>NW_022045848.1:0-600000 GCF_003285905.1 Drosophila hydei
ACACAATAGTGGGACTTATCTAATATCCAATCAGTGTAATAAATTACCCAATACAATAATTAGACTTATCTAATAACCGAACCAATCCAATATATAAAGCTATACAATAAGTAGACTTATCCAATAACCGAACCAATATAATAAATTACAATATACAATAATGGGACTTATCTTATAACCGAACAAATACAAAAAATAACCCTATACAATATTTGGACATATCTAATATCCAAACCAATCCAATATATGATCCTTTACAATAAATGTACTAAGCCAATAACCGAACCAATTTAAAAAATTAACATACATAATAATTTGCATTATCTAATATCCAAACCAATGCAATAAATTGACCAAAACAATAATTGGACTTATCTAATAACCGAACCAATCCAATTTATAGGCATATATATTAAGTATACTTAGCTAATAACGGAACCAATTTAATAAATTAACTTATAGAATAGTGGGACTTATCTAATATCCAAATCAATGCAATAAATAAAGCAACACAATAATTAGACTTATCTAATAACCAAACCAATACAATATATAAGGCTATACAATAAGTAGTCTTATCCAATAACCGAACCAATATAATAAATTACAATATACAATAATGGGACTTATCTCATAACCGAACCAATACAAAATATAACCCTACACAATATTTGGACTTATCTAATATCCAAACCAATCCAATATATGATCCTTTACAATAAATGTAGTTAGCCAATAACCGAACCTATTTATTAAATTAACAATTACAATAAATCGACTTATCTAATATCCAAACCAATGCAATAAATTGACTAAAACAATAATTGGACTTATCTAATAACCGAACTAATCCAATTTATAAGCATATATATTAAGTGGACTTAGCAAATAACAGAACCAATTTAATAAATTAACATATACAATAGTAGAACTTATTAAATATCGAAACCAATGCAATAAATTAACCAATACAATAATTAGACTTATCTAATAACCGAACAAATCCAATATATAAAGCTATACAAAAAGTAGACTTATCCAATAACCGAACCAATTTAATAAATTACAATATACAATAATGGGACTTATCTAATAACCGAACCACTCCAAAATATAACCCTATACAATAATTGGACTTATCTAATATCCAAACCAATCCAATATATGAACCTATACAATAAATGTACTTAGCCAATAACCGAACCAATTTAATAAATTAACATACATAACAATTGGACTTATCTAATATCCAAACCAATGCGATAAATTGACCAAAACAATAATTGGACTTATCTAATAACCGAACCAATCCAATTTATAAGCATATATATTAAGTATACTTAGCTAATAACAGAACCAATTTAATAAATTAACTTACACAATAGTGGGACTTATCTAATATACAAATCAATGCAATAAATTAACCAACACAATAATTAGACTTATCTAATAACTAAACCAATACAATATATAAGGCTATACAATAAGTAGACTTATCCAATAACCGAACCAATATAATAAGTTACAATATACAATAATGGGACTTATCTTATAACCGAACCAATACAAAATATAACCCTACACAATATTTGGACTTATCTAATATCCAAACCAATCCAATATATGATCCTTTACAATAAATGTAGTTAGCCAATAACCGAAGCTATTTATTAAATTAACAATTTCAATAAATCGACTTATCTAATATCCAAACCACTGCAATAAATTGACTAAAACAATAATTGGACTTATCTAATAACCGAACTAATCCAATTTATTAGCATATATATTAAGTGGACTTAGCTAATAACAGAACCAATTTAATAAATTTACATATACAATAGTAGAACTTATTAAATATCCAAACCAATGCAATAAATTAACCAATACAATAATTAGACTTATCTAATAACCGAACCAATCCAATATATAAAGCTATACAATAAGTAGACTTATCCAATAACCGAACCAATTTAATAAATTACAATATACAATAATAGGACTTATCTATTAACCGAACCACTCCAAAATATATCCCTATACAATAATTGGACTTATCTAATATCCAAACCAATCCAAGATATGTACCTATACAATAAATGTACTTAGCCAATTATCGAACCAATTTAATAAATTATCATACATAATAATTAGACTTATCTAATATCCAAACCAATGCAATAAATTGACCAAAACAATAATTGGACTTATCTAAGAACCGAACCAATCCAATTTATAGGCATATATATTAAGTATACTTAGCTAATAACTGAACCAATTTAATAAATTAACATATACAATAGTGGGACTTATCTAATATCCAACCCAGTGCAATAAATTAACCAATACAATAATTAGACTTATCTAATAACCGAACCAATCCAATTAATAAAGCTATACAATAAGTAGACTTATCCAATAACCGAACCAATATAATAAATTACAATATACAATAATGGGACTTATCTAATAACCGAACAAATACAAAAAATAACCCTATACAATATTTGGACTTATCTAATATCCAAACCAATCGAATATATGATCCTTTACAATAAATGTAGTTAGCCAATAACTGAACCTATTTATTAAATTAACAATTACAATAAATCTACTTATCTAATATCCAAACCAATGAAATAAATTGACCAAAACAATAATTGGACTTATCTAATAACCGAACCAATCCAATTTATAAGCATATATATTAAGTGGACTTAGCTAATAACAGAACCAATTTAATAAATTAACATATACAATAGTTGAACTTATTAAATATCCAAACCAATGCATTAAATTAACCAATACAATAATTAGACTTATCTAATAACCGAACCAATCCAATAAGTAGACTTATCCAATAACCGAAGCAATTTAATAAATTACAATATACAATAATGGGACTTATCTTTAACCGAACAAATACAAAAAATAACCCTATACAATATTTGGACTTATCTAATATCCAAACCAATATATGAACCTATACAATAAATGTACTTAGCCAATTATCGAACCAATTTAATATATTAACATACATAATAATTAGACATATCTAATATCCAAACCAATGCAATAAATTGACCAAAACAATAATTGGACTTATCTAAGAACCGAACCAATCCAATTTATAGGCATATATATTAAGTATACGTAGCTAATAACAGAACCAATTTAATAAATTAACATATACAATGGTGGGACTTATCTAATATCCAACCCAGTGCAATAAATTAACCAATGCAATAATTAGACTTATCTAATATCCAAACCAATCCAATATATGAACCTATACAATAAATGTACTTAGCCAATAACCGAACCAATTTAATAAATTAACATACATAATAATTGGACTTATCTAATATCCAAACCAATGCAATAAATTGACCAAAACAATAATTGGACTTATCTAATAACCGAACCAATCCAATTTATAAGCATATATATTAAGTATACTTAGCTAATCACAGAACCAATTTAATAAATTAACTTACACAATAGTGGGACTAATCTAATATACAAATCAATGCAGTAAATTAACCAACACAATAATTAGACTTATCTAATAACCAAACCAATACAATATATAAGGCTATACAATAAATAGACTTATCCAATAACCGAACCAATATAATAAATTACAATATACAATAATGGGACTTATCTCATAACCGAACCAATACAAAATATAACCCTACACAATATTTGGACTTATCTAATATCCAAACCAATCCAATATATGATCCTTTACAATAAATGTAGTTAGCCAATAACCGAACCTATTTATTAAATTAACAATTACAATAAATCGACTTATCTAATATCCAAACCAATGCAATAAATTGACTAAAACAATAATTGGACTTATCTAATAACCGAACTAATCCAATTTATAAGCATATATATTAAGTGGACTTAGCTAATAACAGAACCAATTTAATAAATTAACATATACAATAGTAGAACTTATTAAATATCCAAACCAATGCAATAAATTAACCAATACAATAATTAGACTTATCTAATAACCGAACCAATCCAATATATAAAGCTATACAATCAGTAGACTTATCCAATAACCGAACCAATTTAATAAATTACAATATACAATAATGGGACTTATCTAATAACCGAACCACTCCAAAATATATCCCTATACAATAATTGGACTTATCTAATATCCAAACCAATCCAATATATATACCTATACAATAAATGTACTTAGCCAATTATCGAACCAATTTAATAAATTATCATACATAATAATTAGACTTATCTAATATCCAAACCAATGCAATAAATTGACCAAAACAATAATTGGACTTATCTAAGAACCGAACCAATCCAATTTATAGGCATATATATTAAGTATACTTAGCTAATAACAGAACCAATTTAATAAATTAACATATACAATAGTGGGACTTATCTAATATCCAACCCAGTGCAATAAATTAACCAATACAATAATTAGACTTATCTAATAACCGAACCAATCCAATTAATAAATCTATACAATAAGAAGACTTATCCAATAACCGAACCAATATAATAAATTACAATATACAATAATGCGACTTATCTAATAACCGAACAAATACAAAAAATAACCCTATACAATATTTGGACTTATCTTATATCCAAACCAATCGAATATATGATCCTTTACAATAACTGTAGTTAGCCAATAACTGAACCTATTTATTAAATTAACAATTACAATAAATCTACTTATCTAATATCCAAACCAATGAAATAAATTCACCAAAACAATAATTAGACTTATCTAATAACCGAACCAATCCAATTTATAAGCATATATATTAAGTGGACTTAGCTAATAACAGAACCAATTTAATAAATTAACATATACAATAGTTGAACTTATTAAATATCCAAACCAATGCAATAAATTAACTAATACAATAATTAGACTTATCTAATAACTGAAACAATCCAATATATAAAGCTATACAATAAGTAGACTTATCCAATAACCGAAGCAATTTAATAAATTACAATATACAATAATGGGACTTATCTAATAACCGAACAAATACAAAAAATAACCCTATACAATATTTGAACTTATCTAATATCCAAACCAATCCAATATATGAACCTATACAATAAATGTACTTAGCCAATTATCGAATCAATTTAATATATTAACATACATAATAATTAGACTTATCTAATATCCAAACCAATGCAATAAATTGACCAAAACAATAATTGGACTTATCTAAGAACCGAACCAATCCAATTTATAGGCATATATATTAAGTATACTTAGCTAATAACAGAACCAATTTAATAAATTAACATATACAATAGTGGGACTTATCTAATATCCAACCCAGTGCAATAAATTAACCAATGCAATAATTAGACTTACCTAATAACCGAAGCAATCCAATATATAAAGCTATACAATAAGTAGACTTATCCAATAACCGAACCAATATAATAAATTACAATATACAATAATGGGACTTATCTTATAACCGAACAAATACAAAAAATAACCCTATACAATATTTGGACATATCTAATATCCAAACCAATCCAATATATGAACCTATACTATATATGTACTTAGCCAATAACCGAACCAATTTAATAAATTACAATATACAATAATGGAACTTATCTAATAACCGAACCAATACAAAATATAACCCTATACAATAATAGGACTTATCTAATATCCAAACCAATACAATATATGATCCTTTACAATAAATGTAGTTAGCCAATAACCGAACCTATTTATTAAATTAACAATTACAATAAATCGACTTATCTAATATCCAAACCAATGCATTAAATTGACTAAAACAATAATTGGACTTATCTAATAACCGAACCAATCCAATTTATAAGTATATATATTAAGTGGACTTAGCTAATAACAGAACCAATTTAATAAATTAACATATACAATAGTAGAACTTATTAAATATCCAAACCAATGCAATAAATTAACCAATACAATAATTAGACTTATCTAATAACCGAACCAATCCAATATATAAAGATATACAATAAGTAGACTTATCCAATAACCGAACGAATTTAATAAATTACAATATAAATTACAATATACAATAATGGAACTTATCTAATAACCGAACCACTCCAAAATTTAACCCTATACAATAATTGGACTTATCTAATATCCAAACCAATCCAATATATGAACCTATACAATAAATGTACTTAGCCAATAACCGAAGCAATTTAATAAATTAACATACATAATAATTGGACTCATCTAATATCCAAACCAATGCAATAAATTGACCAAAACAATAATTGGACTTATCTAATAACCGAACCAATACAATTTGTAGGCATATATATTAAGTATACTTAGCTAATAACAGAACTAAATTAATAAATTAACATACACAATAGTGGGACTTATCTAATATACAAATCAATGCAATAAATTAACCAACACAATAATTAGACTTATCTAATAACCGAACCAATACAAAATATAAAACTATACAATAAGTAGACTTATCCAATAACCGAACCAATATAATAAATTACAATATACAATAATGGGACTTATCTAATAACCGAACCAATACAAAATATAACCCTATAAAATATTTGGACTTATCTTATATCCAAACCAATCCAATATATGATCCTTTACAATAAATGTAGTTAGCCAATAACCGAACCTATTTATTAAATTAACAATTACAATAAATCGACTTATCTAATATCCAAATCAATGCAATAAATTGACTAAAACAATAATTGGACTTATCTAATAACCGAACCAATCCAATTTATAAGCATATATATTAAGTGGACTTAGCTAATTACAGAACCAATTTAATAAATTAACATATACAATAGTGGGACTTATCTTATATTCAAACCAATGCAATAAATTAACCAACACAACAATTAGACTTATCTTATAACCGAACCCATCCAATATATAAAGCTATACAATAAGTAGACATATCCAAAAACCGAACCAATTTAATAAATTACAGTATACAATAATGGGACTTATCTAATAACGGAACCAATCCGAAACATAACCCTATACAATAATGCAACTTATCTAATATCCCAACCAATCCAATATATGAACTATCCAATAAATGTACTTAGCCAATAACCGAACCAATTTAATAAATTAACATATATAATAATTGGACTTATTTAATATCCAAGCCAATGCAATAAATTGACTAAAACAATAATGGGACTTATCTAATAACCACACGAATCCAATTTATAAGCATATATATGAAGTGGACTTAGCTAATAACAGAACTAATTTAATAAATTAACATATACAATTGTAGGACTTATCTTATATCCAAACCAATGCAATAAATTAACCAATACAACAATTAGACTTATCTAATAGCCGAAAACATACAATATATAAAGCTATATAGTAAGTAGACTTATCCAATAACCGAACCAATTTAATCAATTACAAAATACAATAATGGGACTTATCTAATAGCTGAACCAATATAATTGAACTTATCTAATATCCAAACCAATCCAATATATGAACCTATCCAATATATGTACTTAGCCAATAACCGAACCAATTTAATAAATTAACGTATATAATAATTGGACTTATTTAATATCCAAGCCAATGCAATAAATTGACAAAAACAATAATGAGACTTATCTAATAACCACACGAATCCAATTTATAAGCATATATATGAAGTGGACTTAGCTAATAACAGAACCAATTTCATAAATTAACATATACAATTGTAGGACTTATCTTATATCCAAAGCTATGCAATTCATTAACCAAAACAATAATTAGACTTATCTAATAACTAAACCAAGTCAATATATAAAGCTATGCAATAAGTAGACTTATCTAATAACCGCACCAATTTAATAAATTACAATATACAATAATGAGACTTATCTAATAACCGAACCAATCCAAAATATAACCCTATACAATAATTGGACTTATCTAATATCCAAACCAATCCAATATATGAACCTATACGATTAATGTACTTAGCCAATTGCCGAACCAATTTAATAAATTAACATATAAAATAATTGGACTTATCTAATATCGAAACCAATGCAATAAATTGACCAAAACAATATTTGGACTTATCTAATAACCGAACCCATCCAATATATAAAGCTATACAATAAGTAGAACTATCCAATAACCGAACAAATTTAATAAATTACAATATACAATAATGGGACATATCTAATAACCGAACCAATCCAAAATAAAACCCTATACAATAATTGAACTTATCTAATATCCAAACCAATCCAATATATGAGCCTATACAATAAATGTAGTTAGCCAATAACCGAACCAATTTAATAAATTAACATATATAATAATCGGACTTATCTAATATCCAAACCAATGCAATAAATTGACTAAAACAATAATTGCAATTATCTAATAACCGAACCAATCCAATTTTTAAGCATATATATTAGGTGGACTTAGCTGATAACAGAACCAATTTAATAAATTAACATATATAATAGTAGAACTTATCTAATATCCAAACTAATGCAATAAATTAACCAATACAATTATTAGAACTATCTAATAACCGCAACAATCCAATATATAAAGCTAAACAATAAGTAGACTAATCCAATAACCGAACCAATTTAATAAATTACAATTTACAATAATGAGACTTATCTAATAACCGAACCAATCTAAAATATAATCCTATACAATAATTGGACTTATCTAATATCGAAACCAATGCAATAAATCATTTTAAATAGAATAAAATAGATTTATAAAAATGGTGTAATTGTGCAAATTTACAATCAAACGAAACATAAAAATTTAAGCCAAGCACACACTAAGTTATCATGGACGTAACCCAAGTGCAGGCCATAACCCAGAACGCTGTTAGCCAAGCTTTGGCCCAACAAGAAGACTTCACTAATAATAGTCAGCTACAGAGTCCAGAGCTTTGTACTAGCCAAGCTCAGAACCCATAGTCAAGCACAAAACCAAGTAATCAATGACACAAGCCAATTGCAAGCTTTAATCCAGAAAGCTGTTAGCTAAGCTTTGGCCCAGCAAGAAGTTAGGTTCCAGTCTCAACTAAACGCAATTACATTTAAAATAGATTACTTGTGTATTGAAACTCCGCAAGTAGAAAGTTTGAAAAGAATTTAAGCCCAACCAGAAATACATTGCGACATACGTCTCGATATTATAATATCTATCTGTGATTAGATTGCTCCCAACCCACACCCTTAAAGTATAATTAATGGCGTTACTCCGAAGTCAAGTCCTCCACCGTAATCTTCACAAGACGAATACCATCGCTAGACCACTCGCATAGTTGGACCAGCACTTGAAAAACGTGTATACTTATTATATCCACATATATGAACTCTATATGAACTGTGTGAATAATTTAATGGCATTAAAAATATGTTGCTCAATACAAAATCCGTTCCATTTTTCTTTAACGGCAAAAGAATACAGACCAGTTATTGCTTAATCTCATTGCTATTATCGCAATTAACCAGACAAATCACTCTACGAACTGAGAACGGCCTTGGGGACGAAGTCAAGTTCTCCACAGTTATCGTCCTAAGACGTATACTATCGCTGGACCAAGGAACAAGAGTATAATTATTATATCCACATATATAAATATTATAACTTCACTTTTTAACAAGCAACAATTCAGCAAATAATTTAATGATAATACAAATTTTATACCGTTCAATACGAAATCCGTTCTTTTTTTAAATTGTTCTATGAAATCGGTCATATCCAGTTCAAACCGGTTTCGGCATACAAAGCACTTTATGTAGTCTTCAACGCAGTTGGCAACACTTTTTTCTTTTCTTAAACCCTATCAAGCCCCAAATATGATGTAAGTTTATTTAAAAATATTTTTTAAATCATTTTAAAGAGAATAAAATAGATTCATAAAAATGGTATAATTGTGCAAATTTACAATCAAACGAAACATAAAAATAGTAAGCCAAGCACACACTAAGTTATCATGGACGTAACCCAAGCGCAGGCTATAACCCAGAACGCTGTTAGCCAAGCTTTGGCCCAACAAGAAGACTTCACTAATAATAGTCAGCTACAGAGTCCAGAGCTTTGTACTGGCCATGCTCAGAACCCATAGTCAAGCACAAAACCAAGTAATCAATGACACAAGCCAACTGCAAGCTTTAATCCAGAAAGCTGTTAGCTAAGCTTTGGCCCAGCAAGAAGTTAGGTTCCAGTCTCAACTAAACGCAATTACAATTAAAATATATAACTTGTGTATTGAAACTCCGCAAGTAGAAAGTTTGAAAAGAATTTAAGCCCAACCAGAAATACATTGCGACATACGTCTCGATATTATAAAATCTGTCTGTGATTAGATTGCTCCCAACCCACACCCTTAAAGTATAATTAATGGCGTTACTCCGAAGTCAAGTCCTCCACCGTAATCTTCATAAGACGAATACCATCGCTAGACCACTCGCATCGTTGGACCAGCACTTGAAAAACGTGTATACTTATTATATCCACTTATATGAATTCTATATGAACTGTGTGAATAATTTAATGGCATTAAAAATATGATGCTCAATACAAAATCCGTTCCATTTTTCTTTAACGGCAAAAGAATACAGACCATTTATTGCTTAATCTCATTGCTATTATCGCAATTAACCAGACAAATCACTCTACAAACTGAGAACGGCCTTGGGGACGAAGTCAAGTTCTCCACCGTTATCGTCCTAAGACGTATACTATCGCTGGACCAAGGAACAAGAGTATAATTATTATATCCACATATATAAATATTATAACTTCACTTTTTAACAAGCAACAATTCAGCAAATAATTTAATGACAATACAAATTTTATACCGTTCAATACGAAATCCGTTCTTTTTTTAAAGGCAAAAAAGTACCGACCTGTTATTACTAAATCTCATTGCTATTATCGAAATCACAAATCACTTCACGCACCGCCACCAATACCGCTATCGATTTGAGAAAGCCATTAATTTTGCATTCACACTTATGTTAGCATACTGGGGCTAAATTTTGCCGTGTTCAGTCAAATTATTCTTTTGTTTCCCACGAAGCCGCTGACACATAGCATGACAGAATTGCATCGCATCGCTTATCGTTTATGGTTAGAACACTAGGGCGGCAGTATCGCTTGTTTCCTTATGTCACAAATATGTATATTGAAAGAAATTATAAATACACCACCATATGTATTAGTTTCTTCAATAAAAACACTTCTCTCTAACTAAACAATGTTGCGAAATGTCTTCGGCTTTATATATTTTTTAAAAACATGGCATATGACACATTGCACAAAAATTACATACAATTACAAATATTAAACATTTTTAAAGATAACATTATATATTCAGGTTCTTGCAATTATATAACGTATGCACTATTTGGATAATAAGCAATACATCTGTACAACGCTTGTATATATACACTCTATGGTTCATATACACGTCATTTATTTCCACTTGAACCATATATAAACATCAAGTAAAGTTCCAGTCTCACCTCACAATAATCAGGTACAGAGCCCAGAGCTTAGCTTTAGCCAAGCTCAGAACCCATAGTCAAGCACAAAACCAAGTAATCAATGACACAAGCCAATTGCAAGCTTTAATCCAGAAAGCTGTTAGCTAAGCTTTGGCCCAGCAAGAAGTTAGGTTCCAGTCTCAACTAAAAGCAATGACAATTAAAATAGATAACTTGTGTATTAAAACTCCGCAAGTAGAAAGTTTGAAAAGAATTTCAGCCCAACCAGAAATAAATTGCGACATACGTCTCGATATTATAAAATCTATCCCTGAATTTATGAATCATGGAGGCAATCAGCCTGCTATGCTTATGAGCTGTTTAAGCCTTTTAATTGTAGCTATGCTCACTATGAAGCTGGCCATGGCCATGGGGACGAAGTCAAGTTCTCCACCGTCATAAGACGTATACTATCGCTGGACACAGGGACAACAGTATAATTATTATATCCACATATATAAACATAACAACTTCACTTTTTAACAAACAATTCTCTAAATAATTTAATGACATTAAAAATTTTATACCGTTCAAAACAAAATCTGTTTTATTATCTAAATTACAAATCACTCCACGCACCGCCACCAACACCGCTATCGATTTCAGAAAGCCATCAATTTTGCTTACACACTTATGTTAGCATACTGGTGCTAAGTTTTGCCGTGTTCAGTCAAATTATGCTTTAGTTTCCCGCGAAGCCTCTTATCGTTTATGGTTAAAACACTAAGGCGGCAGTATCGCTAGTTTCCTTACATTAAAAATTTTTAGAGATAACATTATATGTTCAGGTTCTGCTTCCTTTTTTTAGAGGGAAAAGAATACAGACCCATAATTGCTTAATCGCTTTGCTATTATCAAAATTAACCAGACATATCACAGTCAAATTACACGAAGTGACACACAAATTACATATAATTACAAATATTTAACATTTTCAGAGCCAAAATTATATATTCAGGTTCTGGCATTTATATAACGTATGCTCTCACTGGATAATAAACAATACATCTGTGCAACTCTATGGTTCATATCCACGCAATTTATTTTTACTTGAATGAAGTATAAACATTACAACTTCACTTTATAACAACTTTGTAGTTTGCTTATAAAACTATGTAGGCGACAATACTGTGAATAATTTGCTGACATTAAAAATTTTATATTGTTCAATAAAAAATCCGTTTCTTTTTTCTTTAACGGCAAAAGAATACAGACCTGTTATTACTAAATCTCAATGCTATTACAAAAATTAGCCAGACACATCACAGTTAAATTCCGGTTACATTATGCGAACATCTAAGTTTCGATCCTCTCGATCTGCGTCACAAAGAAATTGGAAGTATACTATAATTTTACTGGCACGCATATAAGTTAACTCGTCCAACCAGCAATAAGCCAATAATAATCTTTTTGTGCATAAGCAAGTTCCGAACTTGATCGTTGCACAGAATAAAATTACAACGATGTTGTAGTCAGCGAGTTCCAAGAACCTTTTGGTAGCGGAGAAATCCGGCACAGATTTAATAATGTCTAAGGGAATATCGCATTTGGCGTTAGGATCAACGGATATTTTCTCGTATGTGGCGATTTGGGGCGCTTTCACCTGCAAACTCTGTACTTGTGAAGTTAAAGCGGTTATTTGTACTTGAAACAGATTTTGTTGTTGCTCTAAAGCTTGCCTGATGGCACCCTCAATGAGAGTCTGAACTTGACCCGGCTCCATTTCTTCAGTTACAACGGTATCTGCAGGAGTAGGATCTGCTGAGCAATTGATTTCCCCCTCCCAGTTATCGTCACTATTATATTCGACTTTTACCTCCCTATAATTCCAATTGGCTTATGGTTGGCACTTTTCAAAACTTAGGCCGATCGAGAAAGATCGGCAGGTAAAACTGTTGGCAATAACGGAAACTGGTGTATCTTGGGGTATGCAATATTCATTATAAAAATTGTTAAGGGTATGCAGCAAAAAATATAATACTGCCGAAAGTATTCTATAATTATTCGTTTAAGGTATGCAATGCTTTATTGACAAGGAACGCTGGTAAAAGTATGCAACAATTTTTGTAAAAGTATGCAACAATTTTTATAAAAGTATGCAATGATTTAAAGGAATGAAATGCTGGCAGAAGAAAGCAGCAATATTTACTTTACTTTACACTGTTCTTTATAAAAATCACACGTCGGTACGTGGCGTTCGTGAATAATTTCTTCAAAACTGAAATCACTTATGAACTTACATGGTATGGGTTCCTATTTATGGGTTGGGCGCCAATTAAGTCTTCCGTCGTAACTTCGTTGTCTGGCGACGATGTGTGGTTGATCGGACGGTGGTGACTTCTTCTCTTTGTGAGGTGGTGATGAATCCAACAGGTGACTATTGGAACAATGTGATTAGGTTGTGGGAACTTTCCCAGTTGCCCGTCTTGGACGTGGTCAACTATGATTGATAACACTAATAATGTTTATTGACGGCAATGCCGGAGTTTAATCATTCGCTCGTCTTATAATGATCTAGATTGAGACTAAAAGCTACAGAAATGTTCAAGCTTAAGTTTGTCCTGTGAAGCCAATGCATCACGCCATACGCTAGAGTCGGCATGCCGACTCAGCATTCTTGCGCAAGCAGCACGGGTGTCCGATTTCAGTTGCTGTGAGCAGAACTCTTGGCAGCGGATCAGCATTGTTTACAAGAATACTACTTTGTTGCTGAGGGCAACCAAATACTTATGATCATGTGTTGCGTACTTAGAAATAACAATGTATGACTGTGAGGGTAACTTATGCAATGCATGCGTTCATTGGATTATGGACAATTCATCTGTGCAACTCTATGGTTCATAACCATGCCATTTATTTTCACTTAAGTGAGGTATAAACATTACAACTTTACCTTATAATAACTTAGTAATTGGCTTATAAAACTATGTAGGCGACAATTCTGTGAATGATTTGCTGACATTAAAAATTTTACATTGTTCAATACAAAATCCGTTTCTTTTTCTTTCACGGCAAAAGACATGTTATTACTAAATCTCAATGCTATTACAAAAATTAACCAGACACATCACAGTTAAATTACGCTTACATCGATCTGCATCACAAAGAAATTGGAAGTATACTATAATTTTACTGGCACGCATATAAGTTAACACGTCCAACCAGCAATAAGCCAATAATAATCTTTTTGTGTATAAACAAGTTCCGAACTTGATCGTTGCATAGAATAATACTACAACGATGTTGAACCACATGATCCGTTTGGCCAAATCGCTGAGTCAGCGAATATAGGGCAGGGCTAGCTTCACATAAGAATCTTGGTATTTTTAGTTTTACTTTGATTTGAACATTAAAACGGCACACGATGAAAATACCTTTGTCTTTATTTCGTAAAACTAAACAAGTGAAGACGAGAAACATTAACTGGCGCCCAACGGTGGTTCGAACTACTCAACCCAAAATTTGTAAGCAGCAACTCAGCATCGCTGGATCGGCATCGCGGGAACTGCAACAAAACAAAACAACACAAACAAATTACAAATAATAATTTAAGATAATAACAAAATAAACAAAGCTGAGAAAGTCATGTAAGTGGAGTGCTCATCTAAAAAAAAAAAAATGATAATTAAAATATATTAAATATAAAGTAAATCCAATTCAAGTGTTTAAAATTTTATATTGTTCAATAAAAAATCCGTTTCGTTTTTCTTTAACGGCAAATTAATACCCGTTATTGGTCAATATCATTGCTATTATCGCAATTATCCAGACAAATCACTCCACGAACTGAGATCGGCCTTGGGTCGAAGTCGTTCTCCATCTTAATCATCATGAGACTTATACCATCGCTGGACCAAGAGGCGACACCAGTTGTACCGTTAGACCACCAATTGATTCACGCTTACAATTATTATATCCACATGTACAAACATTACAACTTTACTTTATAACAACTCAGTAGTTGGCTCTCAAAAATATGTAATTTAATGACAATAAAAATTTGATATTGTTCAATACAAAATCCGATCCTTTTTTTCTTTAACGGCAAATGAATGCAGACCCGTTACTGCTCAATCTCTTTGCTATAACCAAAATTAAGCAGACAAATCACTCCACGAACTGAGAACGGCCTTGGGGACGAAGTGAAGTTCTCCACCGTAATCAAAAGACGTAGACCACCACTGGACCAAGCGGCACCGCCAGTTGTATCGTTGGACCACCACTTGATTCACGCTTACAATTATATCCACATATACAAACATTACAGCTTCACTTTATAACAACTCAGTAGTTGGCTTATCAAACTATGTAGGCGACAATACTGTGAATAATTTGCTCACATTAAAAATTTTATATTGTTCAATAAAAAATCCGTTTCTTTTTTCTTTAACGGCAAAAGAATACAGACCTGTTATTACTAAATCTCAATGCTATTACAAAAATTAGCCAGAAACATCACAGTTAAATTCCGGTTACATTATGCGAACATCTAAGTTTCGATCCTCTCGATCTGCGTCACAAAGAAATTGGAAGTATACTATAATTTTACTGGCACGCATATAAGTTAACACGTCCAACCAGCAATAAGCCAATAATAATCTTTTTGTGCATAAGCAAGTTCCGAACTTGATCGTTGCACAGAATAATATTACAACGATGTTGTAGTCAGCGAGTTCCAAGAACCTTTTGGTAGCGGAGAAATCCGGCACAGATTTAATAATGTCTGAGGGAATATCGCATTTGGCGTTAGGATCAACGGATATTTTCTCGTATGTGGCGACTTGCGGCGCTTTCACCTGCAATCTCTGTACTTGTGAAGTTAAAGCGGTTAATTGTACTTGAAACTGATTTTGTTGTTGCGCTAAAGCTTGCTTGATGGCACCCTCAATGAGAGTCTGAACTTGACCCGGCTCCATTTCTTCAGTTACAACGGTATCTGCAGGAGCAGGATCTGCTGAGCAATTGATTTCCCCCTCCCAGCTATCGTCACTATTATATTCGACTTTTACCTCCCTATAATTCCAACTCATTGGCTTATGGTTGGCACTTTTCAAAACTTAGGCCGATCGAGAAAGATCAGCAGGTAAAACTGAGGCAATAACGGAAACTGGGTATGCAATATTTATTATAAAAATGGTTAAGGGTATGCAGCAAAAAATATAATACTGCCGAAAGTATTCTATAATTATTCGTTTAAGGTATGCAATGCTTTATTGACAAGGAACGCTGGTAAAAGTATGCAACAATTTTTGTAAAAACAACAATTTTTATAAAAGTATGCAATGATTTAAAGGAATGAAATGCTGGCAGAAGAAAGTAGCAATATTTACTTTACTTTACACTGTTCTTTATAAAAATCACACGTATCGGTACGTGGCGTTCGTGAATAATTTCTTCAAAACTGAAATCACTTATGAACTTACATGGTATGGGTTCCTATTTATGGGTTGGGCGCCAATTAAGTCTTCCGTCGTAACTTCGTTGTCTGGCGACGATGTGTGGTTGATCGGACGGTGGTGACTTCTTCTCTTTGTGAGGTGGTGATGAATCCAACAGGTGACTATTGGAACAATGTGATTAGGTTGTGGGAACTTTCCCAGTTGCCCGTCTTGGACGTGGTCAACTATGATTGATAACACTAATAATGTTTATTGACGGCAATGCCGGAGTTTAATCATTCGCTCGTCTTATAATGATCTAGATTGAGACTAAAAGCTACAGAAATGTTCAAGCTTAAGTTTGTCCTGTGAAGCCAATGCATCACGCCATACGCTAGAGTCGGCATGCCGACTCAGCATTCTTGCGCAAGCAGCACGGGTGTCCGATTTCAGTTGCTGTGAGCAGAACTCTTGGCAGCGGATCAGCATTGTTTACAAGAATACTACTTTGTTGCTGAGGGCAACCAAATACTTATGATCATGTGTTGCGTACTTAGAAATAACAATGTATGACTGTGAGGGTAACTTATGCAATGCATGCGTTCATTGGATTATGGACAATTCATCTGTGCAACTCTATGGTTCATAACCATGCCATTTATTTTCACTTAAGTGAGGTATAAACATTACAACTTCACCTTATAACAACTTAGTAATTGGCTTATACAACGACGTAGGCGACAATTCTGTGAATGATTTGCTGACTTAAAAAATTTTATATTGTTCAATACAAAATCCGTTTCTTTTTCTTTCACGGCAAAAGACATGTTATTACTAAATCTCAATGCTATTACAAAAATTAACCAGACACATCACAGTTAAATTACGCTTACATTATGCGGACATCTAAGTTTCGATCCTCTCGATCTGCGTCACAAAGAAATTGGAGGTATAATATAATTTTACTGGCACGCATATATGTTAACACGTCCAACCAGCAATAAGCCAATAATAATCTTTTTGTGTATAAACAAGTTCCGAACTTGATCGTTGCACAGAATAATACTACAACGATGTTGAACCACATGATCCGTTTGGCCAAATCGCTGTGTCAGCAAATATAGGGCAGGGCTAGCTTCACATAAGAATCTTTTTGTATTTTTAGTTTTAGTTTGATTTGAACATTAAAACGGCACACGACGAAAATACTTTTGTCTTTAATTCGTAAAACCAAACAAGTGAAGACGAGAAACACTAACCGGCGCCCAACGGTGGTTCGAACTACTCAACCCAAAATTTGTAAGCAGCAACTCAGCATCGCTGGATCGGCAACGCGGGAACTGCAACAAAACAAAACAACGCAAACCAAATAAAAAAAAAATAATTTAAGATAATAACGAAATAAACAAAGCTGAGAAAGTCATGTAAGGGGAGTGCTCATCTAAAAAAAAAATAATAATAATTAAATTATATTAAATATAAAGTAAATCCAATTCAAGTGTTTAAAATTTTATATTGTTCAATAAAAAATCCTTTTCTTTTTCTTTCTTTTCTTTAACGGCAAATGAATACAGACCCGTTATTGCTCAATATCATTGGTATTATCGCAATTATCCAGACAAATCACTCCACGAACTGAGATCGGCCTTGGGTCGAAGTCGTTCTCCACCTTAATCATCATGAGACGTATACCATCGCTGGACCAAGAGGCGACACCAGTTGTACCGTTAGACCACCAATTGATTCACGCTTACAATTATATCCACATGTACAAACATTACAACTTTACTTTATAACAACTCAGTAGTTGGCTCTCAAAAATATGTAATTTAATTTTTTTTTTTTTTTTTTATTATATTTTAAAAGTGTAGAACCTGCACAATCAAATTTAGTACCTTAACAACACATGTATATATATGGAATTAGAGCCAAACCAGTCACAATATGAGGAATTCAAAGGAGACAGTTTACACCATTCCCATCGTTCTGGCTAAGCCTTGCCGTTCAATACAAAATTCGTTCCTTTTTTTCTTTAACGGCAAATGAATGCAGACCCGTTACTGCTCAATCTCTTTGCTATAACAAAAATTAAGCAGACAAATCACTCCACGAACTGAGAACGGCCTTGGGGACGAAGTGAAGTTCTCCACCGTAATCAAAAGACGTAGACCATCATTGGACCAAGCGGTGACGCCAGTTGTATCGTTAGACCACCACTTTATTCACGCTTACAATTATTATATCCACATATACAAACATTACAACTTCACTTTATAACAACTCAGTAGTTGGTTTATAAAAATCTGTAAACGGCAATTCTGTAAATAATTTAATGATAATAATATATATATTGTTCAATACAAACTCCGCTCCTTTTTTCTTCAACGGCAAACGAATACAGACCTGTTATTATCCCATGACAATTAAAATAGATAACATGTGTACAGAAATTTCGCAAGTGGAAAGTTTTAATAGAATTTAAACCCACCCAGAAATAAATTGCGACATACCTCTCGCTGTTATAAAATCTATCCCTGCAATCAATAATTACAAACAAGGTCACAGGGGCAGTTTTGGTGTAGCGCCATTGAAGTAGAATAAATGGCATTATTCCTGCAAATTCCTTTTTAGAATTCAGACCAAGACTTTTTTTCACTTGAATGAATCATAAACATTACAAGTTCCCTTTATAACAACTTAGTAGTTGGCTCATCAAACTACGTAGGCTACAATTCTGTGAATAATTTGCTGACATTAAAAATTTTATATTGTTCAATAAAGCATCCGTTTCTTTTTCTTTAACGGCAAAAGAATACAGACCTGTTATTACTAAATCTCAATGCTATTACAAAAATTAGCCAGACACATCACAGTTAAATTACGCTTACATCGATCTGCATCACAAAGAAATTGGAAGTATACTATAATTTTACTGGCACGCATATAAGTTAACACGTCCAACCAGCAATAAGCCAATAATAATCTTTTTGTGTATAAACAAGTTCCGAACTTGATCGTTGCACAGAATAATACTACAACGATGTTGAACCACATGATCCGCTTGGCCAAATCGCTGTGTCAGCAAATATAGGGCAGGGCAAGCTTCACATAAGAATCTTTTGGTATTTTTAGTTTTAGTTTGATTTGAACATTAAAACGGCACACGACGAAAATACCGTTGTCTTTATTTCGTAAAACTAAACAAGTGAAGAGAAACATTAACTGGCCCAACGGTGGTTCGAACTACTCAACCCAAAATTTGTAAGCAACAACTCAGCATCGCTGGATCGGCATCGCGGGAACTGCAACAAATCAATACAACACAAACAAAATAAAAATAATAATTAAAGATAACAAAATAAACAAAGCTGAGAAATATAAAGTAAATGCAATTCAAGTGTTTAAAATTTTATATTGTTCAATAAAAAATCCGTTTCTTTTTTCTTTAACGGCAAATGAATACAGACCCATTATTGCTCAATATCATTGCTATTATCGCAATTATCCAGACAAATCACTCCTCGAACTGAGATCGGCCTTGGGGACGAAGTGAAGCTCTCCACCGTAAGCATAAGGCGTAGACCATCACTGGACCAAGAGGCGACGCCAGTTGTATCGTTGGACCACCACTTGATTCACGCTTACAATTATATCCACATATACAAACATTACATCTTCACTTTATAACAACTCAATAGTTGGCTTATCAAACTATGTAGGCTACAATTCTGTGAATAATTTGCTGACATAAAAAATTTTATATTGTTCAATACAAAATCCGTTTCTTTTTCTTTCACGGCACAAGAATACAGACCTGTTATTACTAAATCTCAATGCTATTACAAAAATTAACCAGACACATTACAGTTAATTTACGCTTACATTATGCGAACATCTAAGTTTCGAACCTATCGATCTGCATCACAAAGAAATAGGAAGTATACTATAATTTTGCTGGCACGCATATATGTTAACACGTCCAACCAGCAATAAGCCAATAATAATCTTTTTGTGTATAAACAAGTTCCGAACTTGATCGTTGCACAGAATAATACTACAACGATGTTGAACCACATGATCCGTTTGGCCAAATCGCTGTGTCAGCAAATATAGGGCAGGGCTAGCTTCACATAAGAATCTTTTTGTATTTTTAGTTTTAGTTTGATTTGAACATTAAAACGGCACACGACGAAAATACTTTTGTCTTTAATTCGTAAAACCAAACAAGTGAAGACGAGAAACACTAACCGGCGACCAACGGTGGTTCGAACTACTCAACCCAAAATTTGTAAGCAGCAACTCAGCATCGCTGGATCGGCAACGCGGGAACTGCAACAAAACAAAACAACGCAAACCAAATAAAAAAAAAATAATTTGAGATAATAACGAACTAAACAAAGCTGAGAAAGTCATGTAAGGAGAGTGCTCATCTAAAAAAAAAATAATAATAATTAAATTATATTAAATATAAAGTAAATCCAATTCAAGTGTTTAAAATTTTATATTGTTCAATAAAAAATCGGTTTCGTTTTTCTTTAACGGCAAATGAATACCCGTTATTGGTCAATATCATTGCTATTATCGCAATTATCCAGACAAATCACTCCACAAACTGACGTCGGCCTTGGGGACGAAGTCATTCTCCACCGTAGTCATCATGAGACTTATACCATCGCTGGACCAAGAGGCGACGCCAGTTGTATCGTTAGACCACCACTTTATTCACGCTTACAATTATTATATCCACATATACAAACATTACAACTTCACTTTATAACAACTTAGTAGTTGGTTTATAAAAATCTGTAAACGACAATTCTGTAAATAATTTAATGATAATATATATTGTTCAATACAAACTCCGTTCCTTTTTTCTTCAACGGCAAACGAATACAGACCTGTTATATAATATAAATATAAAATTTTTAAAGTCAGCAAATCATTCACAGAATTGTCGCCTACATAGTTTTATAAGCCAATTACCAAGTTATTATAAGGTGAAGTTGTAATGTTTATACCTCATCGGCCTTGGGGACGAAGTCATTCTCCACCGTAGTCATCATGAGACTTATACCATCGCTGGACCAAGAGGCGACGCCAGTTGTATCGTTAGACCACCACTTTATTCACGCTTACAATTATTATATCCACATATACAAACATTACAACTTCACTTTATAACGGATTTTGTATTGAACAATATAAAATTTTTAATGTCAGGAAATTATTCACAGAATTGTAGCCTACATAGTTTGATAAGCCAACTACTAAGTTGTTATAAAGGGAACTTGCAATGTTTAAAATTCATTCAAGTGAAAAAAAGGCTTGGTCTGAAGTCTGAATTCTACAAAGGAATTTGCCAATGGCGCGACACCAAAACTGCCCCCGTGACCTTGTTTGTAATTATTAATTACAGGGATAGATTTTATAATAGCCAGAGGTATGTCGCAATTTATTTCTGGGTGGGTTGAAGTTCTTTTAAAACTTTCCACTTGCGAAATTTCAAAAATTTCAGTCAGACTTCAGACCAAGCCTTTTTTCACTTGAATGAATTATAAACATTACAAGTTCCCTTTATAACAACTTAGTAGTTGGCTTATCAAACTATGTAGTCTACAATTCTGTGAATAATTTAATGACAATAAAAATTTGATATTGTTCAATACAAAATCCGTTCAATCTCTTTGCTATTACAAAAATTAGGCAGACAAATCACTCCACGAACTGAGAACGGCCTTGGGGACGAAGTGAAGTTCTCCACCGTAAGCATAAGACGTAGACCATCACTGGACCAAGAAGCGACGCCAGTTGTATCGTTGGACCACCACTTGATTCACGCTTACAATTATATCCACATATACAAATATTACAACTTCTCTTTATAACAACTCAGTAGTTTATAAAAATCTGTAAACGACAATTCTGTAAATAATTTAATGATAATATATATTGTTCAATACAAACTCCGTTCCTTTTTTCTTCAACGGCAAATGAATACAGACCTTTTATTATCCCATGACAATTATTAAAGAGAAAACTTGTGTATTGAAATTTCGCAAGTGGAAAGTTTTAAAAGAACTTCAACCCACCCAGAAATAAATTGCGATATACCTCTCGCTATTATAAAATCTATCCCTGTAATTAATAATTACAAACAAGGTCACAGGGGCAGTCAGACTTCAGACCAAGCCTTTTTTCACTTGAATGAATTATAAACATTACAAGTTCCCTTTATAACAACTTAGTAGTTGGCTCACAAACTATGTAGGCTACAATTCTGTGAATAATTTACTGACATTAATAATTTTATATTGTTCAATACAAAATCCGTTTCTTTTCTCTTTAACGGTAAATGAAAATATATCTGTTATTACTCAATCACATTACTATTACAAGAATTACCCAGACACATCACAGTCAAATTATACCTTGGTATCCCGCGAAGCGACAGACACGGTTGCATTGGATCGTTTATCGTTTATGGTTGGAACACTAGGGCGGCAATACCTCTGGTTCGCCTGCGCACATCTACCTTTCGATCCTCTCGAACTGCGTCACAAATATGTTTATTGAAAGAAATTAAATATATACCACCGTTTTATTGGCAAGCTATATATTACTTTCTTCAATAAAAACACTTTTTTATGCCTAAACAATGTTGCGAAATGTTTTCGGATTTACATAATTTTTAAAAACATGGCACAACACACAAATTAAATATAATTACAATTAAACGTTTTTTGAGACAACAATATATATTGAGGCTCTTGCATTTATACAATGTATGCGTTCATTGGATTATGGGCAATACATCTGTGCAACTCTATGGTTCATAACCATGCCATTTATTTTCACTTAAGTGAGGTATAAACATTACAACTTCACCTTATAACAACTTAGTAATTGGCTTATTAAACTATGTAGGCGACAATTCTGTGAATGATTTGCTGAAAATTTTATATTGTTCAATACATCAGCTTCTTTTTCTTTCACGGCAAAAGACATGTTATTACAAAATCTCAATGCTATTACAAAAATTAACCTGACACATCACAGTTAAATTACGCTTAAGTTATGCGGACATCTAAGTTTCGATCCTCTCGATCTGCGTCACAAAGAAATTGGAAATACTTTTGTCTTTATTTCGTAAAACTAAACAAGTGAACACGAGAAACACTAACCGGCGCCCAACGGTGGTTCGAGCTACCTTTTTTCACTTGAATGAATTATAAACATTACAAGTTCCCTTTATAACAACTTAGTAGTTGGCTTATCAAACTATGTAGTCTACAATTCTGTGAATAATTTCCTGACATTAAAAATTTTATATTGTTCAATACAAAATCCGTTTCTTTTCTCTTTAACGGTAAATGAAAATATATCTGTTATTACTCAATCACATTACTATTACAAGAATTACCCAGACACATCACAGTCTAATTATACCTTGGTATCCCGTGAAGCGACTGACACGGTTGCATTGGATCGTTTATCGTTTATGGTTGTTACACTAGGGCGGCAATACCTCTGGTTCGCCTGCGCACATCTACCTTTCGATCCTCTCGAACTGCGTCACAAATATGTTTATTGAAAGAAATTAAAAATATACCACCGTTTTCCTGGCAAGCTATTTATTACTTTCTTCAATAAAAACACTTTTTTATGCCTAAACAATGTTGCGAATTGTTTTCGGATTTACATAATTTTTAATAACATGGCACAACACACAAATTGCATATAATTACAATTAAACGTTTTTAGAGACAACAATATATATTGAGGTTCTTGCATTTATACAATGTATGCGTTCATTGGATTATGGGCAATACATCTGTGCAACTCTATGGTTCATAACCATGCCATTTATTTTTACTTAAGTGAGGTATAAACATTACAACTTCACCTTATAACAACTTAGTAATTGGCTTATTAAACTATGTAGGCGACAATTCTGTGAATGATTTGCTGACTTAAAAAATTTTATATTGTTCAATACAAAATCCGTTTCTTTTTCTTTCACGGCAAAAGACATGTTATTACTAAATCTCAATGCTATTACAAAAATTAACCAGACACATCACAGTTAAATTACGCTTACATTATGCGGACATCTAAGTTTCGATCCTCTCGATCTGCGTCACAAAGAAATTGGAGGTATAATATAATTTTTGTGGCACGCATATATGTTAACACGTCCAGCAATAAGCCAATAATAATCTTTTTCTGCATAAACAAGTTCCGAACTTGATCGTTGTACAGAATAATATTACAACGATGTTGTAGTCAGAGAGTTCCAAGAACCTTTTGGTAGCGGTCAACGTACCATGTGCAAACCACATGATCCGTTTGGCCAAATCGCTGAGTCAGCGAATATAGGGCAGGGCTAGCTTCACATAAGAATCTTGGTATTTTTAGTTTTAGTTTGATTTGAACATTAAAGCGGCACACGACGAAAATACCTTTGTCTTTATTTCGTAAAACCAAACAAGTGAAGACGAGAAACACTAACCGGCGCCCAACGGTGGTTCGAACTACTCAACCCAAAATTTGTAAGCAGCAACTCAGCATCGCTGGATCGGCAACGCGGGAACTGCAACAAAACAAAACAACGCAAACCAAATAAAAAAAAAATAATTTGAGATAATAACGAACTAAACAAAGCTGAGAAAGTCATGTAAGGAGAGTGCTCATCTAAAAAAAAAATAATAATAATTAAATTATATTAAATATAAAGTAAATCCAATTCAAGTGTTTAAAATTTTATATTGTTCAATAAAAAATCCGTTTCGTTTTTCTTTAACGGCAAATTAATACCCGTTATTGGTCAATATCATTGCTATTATCGCAATTATCCAGACATATCACTCCACAAACTGAGATCGGCCTTGGGGACGAAGTCATTCTCCACCGTAGTCATCATGAGACGTATACCATCGCTGGACCAAGAGGCGACGCCAGTTGTATCGTTAGACCACCACTTTATTCACGCTTACAATTATTATATCCACATATACAAATATTACAACTTCACTTTATAACAACTCAGTAGTTGGTTTATAAAAATCTGTAAACGACAATTCTGTAAATAATTTAATGATAATATATATTGTTCAATACACACTCCGTTCCTTTTTTCATTAACGGCAAACGAATACAGACCTGTTATATAATATAAATATAAAATTTTTAAAGTCAGCAAATCATTCACAGAATTGTCGTCTACATAGTTTTATAAGCCAATTACTAAGTTATTATAAGGTGAAGTTGTAATGTTTATACCTCACTTAAGTGAAAATAAATGGCATGGTTATGAACCATAGAGTTGCACAGATGTATTGCCCATAATCCAATGAACGCATACATTGTATAAATGCAAGAACCTCAATATATATTGTTGTCTCTAAAACCGTTTAATTGTAATTATATGCAATTTGTGTGCCATGTTTTTAAAAATTATGTAAATCCGAAGACATTTCGCAACATTGTTTAGGCATAAAAAAGTGTTTTTATTGAAGAAAATAATATATAGCTTGCCAGTAAAACGGTGGTATATTTTTAATTTCTTTCAATAAACATATTTGTGACGCAGTTCGGGAAGATCGAAAGTTAGATGCTCGCAGGGGAACCAGAGGTATTGCCGCCGTAGTGTTCCAACCATAAACGATTAACGATGCGATGCAACCGTGTCAGTCGCTTCGCGGGATACCAAGGTATAATTTGACTGTGATGTGTCTGGGTAATTCTTGTAATAGTAATGTGATTGAGTAATAACAGATATATTTTCATTTACCGTTAAAGAGAAAAGAAACGGATTTTGTATTGAACAATATAAAATTTTTAATGTCAGGAAATTATTCACAGAATTGTAGCTGACATAGTTTGATAAGCCAACTACTAAGTTGTTAAAAAGGGAACTTGCAATGTTTAAAATTCATTCTAGTGAAAAAAAGGCTTGGTCTGAAGTCTGAATTCTACAAAGGAATTTGCCAGGAATAATGCCATTTATTCTACTTCAATGGCGCGACACCAAAACTGCCCCCGTGACCTTGTTTGTAATTATTAATTACAGGGATAGATTTTATAATAGC
The DNA here is from genome assembly GCF_003285905.1 of Drosophila hydei. Taxonomy (NCBI): domain Eukaryota; kingdom Metazoa; phylum Arthropoda; class Insecta; order Diptera; family Drosophilidae; genus Drosophila; species Drosophila hydei. Next base: position 27,065 of record NW_022045848.1, read on the forward strand.
CAGAGGTATGTCGCAATTTATTTCTGGGTGGGTTGAAGTTCTTTTAAAACTTTCCACTTGCGAAATTTCAAAAATTTCAGTCAGACTTCAGACCAAGCCTTTTTTCACATGAATGAATTATAAACATTACAAGTTCCCTTTATAACAACTTAGTAGTTGGCTTATCAAACTATGTAGTCTACAATTCTGTGAATAATTTGATGACAATAAAAATTTGATATTGTTCAATACAAAATCCGTTCAATCTCTTTGCTATTACAAAAATTAAGCAGACAAATCACTCCACGAACTGAGAACGGCCTTGGGGACGAAGTGAAGTTCTCCACCGTAAGCATAAGACGTAGACCATCACTGGACCAAGAGGCGACGCCAGTTGTATCGTTGGACCACCACTTGATTCACGCTTACAATTATATCCACATATACAAACATTACAACTTCTCTTTATAACAACTCAGTAGTTGGTTTATAAAAATCTGTAAACGACAATTCTGTAAATAATTTAATGATAATATATATTGTTCAATACAAACTCCGTTCCTTTTTTCTTCAACGGCAAATGAATACAGACCTTTTATTATCCCATGACAATTATTAGAGAGAAAACTTGTGTAGTGAAATTTCGCAAGTTGAAAGTTTTAAAAGAACTTCAACCCACCCAGAAATAAATTGCGATATACCTCTCGCTATTATAAAATCTATCCCTGTAATTAATAATTACAAACAAGGTCACAGGGGCAGTCAGACTTCAGACCAAGCCTTTTTTCACTTGAATGGATTATAAACATTACAAGTTCCCTTTATAACAACTTAGTAGTTGGCTCACAAACTATGTAGGCTACAATTCTGTGAATAATTTACTGACAATAATAATTTTATATTGTTCAATACAAAATCCGTTTCTTTTCTCTTTAACGGTAAATGAAAATATATCTGTTATTACTCAATCACATTACTATTACAAGTATTACCCAGACACATCACAGTCAAATTATACCTTGGTATCCCGCGAAGCGACTGACACGGTTGCATTGAATCGTTTATCGTTTATGGTTGGAACACTAGGGCGGCAATACCTCTGGTTCGCCTGCGCACATCTACCTTTCGATCCTCTCGAACTGCGTCACAAATATGTTTATTGAAAGAAATTAAAAATATACCACCGTTTTACTGGCAAGCTATATATTACTTTCTTCAATAAAAACACTTTTTTATGCCTAAACAATGTTGCGAATTGTTTTCGGATTTACATAATTTTTAATAACATGGCACAACACACAAATTGCATATAATTACAATTAAACGTTTTTAGAGACAACAATATATATTGAGGCTCTTGCATTTATACAATTTATGCGTTCATTGGATTATGGGCAATACATCTGTGCAACTCTATGGTTCATAACCATGCCATTTATTTTCACTTAAGTGAGGTATAAACATTACAACTTCACCTTATAACAACTTAGTAATTGGCCTATAAAACTACGTAGGCGACAATTCTGTGAATGATTTGCTGACTTAAAAAATTTTATATTGTTCAATACAAAATCCGTTTCTTTTTCTTTCACGGCAAAAGACATGTTATTACTAAATCTCAATGCTATTAAAAAAATTAACCAGACACATCACAGTTAAATTACGCTTACATTATGCGGACATCTAAGTTTCGATCCTCTCGATCTGCGTCACAAAGAAATTGGAGGTATAATATAATTTTACTGGCACGCATATATGTTAACACGTCCAACCAGCAATAAGCCAATAATAATCTTTTTGTGTATAAACAAGTTCCGAACTTGATCGTTGTACAGAATAATATTACAACGATGTTGTAGTCAGCGAGTTCCAAGAACCTTTTGGTAGCGGTCAACGTACCATGTGCAGCAAATATAGGGCAGGGCTAGCTTCACATAAGAATCTTTTTGTATTTTTAGTTTTAGTTTGATTTGAACATTAAAACGGCACACGACGAAAATACTTTTGTCTTTAATTCGTAAAACCAAACAAGTGAAGACGAGAAACACTAACCGGCGCCCAACGGTGGTTCGAACTACTCAACCCAAAATTTGTAAGCAGCAACTCAGCATCGCTGGATCGGCAACGCGGGAACTGCAACAAAACAAAACAACGCAAACCAAATAAAAAAAAAATAATTTGAGATAATAACGAACTAAACAAAGCTGAGAAAGTCATGTAAGGGGAGCGCTCATCTAAAAAAAAATAATAATTAAATTATATTAAATATAAAGGAAATCCAATTCAAGTGTTTAAAATTTTATATTGTTCAATAAAAAATCCGTTTCGTTTTTCTTTAACGGCAAATTAATACCCGTTATTGGTCAATATCATTGCTATTATCGCAATTATCCAGACATATCACTCCACAAACTGAGATCGGCCTTGGGGACGAAGTCATTCTCCACCGTAGTCATCATGAGACGTATACCATCGCTGGACCAAGAGGCGACGCCAGTTGTATCGTTAGACCACCACACCACACCACACGCTTACAATTATTATATCCACATATACAAACATTACAACTTCACTTTATAACAACTCAGTAGTTGGTTTATAAAAATCTGTAAACGACAATTCTGTAAATAATTTAATGATAATATATATTGTTCAATACAAACTCCGTTCCTTTTTTCATTAACGGCAAACGAATACAGACCTGTTATATAATATAAATATAAAATTTTTAAAGTCAGCAAATCATTCACAGAATTGTCGCCTACGTCGTTTTATAAGCCAATTACTAAGTTGTTATAAGGTGAAGTTGTAATGTTTATACGTCATTTAAATGAAAATAAATGGCATGGTTATGAACCATAGAGTTGCACAGATGTATTGCCCATAATCCAATGAACGCATACATTGTATAAATGCAAGAACCTCAATATATATTGTTGTCTCTAAAACCGTTTAATTGTAATTATATGCAATTTGTGTGTTGTGCCATGTTTTTAAAAATTATGTAAATCCGAAGACATTTCGCAACATTGTTTAGGCATAAAAAAGTGTTTTTATTGAAGAAAATAATATATAGCTTGCCAGTAAAACGGTGGTATATTTTTAATTTTTCAATAAACATATTTGTGACGCAGTTCGAGAAGATCGAAAGTTAGATGTTCGCAGGGGAACCAGAGGTATTGCCGCCTTAGTGTTCCAACCATAAACGATTAACGATGCGATGCAACCGTGTCAGTCGCTTCGCGGGATACCAAGGCATAATTTGACTGTGATGTGTCTGGGTAATACTTGTAATAGTAATGTGATTGAGTAATAACAGATATATTTTCATTTTCCGTTGAAGAGAAAAGAAACGGATTTTGTATTGAACAATATAAAATTTTTAATGTCAGGAAATTATTCACAGAATTGTAGCCTACATAGTTTGATAAGCCAACTACTAAGTTGTTATAAAGGGAACTTGTAATGTTTATAATTCATTCAACTGAAAAAAGGCTTGGTCTGAAGTCTGAATTCTACAAAGGAATTTGCCAGGAATAATGCCATTTATCTACTTCAATGGCGCGACACCAAAACTGCCCCCGTGACCTTGTTTGTAATTATTAATTACAGGGATAGATTTTATAATAGCCAGAGGTATGTCGCAATTTATTTCTGGGTGGGTTGAAGTTCTTTTAAAACTTTCCACTTGCGAAATTTCAAAACTTTCAGTCAGACTTCAGACTTCAGAATTATAAACATTACAAGTTCCCTTTATAACAACTTAGTAGTTGGCTTATCAAACTATGTAGTCTACAATTCTGTGAATAATTTAATGACAATAAAAATTTGATATTGTTCAATACAAAATCCGTTCAATCTCTTTGCTATTACAAAAATTTAGCAGACAAATCACTCCACGAACTGAGAACGGCCTTGGGGACGAAGTGAAGTTCTCCACCGTAAGCATAAGACGTAGACCATCACTGGACCAAGAGGCGACGCCAGTTGTATTGTTGGACCACCACTTGATTCACGCTTAAAATTATATCCACATATACAAACATTACAACTTCTCTTTATAACAACTCAGTAGTTGGTTTATAAAAATCTGTAAACGACAATTCTGTAAATAATTTAATGATAATATATATTGTTCAATACAAACTCCGTTCCTTTTTTCTTCAACGGCAAATGAATACAGACCTTTTATTTTCCCATGACAATTATTAAAGAGAAAACTTGTGTATTGAAATTTCGCAAGTGGAAAGTTTTAAAAGAACTTCAACCCACACAGAAATAAATTGCGATATACCTCTCGCTATTATAAAATTTATCCCTGTAATTAATAATTACAAACAAGGTCACAGGGGCAGTCAGACTTCAGACCAAGCCTTTTTTCACTTGAATGAATTATAAACATTACAAGTTCCCTTTATAACAACTTAGTAGTTGGCTCACAAACTATGTAGGCTACAATTCTGTGAATAATTTACTGACATTAATAATTTTATATTGTTCAATACAAAATCCGTTTCTTTTCTCTTTAACGGTAAATGAAAATATATCTGTTATTACTCAATCACATTACTATTACAAGTATTACCCAGACACATCACAGTCAAGTTATACCTTGGTATCCCGCGAAGCGACTGACACGGTTGCATCGCATCGTTTATCGTTTATGGTTGGAACACTAGGGCGGCAATACCTCTGGTTCGCCTGCGCACATCTACCTTTCGATCCTCTCGAACTGCGTCACAAATATGTTTATTGAAAGAAATTAAAAATATACCACCGTTTTCCTGGCAAGCTATTTATTACTTTCTTCAATAAAAACACTTTTTTATGCCTAAACAATGTTGCGAAATGTTTTCGGATTTACATAATTTTTAAAAACATGGCACAACACACAAATTGCATATAATTACAATTAAACGTTTTTAGAGACAACAATATATATTGAGGTTCTTGCATTTATACAATGTATGCGTTCATTGGATTATGGGCAATACATCTGTGCATTTCTATGGTTCATAACCATGCCATTTATTTTCACTTAAGTGAGGTATAAACATTACAACTTCACCTTATAACAACTTAGTAATTGGCTTATACAACGACGTAGGCGACAATTCTGTGAATGATTTGCTGACTTAAAAAATTTTATATTGTTCAAAACAAAATCCGTTTCTTTTTCTTTCACGGCAAAAGACATGTTATTACTAAATCTCAATGCTATTACAAAAATTAACCAGATACATCACAGTTAAATTACGCTTACATTATGCGGACATCTAAGTTTCGATCCTCTCGATCTGCGTCACAAAGAAATTGGAGGTATAATATAATTTTAGTGGCACGCATATATATTAACACGTCCAACCAGCAATTAGCCAATAATAATCTTTTTGTGCATAAACAAGTTCCGAACTTGATCGTTGTACAGAATAATATTACAACGATGTTGTAGTCAGCGAGTTCCAAGAACCATTTGGTAGCGGTCAACGTACCATGTGCAGCGAATATAGGGCAGGGCTAGCTTCACATAAGAAACTTGGTATTTTTAGTTTTAGTTTGATTTTAACATTAAAGCGGCACACGACGAAAATACCTTTGTCTTTATTTCGTAAAACCAAACAAGTGAAGACGAGAAACACTAACCGGCGCCCAACGGTGGTTCGAACTACTCAACCCAAAATTTGTAAGCAGCAACTCAGCATCGCGGGAACTGCAACAAAACAAAACAACGCAAACCAAATAAAAAAAAAATAATTTAAGATAACGAACTAAACAAAGCTGAGAAAGTCATGTAAGTGGAGTGCTCATCTAAAAAAAAAAATAATAATAATTAAATTATATTAAATATAAAGTAAATCCAATTCAAGTGTTTAAAATTTTATATTGTTCAATAAAAAATCGGTTTCGTTTCTCTTTAACGGCAAATGAATACAGACCCGTTATTGCTCAATATCATTGCTATTATCGCAATTATCCAGACAAATCACTCCACAAACTGAGATCGGCCTTGGGGACGAAGTCGTTCTTCACCGTAGTCATCATGAGACGTATACCATCGCTGGACCAAGAGGCGACGCCAGTTGTATCGTTAGACCACCACACCACACCACACGCTTACAATTATTATATCCACATATACAAACATTACAACTTCACTTTATAACAACTCAGTAGTTGGTTTATAAAAATCTGTAAACGACAATTCTGTAAATAATTTAATGATAATATATATTGTTCAATACAAACTCTGTTCCTTTTTTCATTAACGGCAAACGAATACAGACCTGTTATATAATATAAATATAAAATTTTTAAAGTCAGCAAATCATTCACAGAATTGTCGCCTACGTCGTTTTATAAGCCAATTACTAAGTTGTTATAAGGTGAAGTTGTAATGTTTATACGTCATTTAAATGAAAATAAATGGCATGGTTATGAACCATAGAGTTGCACAGATGTATTGCCCATAATCCAATGAACGCATACATTGTATAAATGCAAGAACCTCAATATATATTGTTGTCTCTAAAAACGTTTAATTGTAATTATATGCAATTTGTGTGTTGTGCCATGTTTTTAAAAATTATGTAAATCCGAAGACATTTCGCAACATTGTTTAGGCATAAAAAAGTGTTTTTATTGAAGAAAATAATATATAGCTTGCCAGTAAAACGGTGGTATATTTTTAATTTTTCAATAAACATATTTGTGACGCAGTTCGAGAAGATCGAAAGTTAGATGTTCGCAGGGGAACCAGAGGTATTGCCGCCTTAGTGTTCCAACCATAAACGATTAACGATGCGATGCAACCGTGTCAGTCGCTTCGCGGGATACCAAGGCATAATTTGACTGTGATGTGTCTGGGTAATACTTGTAATAGTAATGTGATTGAGTAATAACAGATATATTTTCATTTTCCGTTGAAGAGAAAAGAAACGGATTTTGTATTGAACAATATAAAATTTTTAATGTCAGGAAATTATTCACAGAATTGTAGCCTACATAGTTTGATAAGCCAACTACTAAGTTGTTATAAAGGGAACTTGTAATGTTTATAATTCATTCAACTGAAAAAAGGCTTGGTCTGAAGTCTGAATTCTACAAAGGAATTTGCCAGGAATAATGCCATTTATTCTACTTCAATGGCGCGACACCAAAACTGCCCCCGTGACCTTGTTTGTAATTATTAATTACAGGGATAGATTTTATAATAGCCAGAGGTATGTCGCAATTTATTTCTGGGTGGGTTGAAGTTCTTTTAAAACTTTCCACTTGCGAAATTTCAAAACTTTCAGTCAGACTTCAGACTTCAGAATTATAAACATTACAAGTTCCCTTTACAACAACTTAGTAGTTGGCTTATCAAACTATATAGTCTACAATTCTGTGAATAATTTAATGACAATAAAAATTTGATATTGTTCAATACAAAATCCGTTCAATCTCTTTGCTATTACAAAAATTTAGCAGACAAATCACTCCACGAACTGAGAACGGCCTTGGGGACGAAGTGAAGTTCTCCACCGTAAGCATAAGACGTAGACCATCACTGGACCAAGAGGCGACGCCAGTTGTATCGTTGGACCACCACTTGATTCACGCTTAAAATTATATCCACATATACAAACATTACAACTTCTCTTTATAACAACTCAGTAGTTGGTTTATAAAAATCTGTAAACGACAATTCTGTAAATAATTTAATGATAATATATATTGTTCAATACAAACTCCGTTCCTTTTTTCTTCAACGGCAAATGAATACAGACCTTTTATTTTCCCATGACAATTATTAAAGAGAAAACTTGTGTATTGAAATTTCACAAGTGGAAAGTTTTAAAAGAACTTCAACCCACACAGAAATAAATTGCGATATACCTCTCGCTATTATAAAATTTATCCCTGTAATTAATAATTACAAACAAGGTCACAGGGGCAGTCAGACTTCAGACCAAGCCTTTTTTCACTTGAATGAATTATAAACATTACAAGTTCCCTTTATAACAACTTAGTAGTTGGCTCACAAACTATGTAGGCTACAATTCTGTGAATAATTTCCTGACATTAAAAATTTTATATTGTTCAATACAAAATCCGTTTCTTTTCTCTTCAACGGAAAATGAAAATATATCTGTTATTACTCAATCACATTACTATTACAAGTATTACCCAGACACATCACAGTCAAATTATACCTTGGTATCCCGCGAAGCGACTGACACGGTTGCATCGCATCGTTAATCGTTTATGGTTGGAACACCCTGCGAGCATCTAACTTTCGATCTTCCCGAACTGCGTCACAAATATGTTTATTGAAAGAAATTAAAAATATACCACCGTTTTACTGGCAAGCTATATATTATTTTCTTCAATAAAAACACTTTTTTATGCCTAAACAATGTTGCGAAATGTCTTCGGATTTACATAATTTTTAAAAACATGGCACAACACACAAATTGCATATAATTACAATTAAACGTTTTTAGAGACAACAATATATATTGAGGTTCTTGCATTTATGCAATGTATGCGTTCATTGGATTATGGGCAATACATCTGTGCAACTCTATGGTTCATAACCATGCCATTTATTTTCACTTAAGTGAGGTATAAACATTACAACTTCACCTTATAACAACTTAGTAATTGGCTTATAAAACTACGTAGGCGACAATTCTGTGAATGATTTGCTGACTTTAAAAATTTTATATTTATATTATATAACAGGTCTGTATTCGTTTGCCGTTCATGAAAAAAGGAACGTAGTGTGTATTGAACAATATATATTATCATCAAATTATTTACAGAATAGTCGTTTACAGATTTTTATAAACCAACTACTGAGTTGTTATAAAGAGAAGTTGTAATGTTTGTATATGTGGATATAATTGTTAGCGTGAATCAAGTGGTGGTCCAACGATACAACTGGCGTCGCCTCTTGGTCCAGTGATGGTCTACGTCTTATGCTTACGGTGGAGAACTTCACTTCGTCCCCAAGGCCGTTCTCAGTTCGTGGAGTGATTTGTCTGCTAAATTTTTGTAATAGCAAAGAGATTGAACGGATTTTGTATTGAACAATATAAAATTTTTAATGTCAGGAAATTATTCACAGAATTGTAGCCTACATAGTTTGATAAGCCAACTACTAAGTTGTTATAAAGGGAACTTGTAATGCTTATAATTCATTCAACTGAAAAAAGGCTTGGTCTGAAGTCTGAATTCTACAAAGGAATTTGCCAGGAATAATGCCATTTATTCTACTTCAATGGCGCGACACCAAAACTGCCCCCGTGACCTTGTTTGTAATTATTAATTACAGGGATAGATTTTATAATAGCCAGAGGTATGTCGCAATTTATTTCTGGGTGGGTTGAAGTTCTTTTAAAACTTTCCACTTGCGAAATTTCAAAACTTTCAGTCAGACTTCAGACTTCAGAATTATAAACATTACAAGTTCCCTTTATAACAACTTAGTAGTTGGCTTATCAAACTATATAGTCTACAATTCTGTGAATAATTTAATGACAATAAAAATTTGATATTGTTCAATACAAAATCCGTTCAATCTCTTTGCTATTACAAAAATTTAGCAGACAAATCACTCCACGAACTGAGAACGGCCTTGGGGACGAAGTGAAGTTCTCCACCGTAAGCATAAGACGTAGACCATCACTGGACCAAGAGGCGACGCCAGTTGTATTGTTGGACCACCACTTGATTCACGCTTAAAATTATATCCACATATACAAACATTACAACTTCTCTTTATAACAACTCAGTAGTTGGTTTATAAAAATCTGTAAACGACAATTCTGTAAATAATTTAATGATAATATATATTGTTCAATACAAACTCCGTTCCTTTTTTCTTCAACGGCAAATGAATACAGACCTTTTATTTTCCCATGACAATTATTAAAGAGAAAACTTGTGTATTGAAATTTCACAAGTGGAAAGTTTTAAAAGAACTTCAACCCACACAGAAATAAATTGCGATATACCTCTCGCTATTATAAAATTTATCCCTGTAATTAATAATTACAAACAAGGTCACAGGGGCAGTCAGACTTCAGACCAAGCCTTTTTTCACTTGAATGAATTATAAACATTACAAGTTCCCTTTATAACAACTTAGTAGTTGGCTCACAAACTATGTAGGCTACAATTCTGTGAATAATTTACTGACATTAATAATTTTATATTGTTCAATACAAAATCCGTTTCTTTTCTCTTTAACGGTAAATGAAAATATATCTGTTATTACTCAATCACATTACTATTACAAGTATTACCCAGACACATCACAGTCAAATTATACCTTGGTATCCCGCGAAGCGACTGACACGGTTGCATCGCATCGTTTATCGTTTATGGTTGGAACACTAGGGCGGCAATACCTCTGGTTCGCCTGCGCACATCTACCTTTCGATCCTCTCGAACTGCGTCACAAATATGTTTATTGAAAGAAATTAAAAATATACCACCGTTTTCCTGGCAAGCTATTTATTACTTTCTTCAATAAAAACACTTTTTTATGCCTAAACAATGTTGCGAAATGTTTTCGGATTTACATAATTTTTAAAAACATGGCACAACACACAAATTGCATATAATTACAATTAAACGTTTTTAGAGACAACAATATATATTGAGGCTCTTGCATTTATACAATGTATGCGTTCATTGGATTATGGGCAATACATCTGTGCATTTCTATGGTTCATAACCATGCCATTTATTTTCAATTAAGTGAGGTATAAACATTACAACCTCACTTTATAACAACTTAGTAATTGGCTTATACAACGACGTAGGCGACAATTCTGTGAATGATTTGCTGACTTAAAAAATTTTATATTGTTCAATACAAAATCCGTTTCTTTTTCTTTCACGGCAAAAGACATGTTATTACTAAATCTCAATGCTATTACAAAAATTAACCAGACACATCACAGTTAAATTAAGCTTACATTATGCGGACATCTAAGTTTCGATCCTCTCGATCTGCGTCACAAAGAAATTGGAGGTATAATATAATTTTAGTGGCACGCATATATGTTAACACGTCCAACCAGCAATTAACCAATAATAATCTTTTTGTGCATAAACAAGTTCCGAACTTGATCGTTGTACAGAATAATATTACAACGATGTTGTAGTCAGCGAGTTCCAAGAACCTTTTGGTAGCGGTCAACGTACCATGTGCAGCGAATATAGGGCAGGGCTAGCTTCACATAAGAATCTTGGTATTTTTAGTTTTAGTTTGATTTTAACATTAAAGCGGCACACGACGAAAATACCTTTGTCTTTATTTCGTAAAACCAAACAAGTGAAGACGAGAAACACTAACCGGCGCCCAACGGTGGTTCGAACTACTCAACCCAAAATTTGTAAGCAGCAACTCAGCATCGCGGGAACTGCAACAAAACAAAACAACGCAAACCAAATAAAAAAAAAATAATTTAAGATAACGAACTAAACAAAGCTGAGAAAGTCATGTAAGTGGAGTGCTCATCTAAAAAAAAAATAATAATAATTAAATTATATTAAATATAAAGTAAATCCAATTCAAGTGTTTAAAATTTTATATTGTTCAATAAAAAATCCGTTTCGTTTTTCTTTAACGGCAAATGAATACAGACCCGTTATTGCTCAATATCATTGCTATTATCGCAATTATCCAGACAAATCACTCCACAAACTGAGATCGGCCTTGGGGACGAAGTCGTTCTTCACCGTAGTCATCATGAGACGTATACCATCGCTGGACCAAGAGGCGACGCCAGTTGTATCGTTAGACCACCACACCACACCACACGCTTACAATTATTATATCCACATATACAAACATTACAACTTCACTTTATAACAACTCAGTAGTTGGTTTATAAAAATCTGTAAACGACAATTCTGTAAATAATTTAATGATAATATATATTGTTCAATACAAACTCCGTTCCTTTTTTCATTAACGGCAAACGAATACAGACCTGTTATATAATATAAATATAAAATTTGTAAAGTCAGCAAATCATTCACAGAATTGTCGCCTACGTCGTTTTATAAGCCAATTACTAAGTTGTTATAAGGTGAAGTTGTAATATTTATACGTCATTTAAATGAAAATAAATGGCATGGTTATGAACCATAGAGCTGCACAGATGTATTGCCCATAATCCAATGAACGCATACATTGTATAAATGCAAGAACCTCAATAAATATTGTTGTCTCTAAAAACGTTTAATTGTAATTATATGCAATTTGTGTGTTGTGCCATGTTTTTAAAAATTATGTAAATCCGAAGACATTTCGCAACATTGTTTAGGCATAAAAAAGTGTTTTTATTGAAGAAAATAATATATAGCTTGCCAGTAAAACGGTGGTATATTTTTAATTTTTCAATAAACATATTTGTGACGCAGTTCGAGAAGATCGAAAGTTAGATGTTCGCAGGGGAACCAGAGGTATTGCCGCCTTAGTGTTCCAACCATAAACGATTAACGATGCGATGCAACCGTGTCAGTCGCTTCGCGGGATACCAAGGCATAATTTGACTGTGATGTGTCTGGGTAATACTTGTAATAGTAATGTGATTGAGTAATAACAGATATATTTTCATTTTCCGTTGAAGAGAAAAGAAACGGATTTTGTATTGAACAATATAAAATTTTTAATGTCAGGAAATTATTCACAGAATTGTAGCCTACATAGTTTGATAAGCCAACTACTAAGTTGTTATAAAGGGAACTTGTAATGTTTATAATTCATTCAACTGAAAAAAGGCTTGGTCTGAAGTCTGAATTCTACAAAGGAATTTGCCAGGAATAATGCCATTTATTCTACTTCAATGGCGCGACACCAAAACTGCCCCCGTGACCTTGTTTGTAATTATTAATTACAGGGATAGATTTTATAATAGCCAGAGGTATGTCGCAATTTATTTCTGGGTGGGTTGAAGTTCTTTTAAAACTTTCCACTTGCGAAATTTCAAAACTTTCAGTCAGACTTCAGACTTCAGAATTATAAACATTACAAGTTCCCTTTATAACAACTTAGTAGTTGGCTTATCAAACTGTATAGTCTACAATTCTGTGAATAATTTAATGACAATAAAAATTTGATATTGTTCAATACAAAATCCGTTCAATCTCTTTGCTATTACAAAAATTTAGCAGACAAATCACTCCACGAACTGAGAACGGCCTTGGGGACGAAGTGAAGTTCTCCACCGTAAGCATAAGACGTAGACCATCACTGGACCAAGAGGCGTCGCCAGTTGTATTGTTGGACCACCACTTAATTCACGCTTAAAATTATATCCACATATACAAACATTACAACTTCTCTTTATAACAACTCAGTAGTTGGTTTATAAAAATCTGTAAACAATTCTGTAAATAATTTAATGATAATATATATTGTTCAATACAAACTCCGTTCCTTTTTTCTTCAACGGCAAATGAATACAGACCTTTTATTTTCCCATGACAATTATTAAAGAGAAAACTTGTGTATTGAAATTTCACAAGTGGAAAGTTTTAAAAGAACTTCAACCCACACAGAAATAAATTGCGATATACCTCTCGCTATTATAAAATTTATCCCTGTAATTAATAATTACAAACAAGGTCACAGGGGCAGTCAGACTTCAGACCAAGCCTTTTTTCACTTGAATGAATTATAAACATTACAAGTTCCCTTTATAACAACTTAGTAGTTGGCTCACAAACTATGTAGGCTACAATTCTGTGAATAATTTCCTGACATTAAAAATTTTATATTGTTCAATACAAAATCCGTTTCTTTTCTCTTCAACGGAAAATGAAAATATATCTGTTATTACTCAATCACATTACTATTACAAGTATTACCCAGACACATCACAGTCAAATTATACCTTGGTATCCCGCGAAGCGACTGACACGGTTGCATCGCATCGTTAATCGTTTATGGTTGGAACACCCTGCGAGCATCTAACTTTCGATCTTCCCGAACTGCGTCACAAATATGTTTATTGAAAGAAATTAAAAATATACCACCGTTTTACTGGCAAGCTATATATTATTTTCTTCAATAAAAACACTTTTTTATGCCTAAACAATGTTGCGAAATGTCTTCGGATTTACATAATTTTTAAAAACATGGCACAACACACAAATTGCATATAATTACAATTAAACGTTTTTAGAGACAACAATATATATTGAGGTTCTTGCATTTATGCAATGTATGCGTTCATTGGATTATGGGCAATACATCTGTGCAACTCTATGGTTCATAACCATGCCATTTATTTTCACTTAAGTGAGGTATAAACATTACAACTTCACCTTATAACAACTTAGTAATTGGCTTATAAAACTACGTAGGCGACAATTCTGTGAATGATTTGCTGACTTTAAAAATTTTATATTTATATTATATAACAGGTCTGTATTCGTTTGCCGTTCATGAAAAAAGGAACGTAGTGTGTATTGAACAATATATATTATCATCAAATTATTTACAGAATTGTCGTTTACAGATTTTTATAAACCAACTACTGAGTTGTTATAAAGAGAAGTTGTAATGTTTGTATATGTGGATATAATTGTTAGCGTGAATCAAGTGGTGGTCCAACGATACAACTGGCGTCGCCTCTTGGTCCAGTGATGGTCTACGTCTTATGCTTACGGTGGAGAACTTCACTTCGTCCCCAAGGCCTTTCTCAGTTCGTGGAGTGATTTGTCTGCTTAATTTTTGTAATAGCAAAGAGATTGAACGGATTTTGTATTGAACAATATCAAATTTTTATTGTCATTAAATTATTCACAGAATTGTAGACTACATAGTTTGATAATCCAACTACTAAGTTGTTATAAAGGGAACTTGCAATGTTTATAATTCATTCTAGTGAAAAAAAGGCTTGGTCTGAAGTCTGAATTCTACAAAGGAATTTGCCAGGAATAATGCCATTTATTCTACTTCAATGGCGCGACACCAAAACTGCCCCCGTGACCTTGTTTGTAATTATTAATTACAGGGATAGATTTTATAATAGCCAGAGGTATGTCGCAATTTATTTATTTATCACTTCGTCCCCAAGGCCTTTCTCAGTTCGTGGAGTGATTTGTCTGCTTAATTTTTGTAATAGTAAAGAGATTGAACGGATTTTGTATTGAACAATATCAAATTTTTATTGTCATTAAATTATTCACAGAATTGTAGACTACATAGTTTGATAAGCCAACTACTAAGTTGTTATAAAGGGAACTTGCAATGTTTAAAATTCATTCTAGTGAAAAAAAGGCTTGGTCTGAAGTCTGAATTCTACAAAGGAATTTGCCAGGAATAATGCCATTTATTCTACTTCAATGGCGCGACACCAAAACTGCCCCCGTGACCTTGTTTGTAATTATTAATTACAGGGATAGATTTTATAATAGCCAGAGGTATGTCGCAATTTATTTCTGGGTGGGTTGAAGTTCTTTTAAAACTTTCCACTTGCGAAATTTCAAAACTTTCAGTCAGACTTCAGACTTCAGAATTATAAACATTACAAGTTCCCTTTATAACAACTTAGTAGTTGGCTTATCAAACTATATAGTCTACAATTCTGTGAATAATTTAATGACAATAAAAATTTGATATTGTTCAATACAAAATCCGTTCAATCTCTTTGCTATTACAAAAATTTAGCAGACAAATCACTCCACGAACTGAGAACGGCCTTGGGGACGAAGTGAAGTTCTCCACCGTAAGCATAAGACGTAGACCATCAGTGGACCAAGAGGCGTCGCCAGTTGTATTGTTGGACCACCACTTGATTCACGCTTAAAATTATATCCACATATACAAACATTACAACTTCTCTTTATAACAACTCAGTAGTTGGTTTATAAAAATCTGTAAACGACAATTCTGTAAATAATTTAATGATAATATATATTGTTCAATACAAACTCCGTTCCTTTTTTCTTCAACGGCAAATGAATACAGACCTTTTATTTTCCCATGACAATTATTAAAGAGAAAACTTGTGTATTGAAATTTCACAAGTGGAAAGTTTTAAAAGAACTTCAACCCACACAGAAATAAATTGCGATATACCTCTCGCTATTATAAAATTTATCCCTGTAATTAATAATTACAAACAAGGTCACAGGGGCAGTCAGACTTCAGACCAAGCCTTTTTTCACTTGAATGAATTATAAACATTACAAGTTCCCTTTATAACAACTTAGTAGTTGGCTCACAAACTATGTAGGCTACAATTCTGTGAATAATTTCCTGACATTAAAAATTTTATATTGTTCAATACAAAATCCGTTTCTTTTCTCTTCAACGGAAAATGAAAATATATCTGTTATTACTCAATCACATTACTATTACAAGTATTACCCAGACACATCACAGTCAAATTATACCTTGGTATCCCGCGAAGCGACTGACACGGTTGCATCGCATCGTTAATCGTTTATGGTTGGAACACCCTGCGAGCATCTAACTTTCGATCTTCCCGAACTGCGTCACAAATATGTTTATTGAAAGAAATTAAAAATATACCACCGTTTTACTGGCAAGCTATATATTATTTTCTTCAATAAAAACACTTTTTTATGCCTAAACAATGTTGCGAAATGTCTTCGGATTTACATAATTTTTAAAAACATGGCACAACACACAAATTGCATATAATTACAATTAAACGTTTTTAGAGACAACAATATATATTGAGGTTCTTGCATTTATGCAATGTATGCGTTCATTGGATTATGGGCAATACATCTGTGCAACTCTATGGTTCATAACCATGCCATTTATTTTCACTTAAGTGAGGTATAAACATTACAACTTCACCTTATAACAACTTAGTAATTGGCTTATAAAACTACGTAGGCGACAATTCTGTGAATGATTTGCTGACTTTAAAAATTTTATATTTATATTATATAACAGGTCTGTATTCGTTTGCCGTTCATGAAAAAAGGAACGTAGTGTGTATTGAACAATATATATTATCATCAAATTATTTACAGAATTGTCGTTTACAGATTTTTATAAACCAACTACTGAGTTGTTATAAAGAGAAGTTGTAATGTTTGTATATGTGGATATAATTGTTAGCGTGAATCAAGTGGTGGTCCAACGATACAACTGGCGTCGCCTCTTGGTCCAGTGATGGTCTACGTCTTATGCTTACGGTGGAGAACTTCACTTCGTCCCCAAGGCCTTTCTCAGTTCGTGGAGTGATTTGTCTGCTTAATTTTTGTAATAGTAAAGAGATTGAACGGATTTTGTATTGAACAATATCAAATTTTTATTGTCATTAAATTATTCACAGAATTGTAGACTACATAGTTTGATAAGCCAACTACTAAGTTGTTATAAAGGGAACTTGCAATGTTTAAAATTCATTCTAGTGAAAAAAAGGCTTGGTCTGAAGTCTGAATTCTACAAAGGAATTTGCCAGGAATAATGCCATTTATTCTACTTCAATGGCGCGACACCAAAACTGCCCCCGTGACCTTGTTTGTAATTATTAATTACAGGGATAGATTTTATAATAGCCAGAGGTATGTCGCAATTTATTTCTGGGTGTGTTGAAGTTCTTTTAAAACTTTCCACTTGCGAAATTTCAAAAATTTCAGTTAGACTTCAGACCAAGCCTTTTTTCACTTGAATGAATTATAAACATTACAAGTTCCCTTTATAACAACTTAGTAGTTGGCTTATCAAACTATGTAGTCTACAATTCTGTGAATAATTTAATGACAATAAAAATTTGATATTGTTCAATACAAAATCCGTTCAATCTCTTTGCTATTACAAAAATTTAGCAGACAAATCACTCCACGAACTGAGAACGGCCTTGGGGACGAAGTGAAGTTCTCCACCGTAAGCATAAGACGTAGACCATCACTGGACCAAGAGGCGACGCCAGTTGTATTGTTGGACCACCACTTGATTCACGCTTAAAATTATATCCACATATACAAACATTACAACTTCTCTTTATAACAACTCAGTAGTTGGTTTATAAAAATCTGTAAACGACAATTCTGTAAATAATTTAATGATAATATATATTGTTCAATACAAACTCCGTTCCTTTTTTCTTCAACGGCAAATGAATACAGACCTTTTATTTTCCCATGACAATTATTAAAGAGAAAACTTGTGTATTGAAATTTCGCAAGTGGAAAGTTTTAAAAGAACTTCAACCCACCCAGAAATAAATTGCGATATACCTCTCGCTATTATAAAATCTATCCCTGTAATTAATAATTACAAACAAGGTCACAGGGGCAGTCAGACTTCAGACCAAGCCTTTTTTCACTTGAATGAATTATAAACATTACAAGTTCCCTTTATAACAACTTAGTAGTTGGCTCACAAACTATGTAGGCTACAATTCTGTGAATAATTTCCTGACATTAAAAATTTTATATTGTTCAATACAAAATCCGTTTCTTTTCTCTTCAACGGAAAATGAAAATATATCTGTTATTACTCAATCACATTACTATTACAAGTATTACCCAGACACATCACAGTCAAATTATACCTTGGTATCCCGCGAAGCGACTGACACGGTTGCATCGCATCGTTAATCGTTTATGGTTGGAACACCCTGCGAGCATCTAACTTTCGATCTTCCCGAACTGCGTCACAAATATGTTTATTGAAAGAAATTAAAAATATACCACCGTTTTACTGGCAAGCTATATATTATTTTCTTCAATAAAAACACTTTTTTATGCCTAAACAATGTTGCGAAATGTCTTCGGATTTACATAATTTTTAAAAACATGGCACAACACACAAATTGCATATAATTACAATTAAACGTTTTTAGAGACAACAATATATATTGAGGTTCTTGCATTTATGCAATGTATGCGTTCATTGGATTATGGGCAATACATCTGTGCAACTCTATGGTTCATAACCATGCCATTTATTTTCACTTAAGTGAGGTATAAACATTACAACTTCACCTTATAACAACTTAGTAATTGGCTTATAAAACTACGTAGGCGACAATTCTGTGAATGATTTGCTGACTTTAAAAATTTTATATTTATATTATATAACAGGTCTGTATTCGTTTGCCGTTCATGAAAAAAGGAACGTAGTGTGTATTGAACAATATATATTATCATCAAATTATTTACAGAATTGTCGTTTACAGATTTTTATAAACCAACTACTGAGTTGTTATAAAGAGAAGTTGTAATGTTTGTATATGTGGATATAATTGTTAGCGTGAATCAAGTGGTGGTCCAACGATACAACTGGCGTCGCCTCTTGGTCCAGTGATGGTCTACGTCTTATGCTTACGGTGGAGAACTTCACTTCGTCCCCAAGGCCTTTCTCAGTTCGTGGAGTGATTTGTCTGCTTAATTTTTGTAATAGCAAAGAGATTGAACGGATTTTGTATTGAACAATATCAAATTTTTATTGTCATTAAATTATTCACAGAATTGTAGACTACATAGTTTGATAATCCAACTACTAAGTTGTTATAAAGGGAACTTGCAATGTTTATAATTCATTCTAGTGAAAAAAAGGCTTGGTCTGAAGTCTGAATTCTACAAAGGAATTTGCCAGGAATAATGCCATTTATTCTACTTCAATGGCGCGACACCAAAACTGCCCCCGTGACCTTGTTTGTAATTATTAATTACAGGGATAGATTTTATAATAGCCAGAGGTATGTCGCAATTTATTTATTTATCACTTCGTCCCCAAGGCCTTTCTCAGTTCGTGGAGTGATTTGTCTGCTTAATTTTTGTAATAGTAAAGAGATTGAACGGATTTTGTATTGAACAATATCAAATTTTTATTGTCATTAAATTATTCACAGAATTGTAGACTACATAGTTTGATAAGCCAACTACTAAGTTGTTATAAAGGGAACTTGCAATGTTTAAAATTCATTCTAGTGAAAAAAAGGCTTGGTCTGAAGTCTGAATTCTACAAAGGAATTTGCCAGGAATAATGCCATTTATTCTACTTCAATGGCGCGACACCAAAACTGCCCCCGTGACCTTGTTTGTAATTATTAATTACAGGGATAGATTTTATAATAGCCAGAGGTATGTCGCAATTTATTTATTTATCACTTCGTCCCCAAGGCCTTTCTCAGTTCGTGGAGTGATTTGTCTGCTTAATTTTTGTAATAGTAAAGAGATTGAACGGATTTTGTATTGAACAATATCAAATTTTTATTGTCATTAAATTATTCACAGAATTGTAGACTACATAGTTTGATAATCCAACTACTAAGTTGTTATAAAGGGAACTTGCAATGTTTATAATTCTGAAGTCTGAAGTCTGACTGAAAGTTTTGAAATTTCGCAAGTGGAAAGTTTTAAAAGAACTTCAACCCACCCAGAAATAAATTGCGACATACCTCTGGCTATTATAAAATCTATCCCTGTAATTAATAATTACAAACAAGGTCACGGGGGCAGTTTTGGTGTCGCGCCATTGAAGTAGAATAAATGGTATTATTCCTGGCAAATTCCTTTGTAGAATTCAGACTTCAGGCCAAGCCTTTTTTTTCACTAGAATGAATTTTAAACATTGGCGACAATTCTGTGAATGATTTGCTGACTTTAAAAATTTTATATTTATATTATATAACAGGTCTGTATTCGTTTGCCGTTCATGAAAAAAGGAACGTAGTGTGTATTGAACAATATATATTATCATCAAATTATTTACAGAATTGTCGTTTACAGATTTTTATAAACCAACTACTGAGTTGTTATAAAGAGAAGTTGTAATGTTTGTATATGTGGATATAATTGTTAGCGTGAATCAAGTGGTGGTCCAACGATACAACTGGCGTCGCCTCTTGGTCCAGTGATGGTCTACGTCTTATGCTTACGGTGGAGAACTTCACTTCGTCCCCAAGGCCTTTCTCAGTTCGTGGAGTGATTTGTCTGCTTAATTTTTGTAATAGCAAAGAGATTGAACGGATTTTGTATTGAACAATATCAAATTTTTATTGTCATTAAATTATTCACAGAATTGTAGACTACATAGTTTGATAATCCAACTACTAAGTTGTTATAAAGGGAACTTGCAATGTTTATAATTCATTCTAGTGAAAAAAAGGCTTGGTCTGAAGTCTGAATTCTACAAAGGAATTTGCCAGGAATAATGCCATTTATTCTACTTCAATGGCGCGACACCAAAACTGCCCCCGTGACCTTGTTTGTAATTATTAATTACAGGGATAGATTTTATAATAGCCAGAGGTATGTCGCAATTTATTTATTTATCACTTCGTCCCCAAGGCCTTTCTCAGTTCGTGGAGTGATTTGTCTGCTTAATTTTTGTAATAGTAAAGAGATTGAACGGATTTTGTATTGAACAATATCAAATTTTTATTGTCATTAAATTATTCACAGAATTGTAGACTACATAGTTTGATAAGCCAACTACTAAGTTGTTATAAAGGGAACTTGCAATGTTTAAAATTCATTCTAGTGAAAAAAAGGCTTGGTCTGAAGTCTGAATTCTACAAAGGAATTTGCCAGGAATAATGCCATTTATTCTACTTCAATGGCGCGACACCAAAACTGCCCCCGTGACCTTGTTTGTAATTATTAATTACAGGGATAGATTTTATAATAGCCAGAGGTATGTCGCAATTTATTTATTTATCACTTCGTCCCCAAGGCCTTTCTCAGTTCGTGGAGTGATTTGTCTGCTTAATTTTTGTAATAGTAAAGAGATTGAACGGATTTTGTATTGAACAATATCAAATTTTTATTGTCATTAAATTATTCACAGAATTGTAGACTACATAGTTTGATAATCCAACTACTAAGTTGTTATAAAGGGAACTTGCAATGTTTATAATTCTGAAGTCTGAAGTCTGACTGAAAGTTTTGAAATTTCGCAAGTGGAAAGTTTTAAAAGAACTTCAACCCACCCAGAAATAAATTGCGACATACCTCTGGCTATTATAAAATCTATCCCTGTAATTAATAATTACAAACAAGGTCACGGGGGCAGTTTTGGTGTCGCGCCATTGAAGTAGAATAAATGGTATTATTCCTGGCAAATTCCTTTGTAGAATTCAGACTTCAGGCCAAGCCTTTTTTTTCACTAGAATGAATTTTAAACATTGGAAGTTCCCTTTATAACAACTTAGTAGTTGGCTTATCAAACTATGTAGGCTACAATTCTGTGAATAATTTCCTGACATTAAAAATTTTATATTGTTCAATACAAAATCCGTTTCTTTTCTCTTTAACGGAAAATGAAAATATATCTGTTATTACTCAATCACATTACTATTACAAGAATTACCCAGACACATCACAGTCAAATTATACCTTGGTATCCCGCGAAGCGACTGACACGGTTGCATTGGATCGTTTATCGTTTATGGTTGGAACACTAGGGCGGCAATACCTCTGGTTCGCCTGCGCACATCTACCTTTCGATCCTCTCGAACTGCGTCTCAAATATGTTTATTGAAAGAAATTAAAAATATGCCACCGTTTTATTGGCAAGCTATATATTACTTTCTTCAATAAAAACACTTTTTTATGCCTAAACAATGTTGCGAAATGTTTTCGGATTTACATAATTTTTAAAAACATGGCACACAAATTGCATATAATTACAATTAAACGTTTTTAGAGACAACAATATATATTGAGGCTCTTGCATTTATACAATGTATGCGTTCATTGGATTATGGGCAATACATCTGTGCAACTCTATGGTTCATAACCATGCCATTTATTTTCACTTAAGTGAGGTATAAACATTACAACTTCACCTTATAACAACTTAGTAATTGGCTTATTAAACTATGTAGGCGACAATTCTGTGAATGATTTGCTGACTTAAAAAATTTTATATTGTTCAATACAAAATCCGTTTCTTTTTCTTTCACGGCAAAAGACATGTTATTACTAAATCTCAATGCTATTACAAAAATTAACCAGACACATCACAGTTAAATTACGCTTACATTATGCGGACATCTAAGTTTCGATCCTCTCGATCTGCGTCACAAAGAAATTGGAGGTATAATATAATTTTTGTGGCACGCATATATGTTAACACGTCCAACCAGCAATAAGCCAATAATAATCTTTTTCTGCATAAACAAGTTCCGAACTTGATCGTTGTACAGAATAATATTACAACGATGTTGTAGTCAGAGAGTTCCAAGAACCTTTTGGTAGCGGTCAACGTACCATGTGCAAACCACATGATCCGTTTGGCCAAATCGCTGAGTCAGCGAATATAGGGCAGGGCTAGCTTCACATAAGAATCTTGGTATTTTTAGTTTTAGTTTGATTTGAACATTAAAGCGGCACACGACGAAAATACCTTTGTCTTTATTTCGTAAAACCAAACAAGTGAAGACGAGAAACACTAACCGGCGCCCAACGGTGGTTCGAACTACTCAACCCAAAATTTGTAAGCAGCAACTCAGCATCGCTGGATCGGCAACGCGGGAACTGCAACAAAACAAAACAACGCAAACCAAATAAAAAAAAAATAATTTGAGATAATAACGAACTAAACAAAGCTGAGAAAGTCATGTAAGGGGAGCGCTCATCTAAAAAAAAAAAAATAATTAAATTATATTAAATATAAAGGAAATCCAATTCAAGTGTTTAAAATTTTATATTGTTCAATAAAAAATCCGTTTCGTTTTTCTTTAACGGCAAATTAATACCTGTTATTGGTCAATATCATTGCTATTATCGCAATTATCCAGACATATCACTTCACAAACTGAGATCGGCCTTGGGGACGAAGTCATTCTCCACCGTAGTCATCATGAGACGTATACCATCGCTGGACCAAGAGGCGACGCCAGTTGTATCGTTAGACCACCACTTTATTCACGCTTACAATTATTATATCCACATATACAAACATTACAACTTCACTTTATAACAACTCAGTAGTTGGTTTATAAAAATCTGTAAACGACAATTCTGTAAATAATTTAATGATAATATATATTGTTCAATTCACACTCCGTTCCTTTTTTCTTCAACGGCAAACGAATACAGACCTGTTATATAATATAAATATAAAATTTTTAAAGTCAGCAAATCATTCACAGAATTGTCGTCTACATAGTTTTATAAGCCAATTACTAAGTTATTATAAGGTGAAGTTGTAATGTTTATACCTCACTTAAGTGAAAATAAATGGCATGGTTATGAACCATAGAGTTGCACAGATGTATTGCCCATAATCCAATGAACGCATACATTGTATAAATGCAAGAACCTCAATATATATTGTTGTCTCTAAAACCGTTTAATTGTAATTATATGCAATTTGTGTGCCATGTTTTTAAAAATTATGTAAATCCGAAGACATTTCGCAACATTGTTTAGGCATAAAAAAGTGTTTTTATTGAAGAAAATAATATATAGCTTGCCAGTAAAACGGTGGTATATTTTTAATTTTTCAATAAACATATTTGTGACGCAGTTCGAGAAGATCGAAAGTTAGATGTTCGCAGGGGAACCAGAGGTATTGCCGCCCTAGTGTTCCAACCATAAACGATTAACGATGCGATGCAACCGTGTCAGTCGCTTCGCGGGATACCAAGGCATAATTTGACTGTGATGTGTCTGGGTAATACTTGTAATAGTAATGTGATTGAGTAATAACAGATATATTTTCATTTACCGTTGAAGAGAAAAGAAACGGATTTTGTATTGAACAATATAAAATTATTAATGTCAGTAAATTATTCACAGAATTGTAGCCTACATAGTTTGTGAGCCAACTACTAAGTTGTTATAAAGGGAACTTGTAATGTTTATAATTCATTCAACTGAAAAAAGGCTTGGTCTGAAGTCTGAATTCTACAAAGGAATTTGCCAGGAATAATGCCATTTATTCTACTTAATGATAATATATATTGTTCAATACAAACTCCGTTTCTTTTCTCTTTAACGGAAAATGAAAATATATCTGTTATTACTCAATCACATTACTATTACAAGAATTACCCAGACACATCACAGTCAAATTATACCTTGGTATCCCGCGAAGCGACTGACACGGTTGCATCGCATCGTTTATCGTTTATGGTTGGAACACTAGGGCGGCAATACCTCTGGTTCGCCTGCGCACATCTACCTTTCGATCCTCTCGAACTGCGTCACAAATATGTTTATTGAAAGAAATTAAAAATATGCCACCGTTTTATTGGCAAGCTATATATTACTTTCTTCAATAAAAACACTTTTTTATGCCTAAACAATGTTGCGAAATGTTGTCGGATTTACATAATTTTTAAAAACATGGCACAACACACAAATTGCATATAATTACAATTAAACGTTTTTAGAGACAACAATATATATTGAGGTTCTTTCATTTATACAATGCATGCGTTCATTGGATTATGGGAAATACATCTGTGCAACTCTATGGTTCATAACCATGCCATTTATTTTCAATTAAGTGAGGTATAAACATTACAACTTCACCTTATAACAACTTAGTAATTGGCTTATACAACGACGTAGGCGACAATTCTGTGAATGATTTGCCGACTTTAAAAATTTTATATTGTTCAATACAAAATCCGTTTCTTTTTCTTTCACGGCAAAAGACGTTATTACTAAATCTCAATGCTATTACAAAAATTAACCAGACACATCACAGTTAAATTACGCTTACATTATGCGGACATCTAAGTTTCGATCCTCTCGATCTGCGTCACAAAGAAATTGGAGGTATAATATAATTTTTGTGGCACGCATGTATGTTAACACGTCCAACCAGCAATAAGCCAATAATAATCTTTTTGTGCATAAACAAGTTTTGAAGTTGATCGTTGTACAGAATAATATTACAACGATGTTGTAGTCAGCGAGTTCCAAGAACCTTTTGGTAGCGGTCAACGTACCATGTGCAAACCACATGATCCGTTTGGCCAAATCGCTGTGTCAGCATATATTCACATAAGAATCTTTTGGTATTTTTAGTTTTAGTTTGATTTGAACATTAAAACGGCACACGACGAAAATACTTTTGTCTTTAATTCGTAAAACCAAACAAGTGAAGACGAGAAACACTAACCGGCGCCCAACGGTGGTTCGAACTACTCAACCCAAAATTTGTAAGCAGCAACTCAGCATCGCTGGATCGGCAACGCGGGAACTGCAACAAAACAAAACAACGCAAACCAAATAAAAAAAAAAATAATTTGACATAATAACGAACTAAACAAAGCTGAGAAAGTCATGTAAGGGGAGTGCTCATCTAAAAAAAAAATAATAATAATTAAAATATATTAAATATAAAGTAAATCCAATTCAAGTGTTTAAAATTTTATATTGTTCAATAAAAAATGCGTTTCGTTTTTCTTTAAAGGCAAATGAATACACACCCGTTATTGCTCAATATCGTTGCTATTATCGCAATTATCCAGACAAATCACTCCACGAACTGAGATCGGCCTTGGGAACGAAGTCGTTCTCAATCACATTACTATTACAAGAATTACCCAGACACATCACAGTCAAATTATACCTTGGTATCCCGCGAAGCGACTGACACGGTTGCATCGCATCGTTTATCGTTTATGGTTGGAACACTAGGGCGGCAATACCTCTGGTTCGCCTGCGAACATCTAACTTTCGATCCTCTCGAGCTGCGTCGCAAATATGTTTATTGAAAGAAATTAAAAATATACCACCGTTTTCCTGGCAAGTTATATATTACTTTCTTCAATAAAAACACTTTTTTATGCCTAAACAATGTTGCGAAATGTCTTCGGATTTACATAATTTTTAAAAACATGGCACAACACACAAATTGCATATAGTTACAATTAAACGTTTTTAGAGACAACAATATATATTGAGGTTCTTGCATTTATACAATGTATGCGTTCATTGGATTATGGGCAATACATCTGTGCAACTCTATGGTTCATAACCATGCCATTTATTTTCACTTAAGTGAGGTATAAACATTACAACTTCACCTTATAACAACTTAGTAATTGGCTTATAAAACTACGTAGGCGACAATTCTGTGAATGATTTGCTGACTTAAAAAATTTTATATTGTTCAATACAAAATCCGTTTCTTTTTCTTTCACGGCAAAAGACATGTTATTACTAAATCTCAATGCTATTACAAAAATTAACCAGACACATCACAGTTAAATTACGCTTACATTATGCGGACATCTAAGTTTCGATCCTCTCGATCTGCGTCACAAAGAAATTGGAGGTATAATATAATTTTAGTGGCACGCATATATGTTAACACGTCCAACCAGCAATAAGCCAATAATAATCTTTGTGTGCATAAACAAGTTCCGAACTTGATCGTTGTACAGAATAATATTACAACGATGTTGTAGTCAGCGAGTTCCAAGAACTTTCCCTTTGGCCAAATCGCTGAGTCAGCGAATATAGGGCAGGGCTAGCTTCACATAAGAATCTTGGTATTTTTAGTTTACCTTTGTCTTTATTTCGTAAAACTAAACATGTGAAGACGAGAAACATTAACCGGCGCCCAACGGTGGTTCGAACTACTCAACCTAAAATTTGTAAGCAGCAACTCAGCATCGCTGGATCGGCATCGCGGGAACTGCAACAAAACAAACCAACGCAAACAAAATAAAAAAATCTACCGTTCGTAGAGCGAACGATAGCAGGTAAAACGATAAAACTACTCAAATAAGAGGTGTAACAAAAGTAAAAGACATGGCTTTACTTCAATTTAAAATAATTGTCGCAAGTACCTCTTTAATACCAAATCTAACAAGCTTTGATGGAATAATAGGACTTGATCTTCTTAATAAAGTAAACGCAACACTAGACTTCAAAAATAAAATTCTAGAAACTGATTCTGGATGTGAGAAAATTCAATTTCAAAAATGCTCAAATGTCAACTTTACAGAAATAGAAAACATAGTAGGTCGTCAAGAGATCGAAAAAAAATTCAAAAGCATGTTAAAAGAGGAAATAAGCATTTTTGCTGATCCTAACGAAGCTCTTCCGTACAATACTAACGTCATTGCTACAATTCGAACTGAAGACGACGATGCAATTTACTCAAAATTTTATCCGTACCCACTAGGAGTAACTGAGTTCGTTAATAATGAAACAAGCAACATGTTAAGGGATAATATTATTAGACCATCCCGTTCATCGTATAACAATGTGGGTAGTCGATAAAAAGGAGCAGATGAACAGGGGAACAAAAAAAAAACGTCTTATCATTGATTTTAGAAAACTAAATTAGAAAACAGTTGATTTAATGCTAACATGAGGGTATCGTGAGAAAAGTCTCATTTTTTCAAAGAGAAAGTAGAGCATCTTGGATTCGTAGTATCTCGTGGCGGCATTACAGCAATCGGCAAATTCGAGCAGCCAACTATGTTCCATCTTAGATCATTCCTTGGTTTAACAAGCTATTACAGATGCTTTATAAAAGATTTTGCGTCTTTAGCCAAACCACTAACGGACATATTAAAAGGTGACAATGGCAAAGGAAGCGCCGGACAGTCAAAGAAAATTCCTGTGAGCCTCAATAAAAAACAAAAGTTGACCTTTGAGAAACTCAAAAGCATACTAGTTTCTGAAGACGTAATGCTCCTTTACCCTGATTACCAAAAATCTTTCGACTTGACAACAAACGCTTCATCGTCTGGCCTCGGTGCAGTCTTATCACAAGATAAGAAGCCAATTACCATGATCTCTATGAAATGAACGTGAGCGATAGTATGGGCTTTGAAAACTCTGAGAAACTATCTAAAAATGTAAAAAATTTAAACATTTGCAGTCTCGGATAAGAATCCAAATGCGAAAATAAAGAGATGGAAATCTTTCATCGATGAGCATAATGCTCACATTTTCTTTAAACCGGGAAAGGAAAATTTTGTCGCTGATGCTCTCTCAAGGCAAAACCTTTATGCCCTAGAAGAAAATGCTCCATCTGACCTGACCACTGTACATAGCGAATTGTCGGTAATATACACCATTGAGTCCACAGACAAACCGGTGAACTGCTTTCGAAATCAAATAATTATTGAAGAAGGCACTATGGCCTTTGAGAAAATTATTGTTATGTTCGGACAAAAAACACGACACCTCATATGCTACACTAGTAGTGAAAACTTAATGGAAAAGGTGTGCGATGCAGTTAAAAAGGACGTGGTGAATGCGATTAAATGCGATTTACCAACACTAGCATTTATTTAAAACACATTAGTCGAAACCTTCCCTTCAACTCAATTTTGGCATTCCAACAAGTTGGTCATAGATGTCAAAAACGAGCAGAAATAAATTATAATTGCAGAACATAGCAGAGCTCATAGAGCAGTTCAGGAAAATGTAAAGCAAATATTCCAAGATTATTTTTTCCCTAAAATGACTCGTTTGGCTAGTGAAATAGTTGCAAATTGCAAGATTTATAATAAGTCAAAATATGACCGACATCCGAAAAACAGCTTATTAGTAAAACGCTAATTCCCAATCGAGTAGGCAAAATCCTATACAAAGACATTTTTTCAACATACAAGAAATATTTCTTAACTTGTATTGATAAATTTTCAAAATTTGCAATTGTTCAACCATACCCTCAAGAACCATAGTGAACATCGAAACAACTCATGAAGTTTTACCCCCACACCAAAATTGTATATTGTAAATTCACCTCCGCTCCATAGTACATCAAATGTTGACCATTTGAGACAGAGATGCCATAGTACTCTCGCTGAAATTGCCAGATGTTTAAAACTTGAAAAACAATTAGGGGATACAATCGAGTTATTTTTGCAAGCTACAATAGAATATAACAGAACAATTAATTCTGTTATAAAGGAAAAGCCGATAAATATAATACATTCATCGCCACCAGAATTTGAAGCAGAAATAAGGGAAACTCAATATAGCACAGAAATTACAATTACAAAGATACAACACAAATCCAAGAAAGAATTAATAATTTAACAAAATCTATAAGCACTATAGTTAAATTTGTCAAAGAAAAACAGATTGACTCAGGTCACCTTTACGAAACATTACTCGCCAGAAATAGAATTGTAATTTCAGAGCTTGAGACAATAATGTTGTCTATTATACTCGCAGACTCAAATAATAAACCCAGCAATTCTCGATTCGAAAGACCTAAAAGAAATTTTAAATGAGCACTCTTCAATTATAATTGTAACAGATTTAATGGAATTAGCCTATGTAAACATTTTGTTAGATCATAAGTTTGTACACTTCATATTCAAATATCTTAATCCTAATTTAGTATGTAAAAAGATAATCATTTTTCCTGTCGACAACAACGTTGCAGACTGCGGTAATACAATTTTACCAATTGGAAATTGCACTGCTACGCTCACTTCAACATTCCCTTCGGCGACATGCGCACAACAATTACACTCTGGAGACATTGCACACTGTAGCACTCGTCACAGTCCCCTTCAGTCACTGGAAGTGATAGATGATGGGATCATCATACTAAATGAGGAAACGACTACAATAAAAATGAACAGCGGAGCAGATCAAATTCTCCATGGCACGTTTTTGCTGACATTCGATGACGAAATCGACATCAATTAGCAGAACATTAGCAGCATCGTCCGAAGACGTCCAGGCTCTGCAACATCAATTCTCATTATCATTACTGGTCATCAAGAAATTTTGAGCTTACCTTACCTTCAAAGACTAAATCTCGAAAACCTACAACACATTGGCAACGTTGAGAAAAAGCTAATAACATGTCCTACGGTGTTCATCGTACTTACTATCATTCTCCTGGTCGTAGGATTCTTCCTGTCCAAAATATATCAAAAATGGACAGCAAATAGGCAACAAACCACTCTCAGAGCTGTCATTGACTCTTTAAGGAAATCCGAGGACGGCCTTCACTTTAATTAGGGAGAAGCTAACACGTCCAATCAGCAATAAGCCAATAATAAACTAAACGTCTCAAATATCTTTTTGTGCATAATCAAGTTCCGAACTTGATCGTTGCCCAGAATAATACTGCAACGATGTCGCAGTCAGCGAATTCCAAGAACCCTTGGGTAGCGGTCAACGTACCATGTACGAACTACATGATCCGTTGGCCAAATCGCTGTGTCAGCGAATATAGGGCAGGGGGGCTAGCTTCACATAAGAATCTTTTTGTATTTTTAATTTTAGTTTGATTTGAACATTAAAACGGCACACGACGAAAATACTTTTGTCTTTAATTCGTAAAACCAAACAAGTGAAGACGAAAACCATTAACTTATATATTGGATTTTTCAATGTCTCCGGATTTACATAATTTTTAAAAACATGGCACGACACACAAATTGCATATAATTATAAATATTAAAATTTGTTAGAGGCAACAATATATATTGAGGTTCTCGCATTTATACAATGTATGCGTTCATTGGATTATGGGCAATACATCTGTGCAACTCTATGGTTAATATCCAAGACATTTATTTTCACTTGAATCACGTATGGCCTATAAAAATATGTAGGCGACAATTATGTGAATAATTTACGGACATTAAAAATGATACATTGTTCAATACAAAATCCGTTTTTTTTCTTTAACGGCAAAAGAATACACACCATCTCATTGCTATTACAAGAATTACTCACAGTCAAAATATACCTTGGTATCCCGCGAAGCGACTGACACGGTTGGCTTACAAAAGTATGTAGGCGACAATTCTGTAAATGATTTGCTGACATTAAAAATTTTATATTGTTCAATACAAAATCCGTTTTTTTTTCTTTAACGGCAAAAGAATACAGACCTGTCATTACTAAATCTAAACTAAACAATACACTCAATATCATTGCTGTAGCAACAATTACCCAGCCACATCACAGTCAAATTATACTTTGGTATCCCGCGAAGCGACTGACACGGTTGCATCGGATCGCTTATGATTGGAACACTAGGGCGGCAATACCTCTGGTTTGCCTGTGAACATCTCACTTTCGTTCCTCTCGAACCGCGTCACAAATATGTTTATTGAAAGAAATTAAAAATATACCACCGTTTTACTGGCATGCCTATATATTACTTTCTTCAATAAAAACACTTTTTTATACCTAAACAATGTTGTATATTCAGGTTCTTGAATTTATACAATGTATGGGTTCATTGGATAATGGACAATACTGTGCATCTCTATGGCTCATATTTACGCTATTTATTTTTACTTGAAAGAAGTATAAACATTACTTCATTTTATAACAACTTAGTAGTTGGCTTATAAAACTATGTAGGCGACAATTCTGTGAATAATTTGCTGACATTAAAAATTTTATATTGTTCAATAAAAAAATCCGTTTCTTGTTTCTTTAACGGCAAATAAATACAGACCCGTTATTGCAATTATCGCAAATCACTCCACCAGACAAATCACTCCACGAACTGTGATCGGCCTTAGGGACGAAGTAGTTTTCCACTGTAGTCATCATGAGACGTATACCATCGCTGGACCAAGAGACGACACCAGTTGTATCGTTAGACCACCGCTTGATTCACGCTTACAATTATTATATCTACATATACTAACATTACAACTTCACTTTATAGCAACTCAGTGGTTGGTTTATACACATCAGTAAGCGAAAATTCTGTAAATAAATTAATTCAACGACAAACGAATACAAACCTGTTATTATCCCATTGTTATTATCGCAATTAAGCAGGCAAATCCACTCTGTGAGCTAAAAACGGCCATTCACCACCACCAACACCGCCTTAGATTCGAGAAAACTATAAGGTTTCAGTTTCAACTAATAATTGTCAGGTACACAGCTGAGTTTTGCACTTGCAAAAGCTGTTAGCGAAGCTTTGGACCAGCAAGGTTCCAGTCTCAACTAATTATAGTCGGGAACGGAACTTAGAGCTTTAAATTAGCCAAGCTCTATACCCAGTGTCAAGCACACAGCCAAGTAATCAATGACGCAAGCCAAGTGCACGCTTTATTCCAGAAAGCTGCTAGCCAAGCTTTGGTCCAGCAAGAAGTTTGATTCCAGTCTCAACTAAACGCCATGACAATTAAAATAAATAACTTGTGTATTGAAATTTCGCAAGTGGAAAGTTTTAAAAGAATTTCAACCCACCCAGAAATAAATTACAACATACCTCTCGCTCTTATAAAATCTGTCCCTGAATTTATGAATCATGGAGGCTATCAACCTGCGATGCTTATGAGCTGTTTAAACCTTTGAATGGTAGCTAAGTGGCAAAAGTTATTACTCAATCTCATTGCTATTATCGCAAGTAACCAGACAAATCACTCGCTGGACCAAGAGATGACGCCAGTCGTATCGTTGGATCACCATTTGAATCACGCTTACAATTATTATACACATTACTACTTCACTTTATAACTGTAAACGACAATGCTGTGAATAATATACAAAATCCACTCTTTTTTCTCTAACGGCAAAATAATACTGACCTGTTATTACTCAACCTCATTGCTATTATCAAAATTAACCAGACAAATCATTCGACGACCTGAGAATGGCCAATGAATTCAGACCCGTTATCGCAATTAACGTATACCATCGCTGGATTAAGGGACGACGCCAGTCGTATCGTTGAACCAAAACGCTTACAATTATTATACACATTACAACTTCATTTATAACTTAGTAGTTGGCTTACAAAAATATATAAACGACAATTCTGTGAATAATTGAAGGACATTAAAAAATTTTGTTCAATACAAAATCCGCTCCTTTTCTCCTTAACGGCAAAATAATACAGACCTGTTATTAATAAATCTCATTGCTATTATCAAAATTAAGCAGACAAATCACAGTCAAATAACATTTTGGTTTCCCGCGGAGCGACTGACACATAGCATGACACAGTTGCATCGCATCGATGATCGGTAAGGTTAGAACCCTAGGAAGGTAGTATTCTGGTTCTGTTGAGAATTGTCTTCGGATGTACATAATTTTTAAAAACATAGCACGACACACAAATTGCATATAATTACAATTAAACGTTTTTAGAGACAACAATATATATTTAGGTTCTTGCATTTATACAATGTATGCGTTCATTGGATTACGGGCAATACATCTGTTCAACTCTGTGGTTCAGAACCATGCCATTTATTTTCACTTGAATCACGTATGAACATTACTCACTTTATAACAACTCAGTAGCCTATAAAAATATGTAGGCGACAATTATGTGAATAATTTTCGGACATTCAAAATGTTACATTGTTCGCCTGCGAACATCTAACTTTCGTTCTTCTCGAACTGCGTCACAAATATGTGCACATATATATTACACTCTTCAATAAAAACACTTTTTTATGCCTAAACAAT
This sequence comes from Drosophila hydei, assembly GCF_003285905.1. Lineage (NCBI taxonomy): Eukaryota > Metazoa > Arthropoda > Insecta > Diptera > Drosophilidae > Drosophila > Drosophila hydei. The sequence continues at coordinate 61,385 of NW_022045848.1, forward strand.
GCTGCAAAATATCTTCAGATTTACAAAATTTTTAAAAACATGGCACGACACACAACTAGCCTATAATTACAAATATTAAACATTTTTAGAGACAACGTTATATATTCAGGTTCATGCATTTACATAACGTATGCGCTCATTGAATAATGACCAATTCATCAGTGCAACGCATGTGAATATAAGTTAACGAGTGCGTCGGTAACATGATTCCTTGCCTGTGTTGTAAGAGCAGCGTTATCGTTTGCGCTTAGCCGACTCTTGTATTCTCTTTAATGAAATAGCTTCTAGCCGGTTTGGCTTCTCGATTTAAGTTTAGTCTCGTACGAAACACTTATTGATTAACAATAAAGCTACTTGTACATCGGCAACTTATCATTTTATTATTGATATCATATTACTTAGCCACAAGGCCATTAACAACTCAGTCGTTGGCTTATAAAAATATGTAGACGACAATTCTGTGAATAATTCAATGATATTAAAAATGTTATATTGTTCAATATGAAATTCGTTCCTTTTTCCTTAAACGACAAAGGAAACAAAGCTGTTATTGCAGAGGACGACGCCAGTCGTATCGTTGGACCACCATTGACTTTAATGAATATTTTTTTTTTATTAATACAAAATAACGGCAAAAGAATACAGACATGTTACTGCTTAACCTTATTATTGCGCTTATCACAATTGACCAGACAAATCATTCCACGAACTAAGAAAGGCCATGCATCATCACCGACACCGAGACACCGATTCGAGAATGAGCTTCAATTTTAAATATGAAATAGCTTTCTAAATTTTTTTTTTGCATGACTTGCCCTACGCGACGTGTCTCCACTATATAGGTTTTTTGACACCTTTACTCTAAAACTGATAAATTTAGAAAAGGCTGCCACCAACCTTTATATTGCCATGTATTAATTTAATACAATCATTATTCTTTACCATTTAACATAAATAATCTATGCCGAACTTGGCACCTGTGAGCGCTGCCTCTATCAACACCGTTACTGCACTACTTGTGCAAGAAGTTGCAAGTCTCAACCTAGCAGAAAATACACACTGAGCTCCTAGCTTTTTGGCGCACGAGATTTAATTTAATAACTGCATTTCGATTATGTTTTTAATCAACAATAATAAAACAGGAATAGATATCGAATATTTGAACAAGTCTCTAGCTCTTATAGAAGCTGAGATCGACGCGTTCACACATACGGACGTACGGGCAGGGCCCAATCGACTCGGCTTGGTCCGGCGCTTCGTACTATACAAACTGTCGAATGGTGCCGTAATAGTATGCTCTTTAAATTAATATATGTCTATTTAATACATTTTCACAAACCCATTATTCCCTGAATTCTCATTTGAAATGGGTTCAAGCTATTCAAAAGAGTATAAGTAATTTTGTTAAGAAATTTGCTGTTAATTGAATCATTTATGACCAATTTATATAAATAATTACAGTTCTTTATACACGAAACACAATCATCTATTATTATTATATATACATATGTTAATATGTATGTATGTATGTATGTATATATGTATGTGTATAATTACTTTTAATAAATATGCTGCGATAATGACTAAGCAATTAATAAATAACAACATTTGTTCGACAACATAAATAAAAACATTTGTTGGAGCAATGCATAATATTAAATATATATATATATATATATATATATATATATATATATATATATATATATATATATATATATGATAAAGATATGATATATGATAAAGTTAACATAAAATACTCTTGCGTATGTAGCATTAATTTTATAATTTTGCATATTTTCTTTTTTGTTCTTTTTTTGGTATTTTTTTGCTGTATTCGCATTTTGCTGACTTCAATTGCCTTTAACTTTGAAATGCTCTAGTGAATTGGTTCAGTTGGCTGAATTTGAGCCTGCATTGCGCTAGCGTCCCATATTGCAGATCTTAAAGTGGCATGGCCTCATATCTGCATAGAAATATAAAAAATAATTTAGTAAAGAAAAAATTTGTAACTTCTTAAAGTCTCATGCAACACTTACATTGTTTACGAACTGTTTTTGCAAATAAAGGAGACATGAATATTGGGAACATAATATATAAATGATTTTAACTTTTAACACATTTATCATGCAGAATAAAAATGAAAAATTGTGTTTAAAAATTGTATTAAACTGATTGTGAACGCGACTATATGTTCCTAATTTCAAGTCTTTACCACTTTAACAAATAGCGTTTCTGACATACCCGATTTGCCACGCAGCTAGGGGACGTATCGAGAAAATCTATACAGTTTATCAGAAAAGGGTAGCCACGAGTATATAGTTCAAATTCCAATGTATCTATAGCTTCAAAAGAAGTGAAATGGTTTGCATTCATAAGGACTGCCGGATGAATAGAGAAACGGACATTTCACAATACAACGGCGTTATATCTTGTTCAAAATTATATTCTGTTTCCTACCAAACTATCTGTAAAATGTAAATGTATGCATATACAACTCAGTCTCCTCTCTTTTATCCAAATATGTAATCGGTTTGATATACTAAACTTAATAAGCTGTTAAAAAGTGTATAATTTCTAATTTGTTTATTCAGAGTTTTAATCACATGCCCTTTCTTTTGGCATCTTTATCAAATATCTTTATTTATAAAAATCCAAACAATAACTCATTTAAAATGTTGTTTCTACTCACACTGCGCATTTCTCTTGCTGCTATGCTGCTTAACACCGGAGCTCAGCTTGAGCAGCTGATCATTGCCGTCGACAGCATTGTCAGCCAGCCTGTGCAGACGTGCCAAGAGTTGAGATCCCTGCGGAGCACGCTCCCGCTCCGAGCTGTCACTGACAGGCACCAACGAATCGTAGTCGGCGTTCATAATCAAATCCCGCAGTGACGACCATTGGTTAGTAAAGTAAGCGATTGGCAATTGTTTTAGACGCAAATGCTGCTGCTGATGCTGCTGATGCAGCTGATGCTTCAGCTGTTGATACTTCTGGAAGATCAAGAATTGCACCGAATCAATTATCACTTATTAATTATATATAGAGATAGAATTATTCAAGGTACCTGTGAACCTTTTCAATTATAGATACATATTATATTGTAATTCTAATTATAAATGATATATACTAGATTCTCTATATTGTTTCTGGATCTGTAATGATAATTTGTTATACCCTGATAATGTAAAATGATTTTGTGCAAATGTATGTAACAGGCAGAAAGAGGCCTGGCAGATCTCATAAAGTATATATATTCTTGATAAGAACGACAAGCCTAGTAGATTTAGCCCTGTCCGACCGCATGTGTGAACGCGTCGATTTCAGCGTCTATAAGAGCTAGAGACTTTAATTTTTAGTAGGTTCGTGTATAGCGCGCACATATCAAATTTGTCTCAACTATTATCGTTTTATTGTTATCGATTCAAAACATGATCAAAATACAGTTATTAAATTATATTTTAAAAGCGAATGGCACTTGGCGCCAGTGCATGCATTTTTCCTATACATGTGCACATATCCGCTCAAATGCTTGTATTCATTTCTATTCTAAGAATTGAAATTGCTATTGAATTGTGCTTTAAGTTTCAGCTGCTAAGTTGCGACATGAAACTTCTTGCACAAGTAGTGCAGTAACGTTGTTGGTAGAGGCGGCGCTCACAGACGCCAAGTTCTGCAACATAACTTTCCGAGCTAACGTATAAACATAATTGAGCGCAGTAAAAATGCCTTAAGTATATACATAACATATACGCTTTTGAAACTGTTTTTGTTCAATTCTATCTGCATATGTCGCATTAGTTACTCACCAACTGCTGAGCGTAATAGTTGCTCTTGCCATCAGGCGGTCCGGAACCGAGCAGCTCGTTGAAGAACATTTGCATTGCTGGTGGTTGTTGATCGTCAATAGCAAGGCTCTGCTGTGCTTGTCCAGGCGACAAGTGCGACGCAATTGACAGCAGAACAATGGCAATAGCCAACTGATGGGCGATAGAACAACCGTACATTGTCATTATGTTATTGCGCTGGTTTTTGTTGTAGTTCCAGTGTTAACTAAAGCGGGAGGAGAGAGCGAAAGGGAGAGAGGGCTTAGAAACAGCGAAAACATGTGTGCATAGGCGGGTGTAAGAGTTTGTTTTTAGCTAACTGACAATTAAAAACGAGTCGAACTCCTGCCCACCACCCCCGACGCCAACCTGTTACGCAAAAAGGTTTCATGTTACAACTTCCATTGAAACAAACAAAGTTGCCAAAGTTAAAATATGCGAAATGTTTCTTTTTTGTGCTTTTTAGAAAAGTGGTCCAGTAGCACGTTCTTTCGCTTTTCACAGGTTTCATCTCAAGGTGTTGGGTATTTCAAACAGAACAAGTCACGTTGGCAAAAAGGGCGCGAACCACTTAAACTTTCGTTACGATTTGCGAATCGGCTAAAAATATATGAAAAGTACTTTGAAGCCTAATCAAGTCAGCGTAGCCCAACCCCTCAGCCAAAATGGCATATCACATGGCAAGCTACGCAAGACCGTGACGCGGTCTGCGAATGGCCTAATTACTGTCGATAAAATATTAATGGCTAATTATGCTCAACTGTGACTGAAAAGCTCCTGCAATACGGACAGAGTCAACTGATGAAATGCCTTGACATTTATTTCAACTATTATAACTGATATCCAGTTTAGTTTTTTAAGTAAAATTTGCTAAGAGTTTCGCAGAGAAAAAAAAACAAAATGACTCACGTCAATTATATTATAGATCACAGACAACTTCATATTACGCTTTAGTATTTAACACAACTTAGTATCTATCTGCCCGCGGGTTTTTCTGTTTTCGTGAAGTCAATTAAAAGATTAGCGAATTGCAGTTAAAATAATATGGCTTTCGTTTTTAGAGCTAATAATGAATAAATACTCTTTGGAATGCAATTAAATTAATCGCAATTGCGACTGAAATGTGTTTAAATTGTTATTCTATGTGTGTGATCTTAGATGTTGGAGCAATTCAAATTCTGTGTTTAATTTTCCACATCAAATATTTGCCCTCATCAAATCAAAAATGCATATGCTTTAGAATAAATACTTAAAAAACACTCTACTCTTCTCGAAATTAAGAGAGATGTAAGTCAAAAACGGAATATTCAGATTCAATAACTTAGCTGGTAAAAAATTTGCTTAGGTCAACGCATTGAACAAAGAATGCACCTAAAGATAGATTTATAGACCCCATGGAAACTGGCAAGATTTCCTATAATAATTTATACGTAGTATATCAAAACATCAGATGTTCGATGACAACAATACATATATATATATATATATATATATATATATATATATATATATATATATATATATATATAGACGTACTTTTATGTGAAGCTCTAAACGTTGGGCTGGAATTATACCATTGACTTACGCACTCCGTGAGTAATTGAGAATCGTAAAGTTGTAATCGTAGCAAACGCATTTTATGACAACTGATAATCCGCTGATAATGCGTCGATGTCGTGGCTAATTTTTAGCGCCTAGCTAATAATATATATGGTCATAATATATATGGACATATATATGGTCATTTAGATTGTCGAGCTGTTTGAGTTTCATCTCCGGCATTTTTTTAAAACATAAATCGAAGTCAAGGTCTAACGCGTACAAATACCACTGAACTCTCAAATTTGGGCTGCTGACCACGCCCTCTAATTATCTCATCGGCCATCGGATAAGCGTTTCGTCTATTACTGTCAACTATTAATTAGGTGAGGGAGGCGTTGCCACAGGAGGAGTAGCAGTAGAAGGTAGTCCAATTTATTTGACAGCTGACACTTTTTGCGTTACCAAATTTGTGCCTGTTATAACTTCACAGTTTTCAATAGAAAAATCATGTGAAATAAATGATGGGAAAGTTATTGATGCTTCCAGTTTAGCTGGACGCATGAGTACGTCATCAGCTGGTCGGATCATAACATCTAGTTCTTATCAGGCCAAAAGTTTGCTTATAAAGACACTCCCTCTTTTTTTATGTAATGGTATTTTAGATGAGGAAATCAGCGGAACTAACCTTTAGTCAAGAAGTTATCGCTAGAAATAAAGAAAAACACCGCAATACGTATATTTTGCCCTCAATTTTTTTCAGAATGATTCGTAACACGAGACTAAAATCTGTTTAATTCAATAATCAAGCCCTATATGATAATATTATTGTATTATAGTTCAGTTTTGATTTCTTTCTCGCGCTGATAAGATTTTATTTATAACAATAAATTTATAAATAATATTTATTAAAATAAATTAATTAAGATTCGCAACACATTCTGTACGCAGATAATTAATAATGTTCGGACATAAAAATAAAATGAACTAAAATATTTTATTTAATAAAACAAAATACAAATCACCAATCACAAAGCATTATCAATGTCCATTATAAAATGTTATGAAATTACCAAAGATTCAATTATCTGTGTGTATGTGAGAGAGTATGTATAACCTCGTTATCATCGTGCCCAAACCGGTTTTTAGGCTTAATCGGATAGGATAGCTCTATCCTTGGGAATCTTAATTTTAGTCTCAATCAATTAATAAATGACTAGCTGTACGTGTGTGTTTTTTGCGTATGTCTAAACTTATGAAAGGGAGAGGGAGAGAAAGTGCGTGTGTTTAATGTTTTCGAACTAAATCGATGCAAGCTAAACCGATTCAGAAATATGGTACCTTGTCTAACTCTCTAACTTACCTTTAAAAAATATTAATAAAAAAGAACCAACTTATTCGGGCTGGATTGCAATTTACGAAGGCACTCACAGCAATTGACCTTTAAATGATTTTAGATAACAGTTTTCTTAAGTTTTTTTTTTTCAAAATTCACGCAAATGTTAAGCTGTTATACCGAACGACAGTGCACAATAAACGTAAATCCATAGCACGCATTTGCTTATATAGGCACAGCCAGTGTTGCAGACCGTCACAAAAAAAAAGGATAAATCAACAGGTATGGTACACACAGATACTGTGACACTAGCTAGCCCGAGGTATACTGTTACGAGTGGAGACGACACGACTTGCGACTACTTCGGCACTTTAGAGCGCCAAATCGGTGGGCGGTTGAGTCGAGTATTTCTAATACCCGAGTGGGCGTTTAGGTTGAAACTTTTGCTCAGTTGCAATTTTAACCCGTAAACATTCTGCCAATAATAAACTGTATACTTATATATGTATACACACGCATACATATTTATATATATATATATATATATATATATATATATTTATATATATATATTTATTTATTTATATATATATAAAAATATATATATACATGTATGTATGTATGTATGTATGTATGTGAAAAAGAGGAATGAGAGACTTCAGCTGCTCTTAATGCTTTCTTGGCCGTTTGCAAACTAAACTCAGCTATGCAAAACGTACATATACTAAACCCAGATGACTGCTGGCCGATTTCTTAAACTTTTCGGTCCCGATCTCTGTGTCGAACCTCCATGCCGGACTGTATGCCACGCTTTTGACAAATCGCCCGATGATTCTGAGATTTATAGCATTGCTGACGAAAATTAAACCAATGTGCGCTACAGAAAATGCTGTATATTAGTTCTTACAAGTATTAGTAAAGTCAGATATCAAAAAGAAATATGTAAGATTAAGATTGCATAAAAATATATATACATATAATATATATTGGATAAAAAATGTATGTGAAATTTCTTTTTGTGTTTTCAAATGCCTACTCTTCAGAACCTTCAAAATAATCAAAATAATTATAGTTCGTTAACATTGATTATCCCAAGGCACTTTCAACAAGTCAATGAGCTTTGCGCATACCAAACGAAAAACCCTAGATTATGACTTAGGTAATCCCAGCAAACTGAAGTATAAAAAAAATTTCTTTTTGTAGTTCAATAAACTTACGCAGCCAGCTAAATTTATGAAAGTTAATTGGGTCTATATATATATACAAACGTATATTTGAAATATCAGAAAATTATTACAACACGAAGGCATAAAATAAGTTAAGTAACTTCCTCTGTAGCGTATTTTATTTCAATAGAAAGTAAAGTCTAACTAAATAGAACATATATGTATATATAAATTACCAAAATAAATCTAAAAATACATTAATTTAAACAAATAAAATAAAGACTAACTTTAGACATTGTTCCAAAAAATATAAAGGAATTGCAAATTATGATGAAATATCTTAAAAATATTACAAAAGATCAATTTTAAATTGTAGTTGAATAATAATTAAAGTCTGACAAAATCCTTCTTATCTTCTCCAGACATCGGTCTTCAGCATGGTTTATTAACTAATTAATAATAATTTCAGCTGACACAGCGTTTTAATTTGCTGTTTAATTTTGTACTTTTTTAATCAGAGGCGCCTAGCGTGTCACAGATGGTGAACTTGGCACGCATCGTGTGCTGATAACACCACCCACATCAAATGCCATTCAAATTAATTTGTATTGTTACATCAGCTTCACAAATTGCGATTAGCTAAGATAAGCTGGTTTGGTTATTTTTGTAAATCGCAAGCCGCCTTTTTGACATGCAAATCAAATATAAAATACCAAATATGATCAGAATAATTGACACTTATTAAAAAGAATGATCGCACATGGCATAGATATTAATATCTGCATGCCGGAACTACAAATGCGCACACGTGCTGCTGGTTCAATCATCAGCAGATGATTCAGATGAATCACGTGACTGTCGACTGTCTGAACTGTTGGCAATTGATGCAGTACTTGAAGTTGGACTCACAATAACAATCATATATTTTAATACTTAAATATTGCAAACGTCATGCGTTGCTAAATTGATTGAATTGAAATTGAATCAATTGCGCGGATCTGTAAGGCATTAACCAACACTTTTGAGCGTGTAACAAAATCGATAGGTCATAGCGATGACAATATTTTAATTAGGCAATCACATCAAGAGCAGTGACTGTGGCGAACACATATCAGTTGTACACAAATATTATTTAAGACTATAACATATCACTTTTTGTAAGTAACTCTAAAGTAATTTAATAGAAATTGCATTAATCCATTTAATATGCTCTGTTTACTGCAGCTAAAGTAACTTATTTTAATACCTGTAACGAGTAGTAATCGCATACACAGCTCTACTATCGGCTATTCAGCTGGTGGAAAAAAAGGGGGAAGAAAAATTAAAAATAAGAAAATCATCATGGCTACATCAACGTTGCAGCTGGAATTTTCACAGGCCATGGCCGATTTTAAAAAAATGTTTCCGGACATTGACCGTGAAGTAATTGAAGCTGTACTGCGTGCTAATTTAGGTGCTGTGGATCAAACCATTGACCAACTACTCGCTATGTCAACTGACAATCAGGTACATATGTTATGTATGTGTGCGTGAGAGATTTTTATGAGTGTGTGTGGGTTTGATTGTGTATACTAAGAATCTACTAACTAACACTAACCGCACGTGTGATTAGAACGAAAAACTGCGCAATGAACTGGATGCTAATGTCTCACCACAACAGAGTCTCATCAATCTCAGCGACACGGACAGAGAACTGCGACGCAATCAGCACCAGCAGCTAATTATCGATGCAACGGATGGGAGCACAGAAAGTGCTGCCGCAGCCGCTACCTCTAATGTGGGTAATACGCAATTGCTGAGCACAGCAACAGCTTCGCCGAATCATCACAACACGGGCGCTTCGCCCAAACAGCGTCCGTTCGGCATTTCAACTAAGAGCGGTAGAGGCAGTACCATCAATACGCCCACCAAGCGCAGCACCAGTCACACCGTCGCACAATCCAACAATACAAGCAAGAATTGGAATCCCCCTGTATTAGGTGTCCTGCCACCTGGATTTTTGCGAGTGGCGCCCTCCGGCGGTCAGCAGGATTTCGAGTTGCCCGACGAACAGTTTGCGCTTATGCTACAGAATGAAGAATTTATGAATCAGTTGCGATGGAATCAGGATTTTATGAGTGCATTGGAAAAGGAACAGACCGGTAAGGGCAAGGGCGAAGATGAGGCACCATTCCAAGAGCGGCTGAAGAACATGGGCAAAATGTCACGCAAAAAGTTCTTGCAAATGGCGCGTGTCTTTACCTGGCAGCGCAATAAAAAGGCAACAACCGCCAAGCAAATTGATTCGTTGCCGTTGCGTGAGGAGCCCAGCGACGATGAAGATCATCATCAGCAGCGGCAACAGCAGCAATCTCAACACCAGCAACAACAGTCACATCAACAGCAACAGAGCCAGGTGCAATCACAGGGTCAATTGCAGTTGCGTAAATAAAACAAAAAATGTGGAATTAGATATCTAGACCCTAGAGTTCCATCGATTGTTATCTTATTCTTATAATATTATTTCATTATACAACTGGCATAAGTCAAATCGGATTCTAAACATGTTTACGTAGTAATCTCCACAATCTAACGTAATCTGAAATCTCGCTGCAGTCCTTGCATATATTTAATATATACAATTCTAGTTTTAAACGTCGTGTAATAGCCTGAAGTGCAATTTTCCAAAAACAAAACTCCAGTGCAATATTATTTTGTTGGACCATTATAAATTTACAAATTTGATAGTATTATATTTGTTTGTTTATTAAATCGTCCATTTTCGTTGTTGCCAAATTAGCATAAATTAAGTTTTATTCATAATTTTTTAATTGAAAGTTCTTTCAATAAGAACCTGATGATAGCTGGACTGATTCTTAATTCATTAACAAAAAAAAGCGAGCAGCGTAATAAGACTTACAAAAATAAATGTAAAAGATTTACTTATGTACAACTAGAGTACTTGCTATAACTCGAAAAACTAGTCATAAAAAAGAAACAATTTATGTACAGTTGAAAAAATATGCATTTGTGCTATACTCATTAACCAGAATCTACCAAAAATATAAAAATTGTAACATTACAAGTTATATAATAATTTAACGCCTGCTTAGTTGGCTTCTATTCTCGTATTCCATAAAAAACAGCAAAGGTAATAAAAGTCCATATCAAACTGTTGATATTACAGTGTATAATCCCATTAAAATGCAGATTAATATGTAGGCATAATATATACGTATATATATATATATATATATATCCATAGATATTTTGATGGTTATGCAACTATATGATTGCAATTTGTAATTGCACTTGTATTATAAACTATATTATATTCATATTCCAAGAATTAAATACAGCATCAAATATTTGTAAAATTCAAAACTATCTGTTTTACATCTTAGAAGAAGAATACAAACTAAAATAAAATTATAAACCTTAAAAACCATCCATATTGCATTTTATAAAATAAAGAAACATTCCACATTTCTTACATGAATTTATTTAAATTTTTTTGTATTTACTTTTTAAATTTTTTTGTTTTTTTTTTATTATATTTTTTTATAAACGTAATACATTTATTGTGGATACACGTTCGATTTTCTTATGTATGCGTGTGTACTGTTTTTTAGATGTTTCATTCTACTTTGAATTTATTGTAAGAGGGCATATTGGTTATTTGTATCTTTTATCTGTTACAGTTATTAATTTATTTTCATATACTTAATTCGTTTTGGGATTTACATTTTATATATAATTTATTATAGGACTTTTGATTGGGTTGGATTAACAGGATTTAAATTGTGTTTTCTGTTTTCTTTCTTTTTGAAGTTGCAATCAAAAAAGTAAATTGCATTATATCTACTGAATGAATTATTATATATATATATCGCTTCTTGATTATTGTTTATTTATAAATGGTTGTCATGTGTGGGAATTGTTATTTAATTATTTTTGCTTTTGTTTTTACTTACACAGAAATTGATAATTTTTAAACAATTATTTGTAAATTTGTTTTAAACTAATTACTAAAAATGGATTTTCGGTTTTGTTTGCAACATTTTGACATCTCATTTGCATACAATATTTTTATAAAATATGTGATTTTTTTGTTAGGCATACAATTGAATTTAGTTTTAGATGATTTGAAATTTCTTATTGTTATTTTTTTTTTTTGAAGAGTAACGACTTTTTATTTGATTCTTTGTATATAGATAATTTTTTTGTATATATGTATATTTATTGTATTTTATTTATGTATGTTTCAAATTGACAAAAAGAATTAAAGTAGCAAAAAAATAAATGAATACGAATGTGTTTAGTTACGAATGTTGCCTATTCAATTATTTTTTAGTTTTGTTTGTTGCATAATTTAAAAGAAAAACGGCTCAAAACGAATAAAAAATATGTTTTTTCTTTTATGGGTATAATAATTAGTTGTTAATCAGCAAAATATAGTATATAGTTATAATAATAGTAGTAGTCGTAGTAGAATGTAGTAATTGCAAAAATGTTTGCAAATTTAAAAACATAGCAAGCTTACTCTGCTTTTGTTTATGTATTGTATATCTTGGTTATTGCAATTTTGACAATCTTAATTTTTGTGAGTGTTTTGTATGCTTCTTGATTTTTTGTTTTTTTTTTTTTTAAACTTGTTACTCATTTTCTATTTTAATTTCTTTTCTTTTTTTCTTTGTTTTTGGAAGTCTTATAGGAGAACACATAGGGACTTTTTCGGTTTCTTTTGTTTCTTTTCGGGAGATTTCTTATTGATCTGCCGGACCAAATCATAGAAAATATCATTCACATTCACTTTGGCTTTGGCTGAGGTCTCCATAAACGCACAGTTGAATTGATTTGCCAAGCTTTTACCCAAATCCTTGCCAACGACACGCTCCTCCTCCAGATCGCATTTGTTGCCAACCAACACCATCGGCACATCATCGGTATCCTTAACGCGTAGTATTTGCTCTCGCAGGTCCTGCAGATCATTGAAGGTCGATTGTGCCGTTATTGAATAGACGAGGACAAAACCTTGTCCATTCTTCATATAAAGATCTCGCATTGCTGTAAACTGTTCTGTGCCGGCGGTATCTAAAATTTCCAACATACATTGTTGACCATCTACTTCCACCTGTTTGCGATAACTGTCCTCAATGGTGGGATCATATTTTTCAACAAAAATGCATTGCACAAATTGTACAGTAAGTGCGGATTTTCCAACACCGCCGCTACCCAAAACAACAATTTTATATTCGCGCATTGTTTTTTTTGTTATATATATATATATATATATATATATATATATATATATATATATATTTATATATATATATATATATAATATAAAAAATATATATATATATATATTTAAAGGCGTGTTTGGGCCTTATTTAAAACCAGGACAGTTACGTTCTAGCGTAGGCGGGTCACAAGGTGGTTTGGTTCAGTATTTATTGTTGTTTATTTGTTACGTTCTCTCTTCTCTCAACCTCTCTCTGAACAACAATTTATATATCTATATATATATATTTATGGGTATATATATATAATCACTAGTTTTTAGGCGTTGTTCGACGATTGCTTTTGCGTTGCAGTTGCAGGTGTTGTTCTTGCTAAAAGCTGTTGTTGTTATTATTATTTATTGATGTTGTTACTGTTACTATTCTTTGTTATTGCTGATAACCTTTATGCCACCAACCAACTCTAGCTGTATGCGAGTGTGTGTGTCCCTCCGCCACTCTATCGCTCTCTCCCTGTTACTCCGCTCAGGTAGCAAAGGTTCGTTTTCGGTTGTCGTCAAATTGTTGCTTTATATAAAAATTACTGTAGCACAAGCCTCTATCGTCGCCTCTGCCGCGACGCTGACTATGACAACAACTTCCGTTTTACAACAGAAATTGCTGCTGCTAATCTGCAGTTGGCGTTGCTGTTGCTGTGCAACAATGTTTGCTGAGTACTCAGTGTTTCTGTGTATGTATGTGTGTATGTGAGTGTATGCTTGTTTGTGTGCACTGTGGAATGTAAGAAAGCAATAGTTGTATTTTAAAATAGGTTGCAGTACAAATTCGTTTCTTTTCGAGTTTTTTTTAGTCTTTGGTATGCTGGTGCTTGCTTTTCGGAATGTACACTTCATTCGTTTCGTTTCATTCCTTTTTATAATGAACCCAAATGTTCTCTTCGCTCACTCAGCAAAATTGCGCTCTACCCTCAACATTTTTATGATTCATTTTTAGAGTTGTCGAGCGGCTGTACAGAGCACTGTTAAGCGCCTACCAAACAATATGCACACTTGTAGCATGCAAATCAATTTTATTTCTTTGTTCAATAAAAAAAAAACACTCATTATTGCAACAGCGGCCAGAGCTGACAGCTGCACACAGAATATGCTCAATATACGTTATTTTATTTGAGCACTGACATAAACTTTTTAACGGGGCAGGGAAGGCAGTTGCAAGCACCCGCATGTCACGGACACTGCAACTCTACGCGGAGTTTTACCTTGTTAACGCTGCGCACAAAGAAACTCTGCTTGTTATAGCTGTCTGTGCAGATTTCACACGATTTCCGATTTATTGTGCCGGTGTGTATGCGTGTGCAAGATAATGTGCCACGGCTCACGAAATATGTAATATTTTTTATTGATAACGATATATAATTCTAAGGCAAACAGATAACTATTTTTCGGCTTAGGCGCTTCTACTTGCTAACTCGCTCACACACTAGAAAGTGATTCATTTTCAGCGTTGCCATTCGTCGCGATATCACACGAGTGGCAGCATCAACCGATACTTTTTTCTATGAATGGCAACATTAACAAATATTAAACTTTTTTGATTTTACAATTTACTTAAGTTAAACAAAATAAAAAGCTCTACAGGTATAATTAAAACAATTCACTTATCAGCCAGTTGTGCTTTATCAACTTAGTTTTTATTTACAACAAAACAAAACTATATAAAACTAACTAAAATTTCGTATTGTATGAAATAGATAGCAAGCACTTTTAACGAATTTTAGTGACCATGCCAGCGGCTATCGTGACGCCTGCCACGCGCAGCATAACGCGTCCCAGTTCCTTAAATTCCGAATATCGTTCAATGCAAATCGGACGAGACGTCTCCAACTCGACCAGAGCACACGAGTTCTGGCCGAGACAACGAGGCTTCTTCTTTACCACCTCGCCGGTGCTTTTGTGTATGGATGCGGTCAGTTTGCAAACAACAGCCGGCTCGATCAGTGACTGATGATGGAGCAGCACCGGATAACCCATTGTAATGGGAACCTTAACGTTGAAGACAATGATGCGGCATTGGAACCGGGTAGTCACAGGGATTGGCATTTGTGGATCACATATAATGCAGCCCACGGTTATATTGTTCACATCAACGCCGCCTAGGGTTACAGAGATCTGATCTCCAGCAAACACACTTGTCTGTGTAAGTTCATCCATGCTCAGAGACTTAACTTGCGCCTGTTCACGACTTGCACCTACGAGCACCTTATCGTTGACACAGAGTGCACCTGTCTCAATGCGACCCGAAATACAAAAACCAGATCCTGTGCCCTTGTATATATCCGTTACAGACATTCTAAATGGCCGATCAACCGCTCGCTCTGGCACCTTGAAGTGTTCAATGACATCCAGAAGATGTGGTCCCTCGTACCAGGCTTTTAGACCAGGCTCTTGGGCACTTTTCGTGAGATTCTCGCCCGTTAAACCGGAGCAGGGCGTAAAGCAGACATCGGATTCCTTAAAACCTGCCTGCTTTAGGAATGATTTCATCTTATGAACAATCTCCTGGAAACGCTCCTTGGACCAACCTACGGTGTCCAGCTTATTGATAACAACACCCAGCTGATTAACCCCCAGCGAGCGCACAAGTATAGCATGCTCTCGGGTCTGTCCGCCTAATTCGAAGCCAGACTCAAATTCACCACGTGTCGCATCAACGACAAGAAGTGCCACATCCGCTTGCGTTGCTCCAGAAATCATGTTGGGTATAAAATCTTTGTGACCGGGGGCATCGAGCAGCGTTACAATCTTTGTTTTTGTCTCTATTCGTGATTGTCCCACATCCATGGTGATGCCGCGCGCACGCTCCTCTCCTGTTTCGTCTAGCACCCATGCGTACATAAAACTCTGCTTACCCAATTTCTTAGACTCTTGCTCGTGCTTGTGCATCACTCGCTGTGAAACGTTGCCAGTATCGTACAGCAGGTGACCCATCAGGGTACTTTTGCCCGCGTCAACGTGCCCAATGACAATCATGTGTATATGGCTTTTGTGTGAGGAGCGCTCCTGCTCGTAGAGCTCCTGTGTATTACGCTGCGCCTGATCCTTGGATACTTTGAATATGGCATTGGTACTGCGTCCCGCTTCGTCGCCGCCGTCAACAGGCGTATTCCGCCCAGACACATTGGGCGAAGCTGGCGCTTTGGGTGAGGCGATGTCAAATCCCCGTCTAGCGTCCTTTGCAGTGGAGAGCGTGATCTTTGTGGGCGTAGGTTTAGGCGTTGTTATAGTCTTTGCAGCTGGCGTAGCATTTAATTTCAACTTTTGTGGACGTCTGTTTTTGTCTTTTTTGCTTGTCTCCTCGTTGAGTATTTCATCGAGTACTTTCTGAATGTTGTAGTCGAAACGCATAGACGTCTCCACAATGCAACGTTCAGACACGGCATCGCCCACCACGCTGCGCACCTCATCCACGCAAGAACTGAGCTTCGCCTGCGCTGTATCATCTAGTTCCGGCATTTGAAAATTTTCGGAATCTCTGCGTGCCTTTTGATATACCTCATCTTCCTCATCCTCGTCGTCGTTATCATCACCATCTTCCGCTTCCTCCTCTATGTTCTTATTCTTCTTTATAAATGCCGACATACTGTGTTGTCCACGAGTCCGATCGAAAAGCCATTGCTGATCCGTTGGCGAAACGCAATCGTCGTCAACAGAATGGCCATAGACATCATCGTAACCATCGTATTCGTCGTTGTAGTCCATTCCGCGTACAATTCTGTGACGCGACATGTTAAACTTTATTGTTTTACTAATTCAGTTAAATTTCACAATTATTGAAAAAGAAAGTAAAATAGAATTTCATCGAATTGCAGGCGACTGAAAGCTCTGACTAATGGAGTTGCCATATTGTTTTAGTGAACTCTCTGGCGGTCCATCTTTGTGTGGAATAATAGCAGATATTGTAATATATAAACTATTTCTTATGTTTCGAAAGTACAATACATTTTACTTGGGCTATATTTTTAAAGAAAACATTGCAAAAATTTAAAAAACTTGTTCATATATATATTTCTGTTAGCGATTAGATTGGAATACAGTAGCATTATCCGGTGCAACTTGTGTTGAACGTGTTTACGCGTGCGATAGTAGTAACGATACTTTAGTTATTCTGTTTTGTGCATCACTAGACTTTCCACTCTTCTCCTCTCTGAACATTATCTTTTGTGTCGCGTAAAATATTAAGGAAAACAGTGAAAATCTTTACGAAGCAACCTAAAAAAAGCTTATAACACACGTTTCAATGTGTCGGAAAATGCAGGCGACGCAGCACTAAGCGCTCGTTCTCCGAGTTTTCAATTATTGTGAACAAAACGTAGGTCTACTTATATTTATGTACAATAACAACTGAAGAAAACAACAGCAACAAGAAACAGTATGTACAACGGCGCACGGGGCTTCTCCATACACGACGCATTCGAGGAAGAGGAAGAGGAGGCGATACGTGTCTATGGCTCCACAGTGATATCTACGCCAATGCGCGGCGGTGTTAGCGGCAGTGCCAAACAAGGTCGCTCCACCGAAGATGTATCCATACGTATACAGGATCCAAAGTAAGTTTGAAACCAGTTCCCCTTTTCTGGAACTAGTAGTAGTGTCACTGGTTCTTGTTCTGGGTCTCTGCGTGGGTTCCAGATGCTTGACAGTTGTTGGCACCATTTGCCAATGGAGTCGTGTGATCCCTTTGTGCTTCACTGATTTACAATAAGGAAGCTTGCAGCCATAAACAGCTTGTTAAAATTTTTGTTCTTTATGTGGCCAATCGAAAACTTTTGCAATTGTATAGGACACATATATATCATTTTATATTGGGGTAAATTTTCCATATTTAGGTTTTTGCAGCTCAATTTTGACACTCCTTGAACCACCTAGTAAGCAGTTGCTATTGAAAATTGTGTCATAGCTGACATAGAACCAGCCCAGGCCTGCAACTAAAAACCAGCTATCGCCATGAAATGATAAAAATCAGACAACTCAACTTGCAGCTTCAGCAGCTGTTTGCCAAACCTTATAATAACTTTACCTTTTGCGGATGCCGTGTGTTACTTTCCGCTTCCTTGCCGGAAATGCTCAAAGTAGCATTCCATACATTTACAAGTGTATGTCTGTGTCGCTAAGTGTGTACGCTAAAAGCGCGTGCGTGCTTCATTCATACACATTATATTTACAATTTCTAGGAGCTCTTCTCTAGTTGATATTCCATCCATTATGCATGCACGTCGCGTCTTAAGGTACAACACTACGTTATTATGGAGATTAAAGCAGACTATAGTAATGCGGATGACGTCGTCGCCGTCTGCCCATTGTGTCAGAAATGCATCCAGCCCAATTTGACATTCAATTGTAAAACATCAGTTGCGCATAAATTTCGTCGTTCCTTGAAGACATTATTTTGCATAATTTTACTTTTTTCACGACATCCAACACCTTGATTTGAGTCTAGCCTTCGGTCGCGGTCGACGCAACGAGCTGCACTTGTTCGACTTCATTGTTATTGAGTAATATAAACATGCACACACATACATATATACAGATTCATTACGAGTACAGTGAAAGCACCACTTGTAAGCCAAGCAGTTATCCTTGAGAAATATGTTTAAAAAATATTTAAATCAAAACAAAACAGTCTTGATTACTTACTCACAAACTTCTTATTGATAATTTATGGGCTTAGTGAAGACTCTACCTAATGAGGGGAATGTTTGCCTTTGAGTTGTCTTCTCTTGCATTAACGCGGAACAATTTATGTTCGTAAAGGGATAGAATATATTTGTGAAAGTGCTTCCTGTGTGCTTGTATGTGTATTGTCTGACTTTGCGTAACCTCAGCGATAAGCAGAATTAACGTTAATTCTATTTCATCCTACTTATTTGCTTTGTTTCTTAATTAACAGGGGCTACAGTAAGTATGCCGAAGATACAACGTCGCGGGACAGTGATTCGCTAATACAGGAATATGGCAATCTGCCCACTGAGGAGACGAACACATATTGCTGGCGGCATCCGAAGGTGCGCGAAAATTGGCGCACTGTCCTAGCTGCCTTTACGCTGCTCGTTGTGGGCACTGGGCTATTTGTAATGGGCACCTTTGCTATCGCTGATCCACACAATACATCACAGGGTGTTGTATTTTTTGTTGCTGGACTCATTTGCTTTATACCAGGCGCCTATCACGTTGTCTATATATGGCTGGCGGCCAAAGGATATCGAGGGTTTGACTTTTATCACTTGCCTCTTTTTACATAAGCGATAGAAGATCAGAATCTTAAATGTAATGGTTGATCCAATTTGAATCAGCAGAACGCCCTCCCCATACTCCCTCTATATATGTATTTATATAAACAACTTATTTTATATTTATGTAATTAACTCAATATTTCTTATGTGTATGAAATAGAACTTGCAACAGATAAATCCTACTAAATATCTCCATAAAAATCCCAAAATCGAATTCTAGCTTTAATGTATGTATTTTTTTAAAAAGAAAGATATGCTTAAAATACAATGTTTGGTATACCCATAAAGTGTAAAAGATACGTATAAAAAACACTAACATACACACACATTATTATTATTTAAAATATAATGAAAAACGAAAGACTTTGTGTATGATGGTAAATGTTGAGCCCGACTTAGTGTTAAAAAAACAACTGTGTAAGCTGTACTTTTATTGAAATTTAATTGCACCAAAAATAACAAACTAAATCGAAGCTGCGCCGACCGCGCAAAAAAGCTAACGAAATGTTTACTTTTTCGAACATGAATCTATATATTAATATAAATAAATAAATAAATATATATATCTTTATATATTTTTAATTATATATATATATATGTATGTATATATATGATTAATAAGCGCCTGTCTAGGCTGCAATTAACTTAGTTTATATAACCTCTATAGAGAGAGAGAAAACAAAGAACCTTCTTGAAAAAAAAAAAAAAAACAAAAAATTAAAACCAAAAGAAATTTATTAGTGATATAAGTGAGTAGCGCTGATACTGCTATACATGCGTTAATGCGCTAATCTTCGAACCCTAACCAATTCTACCCGTCCTCCAATGAAATTATACATACAATTTACTGACACGCTCACACACTCATCAGACATCACATAAAATAGCTAAAAGAAATTTTTAATTCTATTTTTTTTATTACATTTCGCCGTTTAGTTTTTAATGCTCTATTTTTCTAAGTATGTTGAATACGGTTGAAAAAAATAATATGGCATATTCATAAATTCAAAGCTAGGCACAATTATAATGTAAAAACTTTATTTTGAATTATACTCGAAATATTTACGTATACTAAGAAATGCAACAGCTTTTTGCTTTTGACTTTTGTTTATTTTTATTCAATTATTGATGCTTTTTAATTAGAAAGCATTAAAATATATTTTAAAATTTTTAAAAATTTCAATTGTGTTGTAATTTGATTTATATTTGTATTAATATGAACAGAGGAATAAGTAATAGGAAGTATTGAGAGTAATATCAGATTGGAATACATTATATCTATGATAGGTACAACATGAAAACAATGGACTTGACATAGAACTTTATGCCTTTATGCCATATTTATTTTATAATTTATCACTTTTTGATTAGTTAGATGAACTCTTATTCTTTTTTGATTCGCAACCCTTTCACTTATTAGCTAGAACTTTTATCTTGCGGTTGAGAATGGTTTAACTACATGTGATAAAACGTGGGCTTTTAATGTTAAAGAAAAGAGAGTAAATATTTAATCTATATAACTTAACATTTATGCATATTTAATCAGTGCTGGAAGTTCATAATATATTATATATGATATGATGTATAAATTTATATGAATGTCTCATTAATCACAAAACAAATATTTTTTTCAGATTGCTTTTGTTTATAGATTTAGTTAATAACAATTGAAAAGGATATTGTAAAATCAAATTGGCCCGTATGTATTGCTCAATATACTGCAAAAAAATTAGATAAATAAGGTATTGTGTATTTTTGCAGTTTATGTTCTCTATTAAACGTTGCTCGACTTTGACTTTGACATTGACTTCGATAATTAACTATTAGCCTTTAAATGTGGTTAACTAAAAAAGCCCCAATGAAATAAAGTTCATAAAATTACCAATCAAACGAGTCCATTATTATATCTTCTACTTCATTGAGCGAGGGTGGGAGGATATATTAAACTAAGAGTGTGCAATGCATATAAGTAATACACCAGTATGTAGTATTGATGCTCTGAAATGACTCTCTATACAGACTATATGAGTTAGATATTAAATCATGTAGAACTTATTCTATGAATCAAGTTGTTAAGTTTAGTCGCGAAAACAGTTATTAAAGATAGTATTGCGGCATTCGCTCATGAAAAAGCTCAAAGGTCATACTTGACTTTATTTAGCAGTAAATACGTGAGCTGAATACGGTATAAGCCAGTTGAGCATGTTTAGTTCTCGTTCATGGCAAATGGTCACCAGGCATCGACCAAACACTGCAAGCTGGTCTAAACGGGGCCTGGCAACAGCAACAGAGACAGGATAGAGGCATAACCAGAATCGCAACAGGAGGTGCTGGCTGGGTATTTGGCATATACATATATCTATATATTGCGCGAAGTTCATTAGACCTTTTGATGGGCCTCTTTCTGCCTCAATGGGTACTTGTCTGGTGCTCAGCGTGCAAAAGCGCTCAATAGCACGAAATGAAACATTTTACCGAGTTTTGCACAAAAAAACTGATCTAAAAATAATCCACGCAACGGAGTTCGCATCGATAGCAGCCAGAGATGTATGATCCGGAGGCGGAGTCGGACGACGACTGCGAAGTTTACTGTAAGTGGCGAAAAACTCGTGTCGATTAGCGGAACAGAGCCAGAGTATTAATATGCCACTTATGTTTGATTATTATGCAGTCCTGAAGCCCGTGAACGAGTACAACATTGCAGACAAGATTAACGAGGCCAACAAGCAGCTTTTTGCGCTATACGAGGATCATGACAATGTGGGTCAGTTGAATGCCAACAGCATTACCAGCAATCGCAAGGTAACTTTTGCGCCCAATTTGGAGGATTACGAGCCCACAGCGCAGCAGTCTATCCAGGAGGAGCTGTACAGTCCGCCCGCTGGGCTGCTGGAGCAATTGGCGCAGCTGAAGCTTCAAACCGAACGCGAACGATTTGCGCCCATCGAAAAGGAGCCATCCAAGGAGCTGGAGAATACAGTAATGGAGCAGAAGGCAGCGAAGCCACAGTTGGAGGAGGAAATATGCGAGGAAATTTTAGACCTAAGCGAAGTGGAAAATGGCAGCAGTAACAGCTACAGTATGCAGTCTGTACCAGCTGCTCGGACTGGAAGCATAGACCACGCGGATGACGACTTCTCAGGCGTGGATGAGGATGATCTGATTGCTGCCACCGAAACGCTTGCAGCATGCACGCAAAAGCTTCGCATAACACGTCAGAATACATTCGATTTGAATAATGAGCAAATGGCAGAGGAGTCGGATCAGAGGAGTTTGACCAATTTGCTAACTGAGTCTGATTGCGAGGAAGATGAACGCGTTGTGAACGAGGCACGCATCAAGCTGCGGCAAGCTTACAAAAGTCTATATAAAACACTAGATGTTCCAGGACAGAAGCAGATCAATCGTCTAACTGGAACCAATTATGGGCATGAGGATGTGGAAGAGGATGATTTATCCGTCATTGTTGCTAGCTATATACCCGAAGCTTTTGAGCTGGATCAGCATAGCGTTTATTACAAGAAAGAAGGCGAAGCTGATCGAAAGCTGAACACTAATAGCACCAACAAGACATTCTTCAATGCCCGCCATTTTAGTTTTCGCCGTCGCTCCACGCCCACAGCAACAACTGTTGCCAGCGTGCCGGATATCAAAATGAACTATAAGATTTGTTGCGAGCATCGGCATGCGCTGCAGAGGGAAAAGCTACCTCGTTACACAGGCTACATGTCCGAGTACGGCCTGAGTGCAAAGCAGCTACAGCAACGTGAACAACAGATGCGACGCAAACAACGCTTTGCCATAGAACAAACGCTGAACCGAAACGAACATGAGCTGAAGAAAATGCAAGATAATGAACGTGCCTTCACAACCTGGCTGAAGAACAAAATGCGGTATCCCATCAATAAAACACGAAACATGTTCGATGCAACTCGGAAGCGAGGAACTGTGGTAGCTGCAGCCAATCCGAATGCCCACCAGCAACGAGAGCGGGAACTACGATTGAGTCGCAAACGTGACAGCCATGAGGTTTTTCATTATCGTCATCTCCTGGGAAATTGGAACTAGTAGGAACACAATAACTACATAGATATACATATTTACGTATTATAATTATTTAATTTGTATTACAGTTTTCATAAATGATGCAATAGGTGCAGGAAAAGAGAAGTGTAAAGAAGTTTGTGGTGAAGTAGGTTCAACAGTGAAATACAATATGATGTACAAAACGGACATAGTATATTGTAAAAAAATTAGTGGGAGTGTGGTAGGAGTGTGTGTCTCCAAAAATGTACAGATGTATTTGTAGTTGCCTGTTCTGTGTGTGTGTGTACTTCCTGTCCTATTTTAACTACCGCTACATGTGTCCTTGCATGTGTCCTTAACGTCGCGACTTTTTCGATTTGTGGCCATTGTCGCGACTGTCTTCACGGGAGCGTTTCCGATCCTTATCCTTGCTGCTATTTTTGTGCCCCGACGATGAGGAGGAATGATGCTTGTCGCGATTATGATATTTATCCTTAGACGATTTCGATGGGCTTTAATGAGAGTAATAAATTTATTTAAATAATAATTCAATTATTTTAGTCGGTTGAGTTGGAGTTGAAGTACAATTTTGAACAAAATTTTTGCATAATTTATGAAGTAGTTTTTTATTCTATAACGAAAAAACATTTTAATGTATGATTTACATTAGAAAAAAATTGGTCAGTAAAGTAAGACTTTAAAGCAGTTCAACTATATAAATTCTATGGAATTAATTATTTATAGAGCTTTAATTCGATTTCCTGTCAAGTTTCTCATACTCCTACTATTTTTTAAATCAATTAATTTTATATTACCATATATCAGCTATATTAAAAAATTCAATATTCCAATTCTAATTCAAATTCGATTTTCTATATAATAAATATATATTTCTTTCGACTTTAACGCAAAAAGAAGTCTTATGAAAAATATTTCTTCTGCTAATTTTGGTTCCTTTTGTCAGCTGCTAATTGTATTAGATATTGGGACATTATATCAAATAGTTACTATACAGTTGTTGTATAAAGGAAAAACTTTTAAGATATCTTTAGCAATTTTAAATTTCAATCTAACCTTATACGTATATTAGTTAGAAGTCTTACCTATTTGCTAAAAAGTCATTAGTTGAAGTATTAAAACCAGAACGCTCTTAAGAGTGCCTAACTAAATCCTAACTAAAAAATTGAACATTTTTAACAAATTAATAATTAATAATTACTTCATAAATAAATTCCAAAAACAATTAAATTTAAAGTCGATTGCGGATGATCTTTGTTCGATCGAATAATTAAACAATTAACGTGATTTGTTGATGTTGTGTGTGAAATGTATGTGTATGTATGTATGTTGCGTGCGTGTGTGAATACGTTAACAAACCTAGATGAGCTGCCATGTTTGGAGCTGGAGGATTTTAAATGTGAAGAGGAATTCGACTTATGCTTTTTACTGTTTGACGATCGCTGCTCCTCGCGCTCGCGACGACTGTGTTTGCATGAATAAGTATAGTAATTAAACAAATTAGAGAAGAGAGAGAAAGATAGAGAATTTAAGAAAAAAAAAAACATACACATATGTGAATGTCCTTGACCCTCTGCTTACCTGTGCTTCGAGCTTTTGCCATGCTTCTTTGTCTCGAATTTTCCGTTGCGTTTATCATCGGTATTGTAATCATTGTTACGATCTTCCTCTGCGGCCTCACGCTCCAAATCTGACCAGTCCTTGCCAGATTCCTCATCAGATCCCAGCTCTGCAAGGTAGGCATATGTAAATCGAATTAAACGAAAAATTTATGTAAATACCATCACTGTCATCACTTTCATCCTCGGAAGCTTCCGAATACTCGGAATCATCTTCATCAGTTTCATCGTCTGATTCGGCATCTGTAGGGTTATAGGCTTCATCCTCCTCTGATTCAGCTGATTCGTTTTCGTCTTCGCTGCCTGATTCCGGATCCAAAAATGTCCAGCCGCCTTGTTCGAAGAATCCTTCAGGATCATCGGTAATTGTCTTCATGATCTTCTGCCAGTTGAGCGATTGCACGCCTTCAGAGTAGCGTATGTCGCAAGAGCTGCAATGACAATAGGTTGGGCAAAACTTATGAAACACAAATGCAGAGGTCACTCACTTCAACCATTCCTTGACGTGATCCAGCATATTCATGGGTATGGCATTTACCATGGCCACTTTTTTGTTGTACTCTTTGAATACAAAGATCATGTCAAAGTTACGCAAATGAAACTGAACTCGCTCAAAGTGCACCAGCTCCACATCGTCCAGGGTGATAACAAATGGTGGCCACTCGGTAAGATTGACCAACGATCCAGATGTCGGCTGCAACGTTACTGTGCTTCGGAAGGGTGCCCCAGGGAAACCTAATTCACGGAACGGCGTATCGAATTCCACTTGTGCCTTGGTCATCGCTTCAACCTTTTCGCAAAAGCTCTTGAAGGCCGTCTTCAACTTTTGGCGAAGCTCACGTTCCGCCTGCTCAGCAGCTAAATCATCACGATCGTGCATATGCTGATGCTTGCCCAAATCTGTGGTGATTTCTCCAACCTCCGTATAAAACTGTACATCGACATGTTTCTTTTTGCCAAACATAATTGCGTATTTCAAATGAAAATGAAGCAGTATAATCATTTCACCATCGCAAGGCTGGAAAAAGGCGCTCTTTATGTTATTATAGAGGATGTCAACCTTATCGCCGCGCACAGAGATGTAGCGAAAGCCATTGGTATGCGCCTCCAAGCTGCCCGTCATGCGTTTCGTTACAATATTGGGTCGAATGTACAGATCCTTTAACTTAGGATTACCCTTGTTTTGGGACAATATAAGTGTATCTTGTTTAACCAAATCCTCTTTTTCACGCTCCTCAGCCTCACGAGTTTTGAAACGTTTTTGCACCTCCTTAATCAAACGAAACGCATTGTTCAGATTGGCAGATGGAGCCGCTACCTCGCCGTGTTCCTTCACGTTTGAACTGCGATAGGTGCTGCAATTGATAATAAAATATAATGTATAGATGTATAAAAAGAGCACAGTTTCTACTTACACCTCCTTGACAAAGGTCGCCTCTGGTTGCGGATAGAGTCCGCCTTCGTTGCGTCCCATTGTGGCGCCAGGATGAAAAAAATTTATGCGCAGATACGTATACTCGCCCTCTACAGACTGGGATATATTCTTAATTGTGGATATGTGGAAGGGCACCTGAATGCCAAACACTGGCATTATGACTGTCTCATATTTTTTGTCCACATACAATTTGAGCTCCTTAACCTCCGGCTCCCGAGGTATTTGACTCATGGACTTGTAGGATACTGTATTTTTGCGCACCTTCTCCACCTCTTTGGAATTGCCCTGCTTCGCTAAACGTTCGCGTGCCCGTTCGTTGAGCTGCTGAGCTAGTTCACGTTGATGTTCCTTGCGCTTCTCCTCGGTGTTGATCTCATTTCGCAGCTTGGACTCGAGCACAGCATTGCGCTTGCTGCGACCTAATATTTCAGTGCCTTGATCAGCCTTGGCGGCCTTCTTATCATCCGCATCTTCCTCCTCATCGTCATCGTCTTTGATGAAAATGCCTACATTCTTGATTTTTTTCTTAGAGGGTGTCATCACATTTGCCGGACCCTGTTCTCCTACCAGCACAGTGTCACCAATGAACAATGCATAGGTTTTGCCCTCCTTATCTGTGGCTTCAGGATTGGTTAAATTCGAAATGCCAACGTGCAGATTGAAGACCATGTTCTTTTTGATTAGCGCCTGACACTTGGGACCAATCACGATTGAATTTTCACGGAATTCCAGACCCATGGCAAATCCAAAACTCTTGGTTAGATTCTCAACCATACTGGGTTTCTCCTTTTTAACATAAGCAAGCGTCTTATCGTACACCTCACAGAGCTTGGCACT
Organism: Drosophila hydei; assembly: GCF_003285905.1. Taxonomy (NCBI): domain Eukaryota; kingdom Metazoa; phylum Arthropoda; class Insecta; order Diptera; family Drosophilidae; genus Drosophila; species Drosophila hydei. The sequence continues at coordinate 88,699 of NW_022045848.1, forward strand.
GGGGACAAGTAGCTTGAGTATCTCCTCTTGTACATTTACCAGAAACGTGTAATTCTCCTGCATCGCCTCTGTGGGATTTACCAAAAAGGTACGTGAAATATTGGAGCAATAAGATTTGTAGCGCGCGCCCAGCGAGCACACAATCACCCCAAAGTGCAAATGATTTTTATCAGCAGCTGCAGAGAATTTCAAGCTATAGGCGCCGCCAGACTGAATAATTGGAGGATATGCCATGTCAAGCGAACGTGGATCCAAGCCGCTTGTATATTTCTTTTCAGCTATAGCTGCTTCGCAGCCATCCGCCAGCTTAGTGTGCTTTACTTTCTGCAAATAGTTAATTGAAATTATATACAATTGAATGGAATTTTATTGAGGTACAACCTACCCTATCCGAATCGATGATGTCCATGATTTCATCTTTCAGATACTTGTTGAATATTTCCATGGAAACCAGCGATGCCTTACGTATATTGTTGATCTCTGACTCGTCTTTGGGACACATCAAGTATGCAATTATGGTGCTAATGTCCACATGTTCAAATTTGGCAGCAGTCAAAAGCTTTTTCCAGGATTCGCTGAATTCGCCAGGAAACGCATCCTTAGTGAAAACGCCCAATCGTTTGCCCTTCTTGGAATTCTGCATGGTTGTAATTAGCTTCTCAAAGTTTGCCTGATCTTTGTCGTTCTATTGCGATCAAATTTGATAAGCAAATTGTATATATGTGGTTTTTATTGCCAAACTTACACGATCCCGCACGAGTAGCTTGATTTCCGGTACACCTTCTTCGTTGATGTTTTGTGCCTGCTTAAGGAACTCAATTTTCTTTTTGCTAGTCAGAAAATATATGGCATCCGAGGCAAAAACTGAAATTGTGTCCGTCAGTTCGTAGCCAAGCAGCCAAAGCTGCAACGCCATAGACTTTGAATAGATGACATCCTCATCTACACCAACGACGCTCATGATGCAGTCCAAATTGCTGAGCACATTGTCGTGCCCAGTGCTAGGCGCCTGTTGAAGAAAAATGAGAATTTTGCATTAGAAAGAAATTAAAAATCATTCGTTCTAACCTAAATTGTTGCTGGCATTATTTTTGTTATTATCTGTTTTCTTTTTTGGTCATACATGACGAAGGATTTCACAATATCATTTCGTTATTTCAGCGTACGTCGAAATAAACGTGGACTCGAAAAACCGTAACATTTACGAGTTCTGAGCCCGGCATGCAAACAGATTCCTGGACTTACCTTCCATTCTGTATACAGGCGTTTTATTCGACGAACAAATGATTCCTTATCTATGACAAAGCTCGACATGATGCCAGCTAAAACTTATTACGTTGCTAATATGTTATCCGTCTTACTTAATAATTTAACACATAGCGCAAATTCCGCCAGACGGACGATTTGCAAAAAAATGCGCGGTGGCCGACGCGTGGACATTCACGTGTTGACGGAAAGCACAATATGTTATCGAATTCGATATTAGATTGTTGTCGATACATTGATTGACGGTTGAACGTGACTTACGATAGCCTGAACGATAGTTTACCCTGCGAAAAACGATCGTCTCCGCTCTAGTTTAACAATAATCAGCTGTATGTCAGCGAGAAAAAATGGGCGAGTTTCTTAATGAAAATAATGCGTGTGGTCAAAATTTACTGAATATTGTTTCTGTGGGCAACTCCATAATTGCTGAAATACTACGACTAAAAGAATATGTGCCCAGCATTTACAGGTAAGCTTTCGCTTACGACAATTTAAATTCCAAATTATTTTTTGTGCTTCGCAGATTGGAAACCGCAGCTGATAAACAAAAATATGCAGATATTATTTTAGACTTCAGCTATTTCAAAGTAGCTGAATCGCAAGAGAAGAAGATTGAGGATAGCCCAGTAAGTATAAGGGTAATAGTGCACGCCTGTCATTTAAACTATGTACTGTATTTTTATAGGAGCTTAGCGACTTGGATTTGGAAACTCGCACAAATCACCTGCAGTTGATAACTCGTTTCTACCGGGCCTTTCAGAGTGTGCATCATTATGCTACAGACTTGCATCAGTATATTGAGGAACTAAACAGTGGTTACTATATACAACAAACGCTGGAGACGGTGCTGCAGGATGCGGAGGGAAAACAGTTATTGGTGAGTGAGTAAATGATATAAAGAAAATAAATTATGTATAAATCCTGGTATGCAGTGTGAATCGCTCTATTTGTACGGCGTTATTTTGCTCGTCGTGGATTTGCATATACCAGGAGATGTGCGGGAGCGCCTCTTGATAGCCTATTATCGCTATAGCGGCGGCGATGCTACGCCCAGCGGCGATGATAGTAACATTCATGATGTATGTCTGTTGCTGCGCTCCACGGGCTTCATACAGCCGGTACAGAATCACTCGGTGCTTCCAGTGAACAAAACAGTGGCTGTACCCAACTATCCGGAGTCTTACTTTGCACGCTTTCGCTTCGATACGAACTTCATAGATTTGGTTTTGGCTCGCTTGCGCTGTGATGACATCTACAACCAGCTGACAATCTATCCACATCCGACGCATCGCACCACAGCGCTGTCCACTCAGGCTGTGATGCTTTTCGTTTGCCTTTATTTCTCGCCCCAGGTGCTGCATACACAAAGTGCCCAGATGCGCGAGATTGTCGACAAGTTCTTCAACGATAATTGGACGCTTTCCATTTATATGGGAATCACTGTGAACTTGATAGATTCTTGGTCATGCTTTAAGGCCGCAAGTACCGCTGTGGCCCATGTGGTTACACCTATCGCTCTGGACACTCTTTGCAAGCAGAAGCGTGAACAGATGAATAAAACACTTCAAAAAATCGAAGAGATTGTACGTGAAGGCGTCTTGGACGATGCATTTGTGCTGGAACATGCCAATCAGATAATAGTGCTGATGCGACAAGCTAATGTGCTGTTACGATGGTATTGTCTTCACACACGACCCGCCGTACTTCTAATTTTTAACCAGACGACGATGTTAGCGCAGCTACATCAAAAATTGCTTACTGCACTTAAATTCGACTCCGGTATGCTCTACCACCTGTTGCTGGGTTGTGGTCAATTGGAACTGAATGTCAGGGAGCTATTGGTTGAGCTTCGAAAGAATCGCGAACAGCGGTGGACGGACAATCGGGATGAGGCAATTCAGTATCTGGGAGAATTAAGTGAATCCTTTGCGGGATCGCGACCATTAACCAAAATCGAAGCGAATCCTCATCTGCAGGAGTGGTTTGGTCAGATCGCGCAGCGTTTACAAAAACTTGAGTTGAATAAACCACAAAAGTCGGGACGACTGATTATACAGGCAATGCAGGCATTGGACGAAGTTCAGGAATATCACAACTTACATGCAAATATGCTGGTCAAGCAGCAGCTGCAGGAGACGCGCGACTTATTAAATCGCATGGCCCAGGTAGGGTTATGATAGTATTATGATAGATGCTTTCGGTGTTAATGTTATATATCCTATAGTTAATCAACCTAAAAGAAGATATCGAGATCCACATTCAGATGATTAGCGACTTTAGCTACGCCTGGTGCTTACTGCAGCGAGATTTCACTGTGATCATGCAGAATCACATTAAAGCCCTACCACCCGCTGTCATTAGCATAAGAGCTGTGTTCCTGAAGCTGGCCAGTACGTTGGAGGTGCCCCTAATGCGTATCAACCAAGCCAAAAGTGAAGATCTGATCTCTGTCTCCAACTATTACAGCACAGAGCTGGCAAACTTTTTGCGACGTGTGCTACAAATTGTGCCGGAGACGATGTTTAGCATTCTGGCAAGAATTATACAGCTGCTGACCAATGATATTAAGGAGTTTCCAACACGTCTTAATAAGGATAAGCTACGCGAATATGCGCAATTCGAGGAGCGTGCGAAGGTGGCGCAGCTCACCAATTCCATTGCAGTCTTTACGAAAGGTATATTAATGATGAAGACGACTTTGGTGGGAGTCATTGAGCTAGATCCTAAACAGCTGCTTGAGGATGGCATACGTAAGGAACTAGTCAATCACTTGGCCAACGCCTACAATTTAGGTCTGATATTTACGCCAGAGAAGACCAAGACGTCTGTACAGTTGCTCCAGGAGAAACTCCAAGCGCTGGCTAAGACCATCGAGGGCTATCGCCGATCCTTTGAGTATATCGAAGACTATTTGCGTGTACAGGGTCTGCGCATATTGCTGGAAGAATCGCAGCGTATCATTAATTACAATGTGGAAAAGGAATGCAATTGCTTTCTGCGAAACAAAGTACAGGATTGGCAATCCCGCTTCCAATCCCAAACAATACCAATACCAAGCTTTCATCCACTGCAAGGAGATGCCAGCAAATCGAACAATTTCATTGGGCGTCTTGCAAACGAAATCTTGCGTTGCACGGACCCAAAACAGACGATTTATTTAGATTTGAAGTGCACGTGGTATGAAAAACGTGCACCGCATCAGCAGCTGTTAGCTGGCTGTGCCTTCTTTAGCGTGCTCCGAGAGGCCATGGCGCCAGCTGGGATGGTGGGTCTAGAGCGGCTTTACGCGCACATGCTGGCCGATGAACTGAAACGTAATATGGACAGACTTCAAAAGAATTTAAGTACGGATCGAATGTGGTGTGATGCGTTAAGCAGCCTGACCAAGGAGCTAGAATCGCGTGACTTTCCCGGCGAACTGGCCAAGCAACCGCTTAAGTATTATCAAGGCTATACGCAACGTTGGCTAAAGGTGTGGCCCACACTTCTTGACTGGATACTTTCTATAGGACACAAGCAGTTGCTGCGTCAGCAAATTGCCGGGGAACTAAGCTTTAGCAGCAAGTGTGATGCCAAGTTACTGGAGAATACAACGGATACGCTAAATCGGTAAATCGGGTTGACAAAACAAAGCTTGACAGTTTGCCTAATCATTCTCTAATCTACAGCGCCTTGTTGCTGGAACTCTCCAGTAATATGAAACTGTACGATGAGCAGGGCGTGGGAATGTTCACCGAGCTGCAAGAAATACTTCACTATACGGGCAATTATGACCCGCTGGAGCAGATTTTTATGGCTCCCAAAAATACACACAATATGTCCTTATTTCTTTTCCTCTTTACCATTGCGCATGTTGTTCGTTTACAGCATTCCACAAATACGGACTGTTTGCTGCCTAAGACTGCTAAAGATGTCATCGATTGTGTGCCCCTGATATTGGGGCTACTAACAGTACTTAAACAGTTCCACAAGAATGTCAAAATGCTGTATATCTCCTACATGTGCCAGTATGTTGTAATTGTGGCAGAGGCACAGCTACAGTGAGTATAAGCCATTTGAGATTTAGATTAACACTTCATTAACAATTTTTATCTTTATAGGGATAAAGAGTTGCTGGGTGCAGAGGTGAATACTATGCTGCACTTCCTGCATGCATTCGTACGCATGGCTGGTTTGCCACTTAGTGTCCTAGAGCAGCGTATACCCAATATGATTTTAAGTGAGTTTGATTATTTAGCGACCTCTGTCAAGTAACGCTCAATTACATATATGTAAAAAAAAAAAAATAATAATAAATATGTAATATAAAATATTAAGTTGGCTTGTTTATACTTCCAAAAGTTAAAAATTACTAATTTATTTAGTGTTTTATTCTCCAGAAAATTATTATAGATGTGAGTAGTGCTGTGAAATGTATTTTTGAACAATAAAAAAGGAAAAAATGACTTAACTAGTTGTATATTTATTTTAATCTCAGCTATTGAAGTGGTAAGACAAAGCGATTTAACTTGTCCGAATGGAATATGAATTTAATTACTTGTATTGTGTGTTCAAATGTGCGCAATTTTTAACATTTAATTATCAATAATAATTTTAATTTCTTAAACTTTGGTTGAAGCTAAAACATTTTAGTAAAACAAATTCCGGAACGAAGTGGGGACAACATCTAAATGTTAGTTTATTTTGAGCAGCTTTCGCTTATGTAATGACAGTGGGCGCATTGCGGCCAGTAAACTTCGGAAGCTGCGATATTTCCAATGCAATATCTATTAGCGGCTTTAGCATGACACCCGCCTGGCCCAGCACATTCTCTTTCTCATAAGAGTCGATGTACAAGCTACAGACAAAGGAAACACCATTTAATGGTAAATAAAATTAAATCAGTTATCTTGAATACTTACCGTACGGTAGCTCCTGAGCTGCCTGTACCACTAAGGCGCATCACAATGCGGCTGCCATCGTCGAATACAATACGCAATCCCTGCTTGGTTGCCAAGGATTTGTCAACAGGGTCTGTGTAGCTGAAATTGTCCGCCTTCTTGACTTTGTAAGTCTTGCCTCCGCTGGTAAAGCTCTTGCCTACAAATTCAGCAGCTATGATGTTTTTCTCCATGGTGGCCATCATCTCATTGCAGGGATCCAGATCACATTCCTCGTAATCGTAGCGTGTGAAGTAGTTGCGCCCATAGGTGGACCAATGCTGCTTTAGAATATCCTCGATACTCTTGCCCGTGTGTTCCATAACCGAAATCCACGCCAGCACCGCCCAAATACCATCTTTCTCTCGTATGTGAGCGGAGCCGGTGCCGAAACTCTCCTCACCACATAGACAGAGACGTCCAGCATCCATGAGATTGCCAAAGTATTTCCAGCCGGTGGGTACTTCAAATACCTCTTTCCCCAGCTTCTTGCCTACTAGATCTACGGCTGAGGCAGTGGGCATGCTGCGCGCAAAGCCCTGCACGCCATTCTTCTTGAAATATGGGATAGCCTCGAGGTAGTGTGCTATGACCGCCAATGAGTCGCTTGGGGTTACAAAGAAAGCCTTGCTGCCAATGATCATGTTGCGATCGCCGTCGCCATCGAAGGCGGCGCCAATATCATAATCTCCTTTGGCCACAGTCTCTACTAAATCCTTAGCGTACGTCAAATTCGGATCAGGATGCAGTCCGCCAAAGTCGGGTAGTGGAATGGTGTGAACCACTGATGTTTCTGTAGCACCCAACCGATTCAGAAAGATCTCACGCACATAGGCGCCAGTCACACCATTCATAGAATCTATACGCATCCTTAATGGCTTTCCATTCGATTTTCCGCTGACAAAATCGTGCAATTTACCAAAGTCAAAGATCTCCTCCATGTGACGCACATAATTAGCTACAGAATCAATGACCTCCACAACAAAATGCTTGCCGCCAATGTCATAATTGCTGACGCCCACCTTTGAGATGTCAATCTGCAGGGCAGGCACCAGTTTGTAGGCTTTTATACCAGTCGAGAGCTGGTAAATGTTGTTGGTGAAGGCATCGGGTGCAGGACCTCCATTCTCACAGTTGAACTTGATGCCGAAATCGTTCTCCGGACCGCCAGGATTATGCGACGCAGTCAACACAATACCACCTAGAAGAAAATTCATTTTTATTTACGATAATTCTTACAGAATATTTCATATTTTCTTTTTAATTGAAAGAATTTATGTATATTCATTCAATTTATTCGAATTTTGTGTTTTTCCTTTATCGAAATGTTTTGGAAACACCGATTTGATGACCTTGAGACTGACAAGGCGGCAATTAATATTAGAGTATACATATATATGCAATATATTTAAATAGCTTTTTTTTTTTCACTGAGCAAATGCAAATCTTTATCAGCTTCTATTCTCTGGTGGATTACAAGCTACCTGTAAATGTTGATTAAGTAACCGCACCTACCCAACGCTTTGTTGTGACGTATTAGGCTGGAGACGGCTGGCGTCGAAAGTATTCCATTCTGACCCACCAGCAGCTTGGCCACTCCGTTGCCTGCACAGATTCGAACAATGAGTTCAGCTGCCTCCTTGCAGTAGTAACGTCCATCGCCTCCTACAACCAGAGTGGATCCCACCAGAGCTGCGCCGTTAGCATCCAGAATGCATTGCACAAAGTTTTCCGTATAGTTGGGCTGCGTGAACACTTTCACCTGTAAAATTTAAATTACACAAATTGCAATTGTACATTTTTGATTTTAACTGACTTTTTTACGCAGTCCGCTGGTGCCTGGCTTTTGGCCTTCGTACGTTGTTGTTAGCTTGGTTTCTACGCTTAGAGACATGCTTTGGTTGAGCTTTCCAGTTGCTGGTTAACTTCTGACTGCGGGCGAGCTAGTGGTAGTACCAACAATTTTGTCTCTGTGTTGAAAAAAAAATTACTCAGCTACTGATTCTGTGTCGTCGCACTGATAAACGTATGACGCGGCTGTAGTGATATAAAGAAGCGCTATCATGCTGACTTAGTACGAGTTTTAACTTAAAATTAATACACTTTGTTTGGTATTGTTAATATTGCATTTCGGTAAACTACATTGTATCGAATAAATAAGTATACATGTTCGGTTTATATAAATTTTATGAATTCCAAACTAGTTGCAAATGAAAACATGTAAGCTGGTCCATTGTGTGTAGGGTGACAATGTCATTCAAGGGCAACCACAGGTGCCGGAAGCACAATTCACCCCCACTGTCTAGTGGCGGTCTTAAATGTTATAATTAAAAAAAAAGGATATTGAAAAACTAAATACAATTTAATGTATTGAACAAATAATCTGTAAATAATAGTTAAGCATCGTTCGTAAACATAAATTTAGTATGTTATTGTTTTGTTGCCAAACAGCTGGTCCGCCAGAGTTGTGGCAGTGCAGATTATAGTCGTGCTATCGTTATCGATGCTTGAGGTATCAATGCTAAATGTATTCGTCCGAAGTTTGACAGCCGACAGTTTACACGTCACGAAGCAGCCACGAGAAAGTAGCCGCCTCTATCGTCAGTCTGAATTTAGCTTAAAACAGTTACCAGCAGCATTTAATTACATTATTTCATGTAAGTTGATTAGAAATTAGGTTTATATAGTTTTTAGTCACTGACAAGTGTTCATTTCCTATCTTTGCGTTGGTATACCAAATTACACAAACTATTGCATCTAACCTTCCACGTCAACAAAAAAGTGAAACGTTCCAAAAAACTTTTATATTGTAGCATGTTTAGAAAAACGATAGCGTTGTGCGCCCTATTCGCTGTGCTCAGCGTTTGTGTCTCCGAGGATGAGACCCGTGCCCGCTTGCTGGTCTCTAAGCAGATTCTCAACAAATATCTCGTCGAGAAGAGCGATTTGCTAGTGCGCTACACAATCTTCAATGTAGGTAATGGAGCGGCTACAAATGTGCAGCTAGTGGACAACGGCTTCCATCCCGATGCGTTTGAAGTGGTTGGTGGTCAGCCATCAGCTACTGTGGAACGTATTGCACCACAGACGAACTTTACTCATGTCCTGGTAGTGCGCCCCAAGGCTTTTGGTTATTTCAACTTCACAGCCGCCGAGGTGTCGTACAAGCCTGTCGAGGAAGCTGAGACGGTATTTTTTCTCAGCATATAGTTTCTCTAGCAATGTTGCCAACACGTTTTTATTTTCAGCTCCAATTGGCCATCAGCTCAGAACCTGGAGAGGGTGGCATTGTCAATCTGAATGAGTACAACAAGCGGTTTTCGTCCCATTTCTTCGATTGGGTGGCATTTGCTATTATGACGCTGCCTTCTTTGGCCATTCCACTCATCCTGTGGCACTCATCTAAGAGCAAATATGAGCGTCATGGCAAGAACAAGAAGCATTAAGCACTGACTAACATTTCAAAGAGATTAATCCACTGGAGTTCCGTACAATATTGCTGCTATAATTACAAATCGTCCCATGCCTCGTACATTTAACCACACACGAACATCTATATAGTTTATTTTTAAAATTGTAAAGCGTTAAATCGTTTTAGATTTGATACGAAATGAGAACTCAAAAAATCCATTGAAAGTTTAAGCTATTTTCTGTGTCATTAGACTGGTTTTCTAAATAAAACATGAAATCAAATTTTAACTACAAACGAAGTTTTAATAAAATTTATATTACAAGTACTAGTTCTATCAAACTAAAAAATTAGTGAATTACGATAACAAGTACTTGCGCCCAAAGATATCCGCCTTCTTATCAAACATCGCTGATTTGATGGGCGTGTTGATTTTGTAAAACGCGTTCATTGAATGCTTAATATAGGTATCGTATATTTCATTAAAGAAGTTCTTAATGCCCTCGTCATTTTTGTTGTCGTGCACAATGATGAAGCGTATCTGGGACGCTGTAATGAAAGCGGACACAAACCACTGATTAAAGCGATCTATACTTTTCAACTGCATATTGGCTGTCTTCCATTTGTGCTCATCTACCAAATCTAATGCAGCATGTGCTATGAACTGGTTGAGATGCCTGTGATCCTCTTTCTGTAATACAGTTTGTGTAAAACATAAAACTAGTACTTATGAATGTACTTACACGCTGTTCTTTGTTCAGTGTGCTAAACTCTTTTTCGAATATGGGATTGTCATTGTGTCCAACTATAACAAAATAGTAAGTGGACATTGTTAAAAATTTATTGAATTAAATAAATAAATTCGCAGATGCTAAGAAAATGTTTTTACAGCTGATTGACATGTTTGTTAAGTTTGGCAACTCTGTTATCGAGAGTTGCCTACTTGTTTTTCTGAAATGTAGATCTCACCATTAACATTTTAATATTATTTATTTATTTAATATTATTTATTTATGTTTATTTATTTATGTTTTTAAAAATATAAGTTTTGGCTTGAATAGTAAATTCAATTGTTGGAAATTTTATTTTGCTTACAGCGTACTAGCCTACTAGCACGCAAGAACAATTCTTACTTACTTCACGAATACAAATACAAAAGGTCAACAGCTGAGTGTCAAAACGTAATTTTTAGTTCTCAACCAAATTTTTTAGTCAATAATAAGTAGACGTATGATCGTATGCTGCGGATGTGTGTGGCAGCCGTAATGTGGAGCAGTGAGCTGCTCTAGAGCTTACATAATGGCGGCGACATTGCGTCTTAGTGGTGAAATGGTAAAAGTCATCATCCATTCCAACGTCCAGGCGCAGGCCATACAAAATGTTGGATTAATCCGAAGGCATTTGAATAGCGAACTTACTACGGCTCTTCGCCCATTCTATTTTGCTGTACATCCCGATTTATTTGGCAAGCATCCTGAGCAGCGGCAGACCAACGAGAATTCATTAAAGCTGCTCAGCGCCCATCTGGAGGCGCTCTACGAGCATAGCTATCGCAATGATGAAGCCAAAGTGTTGAAGTTTTACGTACGTGAGAGTGCGGCTGCTGACAAGCGTGATTTGTTTAGGTTGGTCCAGATACGCATGGATCGCAGCACGCGTGATCCCAAGAAATTCATACAAGATCTGCTCGAATCCTGCAATCTGTCGACGGATTACATAAAGACCGTCAAGTCCCCGAAGCCAGCGAAAACACAGGACAGCATAGTCAACAGACCCAGCTACGATTATCATTACAACACGGAGTTTTCCGACTTTGAAACACAGTTTCGTAATGTAATTATCTATATTTTCAGCTCTATAAAAGCTAATTCGCGTGTTTTATAGGAAACAACCAATACGCGTCCAGTTCTTTCCATTTGGCTTGAGGAAAATGCTGCTAAAGCCAGACAAAGGGCTAAGGAAACATCTGAAATGGAAGCGGAAATTGATAAGCTTAAAAACGTTCTCGTCGGAGATTTGCAACTGCGCGATGCTCGCTACGAATGTGGCTGGAATATAGAGCATTATAGAGGCTGTCTCAAATCCCTGCAGCGCCTCGCTCAGACCCATGAAGCTGTGTTGAAGACGTTGCGTAATCGCGTTGTGGTCTTTGCCCCGTTTACAGGCATCAGTTTAGAGGGTCATGTGATGCTTTTCACAGGTGATGTGCAAAACAACTGGATTGACTTTATCAAAAACATTCCACAACATGATGCCTATCTAAAAGTGGTGCCAGTTTATGAACAGACGCTATCCCAGGTTCTACGCAGCATACAGATAGGGCGTCGTAAATTTATGCCCAAGCAACAGGCACGTGGCTATGCTAACTATCTTATGAAAGTGACGACGTCCCTTAACGATTACTTAAGCAAGCAGTTGTACCCGAAACATTGGCCGCAAACATTGAAAGAGTTCATAATTGTTGTCGAATCTGAAGCGGGTCCATTGATGGTCAGTCCAACGGGTCAGTTCATCACACCCGCCACCTGTCCCGGCGCCATACTCGTGGACTTCATAAGCCAAAATATGAAGCTGGCACGTGAACGCATGACCAAATATGAAACGGACAAATACATCGAACAGCAGCTGATTGAGGAGTCAATTACTCGATTGAAATTGAAATCATTAACTAAGGACGATGCCGTAACTCCAGACAAAATGATAACTGCTCTCCGTGATCTACGTCACTGCCAGCCTCAGCATTTCGAGCACATTAAGCTACATATATCCCATTACTATTCGGTGCTTACCGATGGCAATGTCTGTGTGCCCTGGGATTTTATTCAAAAGTAGCAAACAGCGCTTGCTTAAGCACTCATGTGCCTTACGATTGACGACAATAAGCATAATAAATTAATTTTAATATAAGTTGCCCTAAAATATGCTGTTTATGTTTCTTGTTATGCATATAACAAGTAAAGAATGGAGAACTGGAGCTTAGTCTTAGTAATATGAATATATATGGTAACGCTTCAAATAAAGCCTCTAAGAATGTCTCATAACTATTCAATATTAACTTTGCCATTTATTAAAAAAATTTAAATATGAGTTGCTTTGATATATGTATATTTCTGTATAACCCTTTCTCTATTTCGTTACATCGCTGCAATCCTCGACCCTCCAGACGCATTCCCTGCGATAGTTTTCAAATTCCAAGCTGCTGCGTGTATAAACATGGCGCTCTTCGCCATCCCAATGCTTGGGATCACCTCCACAGAGCATCGAACTACTTGTAGCAGCATCATAGAGGGCTACGCCACCGCCAGCAAGCTGCACCACTTGCCACCAAAAGATCGAATCGCGACTGTAAATGTTCTTCGTTACGTAGTTTCCAGTAGAGTGGTTGCTTGGCTCCATTAGGATGTAACGATTGCGCCAATAGGAACTGTAGAAGGCAAATCTTAGTGTATTATTCGCGCCACCGTTTCCTCGTTGTACATAGTAGGATGCCTTCTTCGGGTCGCGTTCGTTGGTGCAGATCAAATAGGTTTGTGGGCACTCGTAGATGTAGGAATTGTGGTTTGTCATATTGTGCAGACAAATCTTCTGTGCAGTAAAGAGGATTTTCTCATCTGGAGGCAATTGCTCGTACACCTTTTCACGCAAGCTGCGATCGACTTCCTGATCGAAACTGGGCTGCTCCAGTAATTGACGCAGGTTATCCTGGACTGCAGCTTTTCCATCTACATTCAATTTCAGCTCCGTCCGCTGCAGCAGCTGAAGATTTGCTAAGGTCAATTGAGTGACGCTGCCACTAAAGTTGCCTAGACGTTGCACCACACTGAGAGCCGACTCCAGCGCCAATACCGGACTAAAAAGTGCTTCCAATATATCGCTTAAGTAGTCTAGGGTGCTTAGTGTGAGTCGTTCAAGCAGTGCGGCGACTTTTGGAAATCTCGCACTGCGACTATCTGTGTGAAAGGGAGCCGCGAGCAAATGAGCGCTGCGCCCAATAAACTCATCATATACCTGCACCAGTAGCGCTGACGGCACCTGTGACTGTTGTGTAAGCTGGTCATAGAAATCCAGTACCTTTACAGGATCATAGATTTGCCCCATCTGCTGCAGTTCTTGCCACAGGGCTTCGTAAATGGCTTGCTTTAGTTCCAACGTATGTGACTGACTTGCCAGCTGTAAGACAAAACGTCCGCGCTCCCAATCCCCATTGATTTCAGCGCGAATAATGTCCTTCAAGGTAAGTGGTTTAACCTCAGTAGTAGTCCGTGGTGTTCTGTTGCCTTCCACCACATCGATGTGCAGCACCACATCCAGCGTAGAAACTGATGTATTCAGCACAGTCAGCAGTCTGCTGTTGGTGCTGTTGGCATACAGGCTATATCCATCTATTAAAGTTAGCGCCAAGAGCAACACCAGATAGACGGCTATTGACATTGTTAACTACTTTTGCAATTGGGAGCACGTAGCTTCTTATAGCGTAGAAATGGGGGCGGTTTATGTCTGTGATTTGGTCGAATATTTGCATTGGGATTTCTGGGTAAGCGAGAGACTGATAAAACAAATAAGTTGTCATTTAATTGTTTGTAATGCAATAATCTACAATTCCCATCTACAATAAATTTTATTTCAATTTCAAAAGCAAACAATGACGCTATCTGGCGTCTAAATCTGTGTACTATAATCAATAGCCGAAAGACAAAAGATGGCGCCAGTGGTGGTAGAAATTATCGATATGTACACGCTTAGACAGCACAAGTCGATAATCGATCGGCGCTAACTGTTGTCGTCGATAGCTTATTTTGAAAAATTATTTATTAGACTTTTATCTTAGGCCAAATGGCAACAAAATTACTTATATTTAATATCACAAAGACACACTTAGATTAATCGGACTATGAAAAATGCAAGACTACATACATCAATGAGTCGCTTTCGCTATTAAATACTTATTGGTTATTTACAATTTTGTGGAGTTACGCGATTGAATTGAACGCCGTAAAATGCTTGACCGCAGCTCCCCACGTGTTGATGCAATTAGTGAAGCGCCTGTTTGAGTGCCACGTACAAAGGCCTGTGACCGCACCTCCTCCACATCTGTATTGCATTTATCCTCATCGTCTAGCTGCTTGGCTAGACAGGGAAAATCCCATATACTCTGACCACGTCCAAATTCCTCCCCATCGCTCAGAGTCTGTGGCAGTTGATGATGCAATGTCTCTGGCAGCAGTAGCGCCAGCAAGCCGCCCGCTATGCCCAGCAGACCCAAGATTATGAGCGGTAGCACAGGCGATATGTTGGCCAGATAAACTACAAAGGGAGCTATAATGCTAGCCACATAGCCCATGATGTGTATGAAAGCAACGCCCTGGGCACGCACCACAGTAGGAAGTATTTCAGCTGCATACTGCAGTCCAATATTATAGCTAATGTTCACAAAGAAACGGCCCATGATGGCTAACGTGGCGGCGTATACGCCTACTGGCGCCAGTGTAGCCAAAAGACTGAAGATGCCACTGGCTACCATCGAGCCGCAAGCCAACCAACGTCGTCCAAAGCGATCTAGCGTAATAGTGAGCAAAGTGTCTGCAGGTAGCTCCGTAAAACTGGCCACAGTAAATGTGAAGAAGATGTCGAGACCGAGAGAGCCGACATTACGCACATGGCCATCAAAGACCAACGATATGGCCATCCATATGACAATAAGCAGCAAAGTGGTGCGACGCAGACGAGGAGACTTGAAGAGATCCAGCACAGAGTAGCTGGTATTCTGTGCCTCTTCCTGATCCCGCATGCGTTGACAGCTGTCACTAAAGTTCTGATACGTTTGCTCCGAAACTTGACGACCATTGCGATGCTGCAGTTGCCGCAGTATGGAAATGGCCTTATCCACTTGGCCCTGTGAGACCAGCCAGCGTGCCGACTCTGGCACAATGAGAGGTGTAAACACCACTAATAACAGGGGAGCTGAGGTAATGATGGTCAACAGCTTCCAATCAGCTACAAAGTAGGCAATCCAGGGCAGCAAGCAGGCGGCGCCAGTAAAGAATATGGCAATGGACATGTTGGCAACAAATGTGCGGTATTTGGGTCCCACATACTCCAGCACTGCGAACATTGAAAGAAATTCAAACAGATATATATATATATATATATATATATATATATATATATATATATATATATATATATATATAAAAGACCCACAATTTCACTTACCTAGTATATACATCATGGTGAAGCAATTGTCGAATGCAAATCCCACAAAGAAACGCATTGTGGCAAATTGCCAAAAGTTTTTAACGAATGCAGTTGCCACGCCCGCAACCAATCCCATCAGATTACAACAAATAAGAGCTGGAATGCGACCAAAACGATCCGCTACCCAGCCAAAGAGCAAGCCACCCACAATAGCGCCCAGAAAGAAAATGGATTGAGCATAGGTGGGCAGCGCAGCATCATCGCAGACCCAATTCTGTTCGGTGGCCACCGTGTAGTAAGGTATTTCCGTAAAATTATAAGACCAACCATTGCGGCATTTCACACGTGGCCAATTTGGATCAGCCATAATTTTGCCCTGGGCCATGACTTCCGTATAGTTGACATCGTACATGTAGCAATTGTTGTACTCCCCATTCACCATGGGTATGGACAGGGCCAATCTGTGTGGGTAAATTGAATGAAAGGTGTTGCAATTGGGTTAGTCAAGTTTCGAGTAACGAATGTCGAGGGTCATGAACCCATCAGGGTCAGCGACGCATTGTCTGGCCGACAGCTGAGAGCTGAATAGCATAATTATCTTGTGATCTTGACAAAAATGTTTTGCGATTCAATCGTGTTGTTACTTCTATGTACATACATATGTATATAATTATAGTCAACCAAGATTGATTTAGCGGAAGAAAGATTGAGAGGGGGTTTCAAAGATTGTTTAATTAACAATCTTATGACGGATTTATTTATAGTATTAACCGAAGAGCTGCTATGCCTTTACTTTGTAGCAGATCTATCATTATTGATATGTTATAAAAGGTGTAGAGTTGGATATATATACATTTATATGTGCACAGATAGGTATATAGCACATAGATCTCTATATGCCTGAGATATAGTTGTATCTCACACTCTAATTAACAAACTGCTTGACAGTTTTTTTTTATTAAATCAACAATTCACTTAGCACCGTATTCATTTTTTATGTAAATACTTTGATTGTGTGGAAATTTAGAATTGAACATTTGCCTGATCTGAACTCAATTTGCGTACGATTTAAAATTGTGTTAGAACTTGTATATGACAGTTGACGACGGTAAAAATTGCCCATGGATTCACTTCTTTTAAACGCACTTTTTTTTATATAACTGGAAAGTTCTAAATTTGTTATTCTTAAAACTTCATTATTTATGTCATAGTTCTATGCTTATATAATATATATTTTTAAGTTTAGCTCTTCTTATATGCGTATGACTACAAAACTGGTCTTAAGATATAACGAATAATTGTTAATTGCCCATTATTTGTAGCTTTAAGTAAAATAGAGATATAGTTACACATATAACTTTAACTTAACGAATTTCTTTTGATTTAAAATTTGAAATACCTTTATGAGTGAAAGGGATTGTAGACATCCAAGATCCAAGATCAAGATTTGATTTGCCATTTTGTAAGCTGTGAGCGAGTATTAAGCAGTCGCATATATCTATTTTTCTACCTGAATTTGTTCACTCGAGTGTATTCCATTTTCGGTTTTTCAATAATATATCTCTCGTTGGGAAATTTGTAGCTCGTGTTTGGCATCGACACACAACATTAGTTAGTTAGTTGTTCATACTTTTTTGTTGTTGTGGCTGTCGCTGTTACCCCGATTATTTCACTTGTGCGTCAACTGCGCTGCAACTGCGCTGTCGCAACATGCGCTACTAATTATGGCCTGGCTTACCCGGCTGGTCTACCTGACTGGCTAGCTAGCTAGCTAGCTGGCTGACTGGCTGCTTATCTAACTACCTCTGCCACTGTTTGAATTTGCCTTCGCCTCGTGCATAGCTCCCCTCCATAATCTACCCATTAATAAGGTTCTTTTAGCTTTATTGACTAAAAACTAAAAATTCCAATCGTTTCGCAAGGTTAGACGACATTCTAAGCCGCAGCACTTAGACGAGTTAATGGCTTTGATCAGAACACTCAAATTTGTTTCGTTTTTGGTTCGAAATTTAGCTTAGTTCGATAATTATGGGGAGCTGCAAACAAGTTATTATAATTTGTTTATTGTGATAGTTGAGCTTAATATTTCATAGAAATCAGATTTATTTATAAGTTTATTAATTCTGATTCAGTCCATTTCAGGGCAAAAACCTGTTGAACTCAAAGTGTTGTCAATCAAAATTTTTTCAAGATACTGTTCGATCGATTGAGTTTTGTAAAAGTTTTGCGGAACAGCAATGATTAGAAAACAAATAAATAAATAACTTCCGGACGTATGGCAATGGTTCTAAGAGCTGAGTTATATAAAAAATAATTTTGAAAATATTCAAAATTATTTCTGCTGAAATGCTGCTTAGAAAAACTTAGAACTTCTTAACTTTATATTCTAAACATTTCTATTCCTTAAAAGCTCTAAAAAATAGGGTTTTTAATGAACTCATGAATATCGGTTTCAGGAATATTTCGATCACTATTCAAGATAAAGTTGCTATTTTACTTTTCCATTCAGTAGCAAAGATCATATTATTTTTAAATATATATATATATTGTCTTCGACTTCTTACATGGACAAAATGTTCTATTTAAATGTTAAACAAGCAGGAATTTTAAAGCAAGCCCGAATCTAAAATCATATTAAGTCTTAGTTGCTATCTACTTATATTCAAGGGCGTAGTCTTTGAACTGTGTTCAATCTGTTACGAGAGATCACGTATTTAAATTGTTCAGCCATGCCATATGTCTACTTCTAAAGGCTTCTTTAAAAATTAAGCAATTAACATGACAATAAACCATGAATAAAATTGCCAGAATCAGCATAAATATAACATTAAAATTGTGTGCATTGGAGCCAAATTGCAAAAACAACATTCCAACTAGACTAGAAGTGCATGGAGGTTTAGTAGCAGCTATTAAATGTCTTAAGCCAACCAGTTAGCCAGCTGTGTCTAAAGCCAAGTAAAACTTGGCCCAGCCAGCTGCAATTGGCTAAAAATACTTTCGGAAATAATTCACAGTCAGAGTACGAAAAGTTTTAATATTACTAAAGCTCACCTGGCCTCCACATCGAGTGCATCCAACTCGGGCACATGGCACCAATGCTGCTCCGGTATGAGGGTCATGAAAATTTGGGAGAAGTAAACAAAGGCCACAAAGAATGAGAAGGGAATCATGCATAGGAAAAGGATCTTTTGATATCTTCCAAATTCGCCAATCAATGGCAGCAGATCATCAAAATCCATGGTGGGCCTCGCGGCTGCTGCCTGTTCCTTGCTTTTCTTATCCGACAAATCTAATTGAAGCTCCTTGTTGTTGCCACCGCTGCGACGCCGCGGCTGATTATCCGCACCACCTCCTCCAGCTTCATGTGGCTGCTCTTCGCAATTATATGCTTCATTGATAAAGTATGCTTGCTTCGCCTGGCCTTCCATGTTCGCTGACCTTCGCCGGTAACTGTGTCACTTGCCTATGCTTGTAATTTGAAAATTGTAAGCACTGAGCTCTACGTTTACGTTACGATAAAAAATGCACAGAAAAAGGCGCAATCCGTTCCAAAACTATAAAACTAAAGACACGAACTCGAGAGCGCACGCGCGCGTTTCCGTTAATGTTCTGCAACTGAACTGAGCACGCGCACCGGATGGCGTTTTTATATATCAGACACGATTCAAGCCGAGCTACATTAGCTTCGTTGGCTTCACCTGTCGGCAAGAACAACAGCCAAGAGAATTGGCAATGCCCCGGTAGCGAAAG
Source organism: Drosophila hydei (assembly GCF_003285905.1). Taxonomy (NCBI): domain Eukaryota; kingdom Metazoa; phylum Arthropoda; class Insecta; order Diptera; family Drosophilidae; genus Drosophila; species Drosophila hydei. The sequence goes on from NW_022045848.1 coordinate 108,238, forward strand.
TTGAACAGCTGTTCTCGCAGTCCAGCTGCTAAACCGGTCTCTTAAAGCCTAAGCATTATATGATCTTGATCAGCTGGTTGCCATTATTTTGATAATACATATATACTATATATAGATATCGACATATTTATAACGAAACGCTCCCCCAGCTGGGCTTGAATCATCCATAAACAATGCCATCAACTCTTCTCAATTAACATAAGCGAAGACCAACAATCTCCAAAGCGTCACAATGCCCATTCATATTTAAGATTGGGGGATTAACCCCCAATCGTCGCAGCTGGCATAGTCTGGATTGACTCACGCGCAGCATCCACTCAAAATACCGCCAAAAACCACCTACTTGATATTCACATTTGTTGTTTTTTGATAAATAAATACAAAGATTGTGCGCCTGCCCCCAAGCCTCAGAATTGTGTTGCTCGAATCTTTCAAATATTTTGCATAATTAGTGATATCTTCTAACTGTGATTTCTGCAACTTATAATGCGACTCCTTCAAAACATGTTTTCACATACAAAGAGCTTGTTACCGGTGGGCTCAGAGATGCGTACAATGTTCATGTGAACAGGTGAGTTAAGGCCGAAGTTCTCGACTGTAATGATAAGGGAATGTCAGCCTATTCATCAGCTATTTTATCCGTTTACTTATTACCTCTCCTAACCGATTATCAAATTATTTATTTACTATTCTATTCATACATTTATATATTTGCTGAAAATTAATGTGCCCAAGGTATCTAATAGTCGCGCACTATTCAATTGACTTGCTGTGTACACGCATTTAATGTTTTAATTAGCACCGTTTGCATCGCAGCTCATGGACAATAACTTTTAGATTGTGCTGCGATCTCGTTCTCATAGCCATACGCACTTGAACAGATTCGAGTTTAAACTTGAGATTTAAATGGCGAAACAACTTGCGAGATACCAGATTTGATATTTGAGTTTCGAGATACAGATATAAATAATTTGATCTGTCTAATTGGCTTCGGCGATAGGTTCGCTTTTGTTTGAAATGCCATTTGATATTGATATATACATATAGTATATATTATTAATTATTATTATATTATTATAAATGTTTTTTATGTATTTATTAATTAAGGATTGCGTATGAGCTGAACGTAGGGCGAGGCACTCACTTGAAAGGCTCGGAATCGGGACGATATAGGATCAGCAACAACGTTTGACGAATACTAGGTCAGCTGCCACAGCTGCTCTCCAGGCCAGGCCAAAACTTATCATTAGTCAGTTCATATATATTATGTATATTATAAATTATATATAAAATATACTCTTATTTCACCACATCGCGTTAATATTCAACTAATTAGTGTTTAATTAATACATATACGACCTCTTAAACAAACCATACGCAGAAGCATTTTGTATTAAAATGTATAATTTATATACATATATATTTTTTTATAGGATTTAAAATATAAAATATATATATTTTTTAAATTTTATATAAATACATTACTTATTATAATTGGACGTGTTATTTATCTTATATTATTCTTATCTTATCTTATCTTATTCGGTCTGTCTTATGTTATTCGTTAACACTGTATGAAGTTTCTTCAAATTTGTATACCCTGATCCCATTGAAAATGGGAAGTCAGGGTATAATGGTTTTGTGAAAATGTATGTATGTGTGTCCGTCTGTGGGAATGCGTCGATCTCAGCATCTATAAGAGCTAGAGACTTAAAATTCCGTGGATATTTAAATATTCGATAACTATTCGCATTTAATTGTTATCGAATAAAATCAGGATTGAAATGCAGTTAATAAATTATATCTCGGACGTCTTAAGAGCTAGAGCCTCCAAATTATGTATATAATTTTATGTATATTTTATACAATTCTGATTTTTGTTGGATTTTGGATACTTCCAAATTTTCCCAAATTCTTAAAATTTAAGTTAAGTTGGAACTAAAAACATTATGTGAAAAACATTAAACATTATGTGAATGCGTTTGCATCTCAACCAAGCCAATAGGATATGTAGATCATATGCTGAAAATTTCATTAAAATCCCTTAAGTAAAACAGAAGTTATTAAACAAAACGTTTGGCCAATTTGCAAAAGCACATGTCAGCAGCGCCACGCGCACGCATTTTGGGTGTATTCTTTTCTATTCCAAGAATCGAAATTGCGATCGAATACTGCTTAAATTCTCAGCAGCTACTCAACTTCAAATTTCCAACTCTCCTTGCAAAAAATGCAGTGGTTGCGTTGGTAGAGGTGACGCTCATATGCAGGTGCTAGACGCAGGGCTCAAGGCCGGTGGGGATGAATTATTCTTTATTGCTTTATTTATTTTTTTAAATTATGAAGTGGCGGTGTTGTTAGAATTGGTGCACGTTGCGCAAACAATCCGGGTTCTCGAATCCTGGTCTCGTAATGTCGTTTTTTATTTATTAATTTTTTTTTTTTTTTTGAATACTCGATACAAACTACGGAAAATATTTATAAACGCAAATAGGACTGGGATCAGGGTATCTCCTAATCGGGCACCCCGACTAGAGCTTTCTTACTTGTTTTAATTACGGTAGAGCTGATTCACGTTGCTTTTGTTAATGCCGCTTTTTATTTGTTTTTTATAGTAGCTATTGAAAACATTAAAAAACGCACATAGAACTGGGATTAGGGTGTCTACTAGTCGGGCACACCGACTTGAGCTTTCTGACTCGTTTTTATTACTTTCAATTTTATTCTGTATATGTATGTGTGTATAAGAGTTATAAATTAGTTAAATAGTTGCTTTAACCGTTTCATTCAGTGCAAATTTATTTGAAGTGCAAAGAAGTAAGTACATAATGATATATATGAATGTATCCATCTACCTGTATAGACGTGTTAATTAATAGAATATTTGAGGTGGAATAATTAGATATTATATGTTATCTATAAACAAAGCCTAAGGAAAATTTTATTTGTGAATGGAAATAAATGAAGTATTTTTTATCAATTATTTATTCTAATTTGTTTCACTCGATTCAGAAATATTAACGCATTCTGAGGTTTGAGACTTAGCTTTAATTTGGACAAGGCTCTAATTAGTGCAGCGACATTAACCAATTTTTATTTTATTTGCTCAACTTATTTGATCTAATGAAAAGAAAAATAAAAATTCTATTAAAAAATTGTTCAGTTCATTTGCTCTTGACCCAAACAAAATGCTACGGTTTCAACAGAAACAAAGGACAGACAAAGCTCCTTTCAAGGAAATTCCCAATTATTGGTTTATTATACTACACGCGCCAATTATCAACTCATCATAACTAGAAATAGCCACAATCAGTATTCCATTGTAAATCAAAGATTAGAAATATGCGATTGCTCAAGATATATGATGCAGTCAACTCGTATTATGGCTATAAAAGACTGTCCACTTGGCCAAGTTTCTTCAGTTCTTTTTAACATGAATTTCACATGTGCTTTGATTCTGCTTTTGGCTGCCGTTGTCAGCGCCAATGAAGTGGACTGGAAATCCGTGAAGTCATTGGACATTGAGCCCAATGTGCCCATGACTCGTCGTCACGATTCACCAGCTGGACGCATCACAAAGGGTCAGAATGCTGCACGCAATCAGTTCCCCTACCAGGCGGGTCTCCTGCTCTACGTTAATGGTGGCGCTGCGTGGTGCGGAGGCACTGTGATCAGCAATCGCCATATTATTACCGCTGCTCACTGTACAGATTCGCTAACCACCGGTGTGGATGTCTACCTGGGTGCTTGGGATCGTACCAACAGCAAGGAGGTGGGACAGCAGATAATCTTCGTAGAGACCAAATACGTGATTGTTCATGAGAACTGGCAATCAGATACAATTACCAATGATATTTCCATCATCAAGCTGCCCGTGGAAATCGAGTTCAACGAATACATTCAGCCAGCCAAGCTGCCCGTCAAGAGTGGCCAGTACAGCACATATGCTGGCGAACAGGCTGTCGCCTCCGGCTGGGGCAAGACTACAGATCGTAAGTTCTACATAGGATTACTTTCGAGTACTCTACTAATTAAGTTATACTTTTTGTAGAGGCAACCGCTGTCACCGACATCCTGCAGTATATTACGGTGCCCATCATGAACAACTCGGGCTGTTCACCTTGGTTTGTTGGTGCCGTGAGCGCAACGAACATTTGCATCAAGACTACTGGCGGCACCTCCACCTGCAACGGCGACTCCGGCGGTCCTTTGGTCTTGGCTGATGGTAGCAACACCTTGATTGGTGCCACTTCCTTTGGCATTGCTCTTGGTTGCGAGGTTGGCTGGCCAGGCGTCTTCACACGCATTACCTCCTACCTGGACTGGATCGAAGCTAACTCGGGTGTGGTTAACAAGGGCAACTAAATACCGATTTAGGCTTTGAATAAAGTCATTATACGTCTAATAATCCAAAGAAAACGATTTTAATTTAAGTCAGCTATCGGAGATAAAAAAGGGAAAAAAAGTAACATTAAAAACAAGTAAGAGTACTTTAGTCGGTACTGATTGACTTGCAGATACCCTGAAGCTTGAGCTCTGCAGATTGCGCAGATTTGCGTATGAGCTATACTTAAGTAACCTAATTGTAGAATATCTTTTCTTCCAGATGGATTTTCCTAATAAATTTTCAGACCATAATAATGCTACTCAGATGTTTTTAATTTCCAAAGAACTAGTCTCTGGTATTTGAACCACATTTGTTGCAAATAAAGTCATACTGTGTAAGGGATATACGAGTATATAATACAATTTCAAGTCTCTAGCTTTTTTGGTTTTCCAGGTCGATGCATTCACACAGGCGAGCATAACAGGCTCTGATTAAGAGTATATACGGCATGTCGTTTGCCACGTCTCCTTCTATATATATACATTTTCACAAAACCATTTTCAATGGATTCGGAGTTTGATTATTTTGTGTGCACTTTAAGATTTGTTTCTCTATACAGATATATTTACTATACATATAACCATTGAGATAATTATTAAGTAATTAAAAAACTATCTGTAATGGAATATTATAGTAAATGCAGCTGCTTTATATAGCGATAAATTGTATTTATCTTATATTTTTATAGCCAATGTGGAATTTATGGATCAGTAGAAATTTCCGCAATCATCGTAAATCAGTTCTTTCGAGCCTGATAAGCAATATTATAAGAACGGTTAGCTAATTGTTTAGCTTTTCTGTGGCTATAAAAGATTAGGCCCACTGGCCGTGTGGGTTCAGTTGATAAATATGAAAAACGCTCACGAATTGGTGCTGCTCCTATCCGTCGTAATCGGCACCACAGCCGTGGACTGGCAGTCCCTCAAAGCGGTAGACATTGATCCCAAATTGCCAATGACTCATCGCCATAATGCGCCCGCAGGTCGCATAACCAAGGGCCAACCTGCTGGCAGAAATCAGTTTCCTTACCAGGTGGGACTCATGCTGTACATAACAGGCGGCGCAGCTTGGTGTGGCGGTACTTTGATTAGTAATCGGCATGTGATCACGGCGGCTCACTGCACGGACAGTTTGACCACTGGTGTGGACGTCTATTTGGGCGCCTGGGATCGCACCAATAGGTCGGAGGAAGGTCAGCAAATCATCTTTGTGGCAACCAAATACGTGACTGTGCATGAGGAATGGGATTTAGATAACCTAACCAACGATATATCCGTTATTATGCTGCCAGCACCAATCGAGTTCAATGAGTACATTCAAGCCGCCAAGCTGCCCGTCAAACAGGAGTCGTACAACCTTTATGCAGGCGAGCAGGCGATTGCATCCGGCTGGGGCAAGATCAGTGATAGTAAGGATCCAAATTGTATTGTTAACATTAACGTCACTAAATGGGAAACTCGTTTTTGCAGGTGCAACTGGTGCCACCGATATTTTGCAGTACATTAATGTGCCCATCATGACAAATTCGGGTTGCTCGCCTTGGTATGGAGGTATTTTGACAAATAACGTCATCTGTATCAAGACCACCGGCGGCATCTCCACCTGCAACGGTGACTCTGGTGGTCCTTTGGTCTTGGCTGATGGCAGCAATACCTTAATAGGTGCCACCTCCTTCGGTATTGTTTTTGGCTGTGAGCTGGGCTGGCCAGGTGTGTTCACGCGGATCACGTCGTATTTAGATTGGATCGAGAATAACACTGGAGTGGTTAATAATGGTTATAAAGGACGGTTTGCTTAAAATAAGGATTTATTTTGTTGAACGCTTGGCAGCTACAAGAAATAAAAGTCGTATTCGGATTTCGGTTTGGAATGTGGTCGTAGGCTACTATTTTCGGACGCATCCTCATCGGACAGTGGATGATGGATGTCCAGTTCGTCGGGTATGTCATCTGCCAAGTGATGATTGCGCTTGTGTTGCTGCTTTGAATATTTCTTGATATACTGATCAAAGAAAATGGCCTCAGTGGTGTCTTGGTGCGAGTGGACGCCTGTCTCATCGCTAATCCAGTCCAGGTAAGAGGCCACCTTGGTGAAGGCAGCCGGATAGCCGCGATCGCAACCATATATACTGCCAAATGAGGTGATGCCAACCAGGACACGTTTCTTTGAGTGGCGACGCTGTAGAACAAGCGGTCCACCCGAATCGCCATTGCAAGTCGACTTGGCATTGCGTCCACTGGTGCAGATGTTTGTCCCACGAAAGGACAACGGAAAGTTTCGTTTACATGTCCGATCATCGACTATCTGCAGTTGGACATAGCGCAGTACATTGCTAATGGCATGCACACCTGTAGCATAACGGCCCCAGCCAGATGCAATTCCCAATTTGTTTTTGAAGCTGCGATACTCGTAATGCCGCTTGGGCAACTGAATGGGATGGATGCGCTCTGACAAAACAACAAAGATAAGTTGCGGAAGCAAAGATAAACTATGCATTAGCTTACCATTAAAGCCGACTGCATGTGGCAGACGCACTAGCGCAATATCATCTTTTAAGCGTTTGGGATTCCAGGTGGGATATATGTGAAAATTACTGCTCGGCACCATAAGACGCACCTGTCCCGATTCCTTGGCATTCTTAATTTCATTTGCGCCCAGAAAAACTAACGCGCGTTTAGCCCTGCAAAGAGAGAAAGGGTAGAAAGGGTATTTGCTTAGTTAAACGTAAACTTGACTGTCAATTATGCTATGGCCTACATGTCCACACAGTGTGCAGCTGTTAGCACATGTTGCTCCGAAATAAGCGAGCCGCCGCACCAATAGAGACCCTTGGGACGCTGCAGTAGCATTCCCACTTGATAGGGAAAACAATGTGGATTTCCCACATCACCGCCAAAGATGCGATCCATGGCCATTGCACCCTCTGGCAGCATGCTATCCAGCAATGGTGTTGTTTCCAAATTCAACACCAGTGGCTCTGGTTCCGCTGATGTGTCCGCAGAAGCTGTTGAGCTGTCGCTGATGCGGCTATCGTCATTGCTAGCGCTCATTTCCGCATCCAGTTCGGCGGACAGGGAGATGGTTGATGGCTTTTGCGACAGGGGCATGCCAAACGGGCCCGGATACATGGATACTAAGTACATGGGCTTCACCTGTTGCCAGTCGAGTGCAACAGCCACATGGCTGCAGCAGCACCAGGTCATCCAGGTGAGCAGCAACAGCAACAGCCGTCGTGCTGTCAATGTCGTAATAATTGAAACACTTGCCGACTGTAAAACCATTTGCGTTGCTTTTTCTTGCTGCTCACTGCTGGCGCACGCATTTAATATTTAATTTGAACTTAATTAAGCTGCACACATGCACACATGCATAAAGATACATGCACAAACAGTCTGTTTCCTCTTTTAACTGCGTTTGAAATTGTTTCCCGTTTGGTTTTTGAAAAGCCGTTACGGGGGGGGGGGGGGGGGCGAGTAAATGTTTGCTGCCGTGATACTTTCCTCAGTCTTCGACTCTTGTTGTCGGTCAGCGTCTCGCTTACAACTGTGGTGGCGCGCGCATTTTGCAAGCATTTTTATAAACTCTTTTCTTTTCCACAATTTCATTGCGGGCTTACTTTAATTATTTCGTCTACTTTGCTGCATTAATTTCGACGTCGACCGCAGCAGAAACGGCAACAGCGGCGTCGTCGTCAATTGCATTCATTTCAATATACTATTTTTGCATTTGCGCTCTCTTTGCACTCTTTTGCCCCCACTTGCACTCTCTTGGTCACTGCACCTATCTCTCTAGCACAAGCCTTCTTTCTCTTTCTGTGTTGCGACCTGTGTGTTACGCTTGCGCTTTTATTATGTTTTGTTGTATTTCTTTTGACATTTGTCATTCGCCATTTGGCGCCGACTTCTGCTTTAGTTTGTCATGTTGTGCGTGCGCAAGCAAAATCTGGGCAAACATCGTCGACGGCAATATCTGCCTGCTGCCCACTTTTTTCTGTCCGTTGTGTTGTTGTTATTACCATTAACGGTTTGAAAAGTATATATAGCTGTAACTCTAGTTACTTATCCTCTACTTGCTTTGGCGCTATTACATCACGTGTGTGTGTGTGTGTGTGTATGCTTATGTGTATGTGTATGTGTGTGCACGTGTGTGTGTGTAGGCTGTGCAATGCGCAGCATGCGGCAAATGCTTTCATTCAGAAATATGCCGTGTGCAGTTGTTTTTGTTGACGGCAAATGGTAAATGAAACAAAAAACATTATACGATACATTTGTCTTTCGCATTGTTTGGCTCTGCTATGCCCCGATGTCTACCCTCTGCATACCACATAAGCACCGATTACATGTATATTTTGGTCCACACGGTGGGCTGTATTTTGTTCGCTTACCTGCAATGTAATCACACTTATAACTTGTAGATTTTACGGTATGTGCTGCCCACTGTGTCTTCAAATCTGTTATTTTGCTTTTTTCTTCTTTACTTAAGCCAAGGTTATTGCCAGGGCACAACGGAGTTATAGGCAAATTAACAGCATTGTTTGCAGTTGTTTGCATGCGAATATACAAAGCTGAAGAATTTTCGACAGCAGGAAATCTTGACTGCTAAGTTGCTGCATATATTTATAATTAAATTAATTCGTTGAAATAACTTTAATTTGGTGTTGAAAGTATTTCTTGGTTTGTTGGTTGGCATTATTGTTTTTGTCGATTTAGGAAATGCGGCTCACTTTGCCTGCCTAGCGAAGCAAATAAATCAAATCGTCTCGCGATTGGTGATATGTTCAAATGTAATGAGGCTAGCAACAACAAAATACAATCAGCGGCGGCTGCACTAGAGCAACTATAACAATAGTAGCACTACCAACACCTCCACCAACAACAACATAAATTAAAGTAGCGGCGTCGATTATGCAAATCTTTTTCACCACTCGTTTTGGCAGACCTTTTTTTGTTGCGGCTAACGCTAGCTTACTGTACTCTTTACTTACTATATACTCTTTCGGTACACTGTCATAAGCTTATAACAAGACATTTTCTGACTGGCTGAAATAAGTAAATGAGTAAATCTATTTTTCTGTATAACTTTTGGTTTGTAGACGAATATTAGTTACATTATTATTGATTTTTGCACTATTCATTATTTATTATTAATTAAAAATGATTATTATATAGCATTATTCTAGTCTCTTTAATACAAAGAGCATTGTCTATTCGAAGTGTTGTATGAAAGTTTTATTTGCTTTTATTGATTTGTTTCTTACACTTCGTTTTGAATTTCGTGCGTCGATATTTAATGCATAATCGGAATTATGATTACCGCTCTTGCATGTCATATATATATATATGTATATGTGTATGAATGTACATATGTATTCTGAATAATAATTCATTTTATTGCACTTGCTAATGCATTTGCCGTTATTTAATTTAGCACCGCGATCGAACTATTTATCATTTGGATAATGATGATTACAACTTTTTTTCTTTACACTTTATGACCGTTTAAATTAAATTAATTTTTGTTTATTTGTTGTCTTTGCGGCAGTGAAAAACTCAGTTAAACAATGTACATGTAGTTCCTTGTTGAACAACAAAAAATTTTAACAAAACTAGTAATACATTTAAAATTTACAATTCATTGAAAGGATTTCGAACTGTAGTCAAGCTTAAATTTAAGTAAACTATACATAAACAATGAACGTAACATCTACAAATTAAATAAAAATCTTATGTTTATCTTATCTAAATTGATAATCAGTACAATTGACCAGGCAATAAGAAGTCCGATGATTGCAATTGGACACATAGTCAAGAAAGATTGCAATTGATTGGGTAAGTCTTCTATCTTGACCAGCTTCTTTTCGATTAGTTTACAAGAATTCTCCTCCGCCTTGCTTGCTCCCGTCTAGCTGGCTCGAATTCTGGCATCGAGCAGCCATCTACTTTATATACTCGACTGCTGGCGAGAAGGAGATATCATTTACTGCGTCTGCTATCTACTTGAATTTTGGTAATCAGGAGGAAACATCTACTCCATCTGTCATCTTTGTCCAATCTCTTAATATACTTATCACTTGTTATTGTAATTGTTGCCTGCTCAATTCTCCTCGTCATGCGGTCAACGAAGCTTCTTCTCAGCGACTAACCTAACAACTGCTTCTCCTATTTATTCAAATGCCGGCGTATGTCTCGCCAGATGCATGTCATCCATGAATGAACTGACTGTAGATCTGATTTCCATGCTGCTGCTAGTTGGTACATCGTCCGCAGAATCAAACATGGCGCTATCCAAACTTTTGTTGAGCCGATCGTGGAATTCGGTCATTGAGATCTTTTTAAGTGCGAAACGCTTGCCAAACGTTTTTTTCACCTTCAAGCGACGTTTCTTGATCAGATTCTTGTTTTTGGTGAGGCCATCGTTGAAAGAGATGGCCCGTCGCAGCTTGCGAGAACCAAATTTAACAACGCGCACTTGACTGGTGATGGCGCACTCCTCGCTATCGTCCTCCACATCGGCTGCATTTTCATCGCTGGGCTCTTCGAATATCGTTTCTAGACTAGTAGGCGTAAATTTCTTCATGCGCTTGTTCGTGTAGATTTTCTCAATGCTTCGCAGCATCTGTTCATTAGTGTGCAGCTCCCTACGTTTCTTCTTAACTTCTGTACGCATAATGGTGCTGCACACACGATTAAAGTTGTCTTTGGAGACGCGAGCTGGCATTCGTCGTCGGGAAACACCGCCGCGACGACCATTGCGATAACTGCTGCTGTAGCTATCGCTTTCATCGTTGTCCTCGCAGCGACTTAGCTGTGAATCCACCTCATCTGATTGGTCGGTGGCAGGGCTTTCCGAGTCCAGCATATCATCGGTTGCATTTGTGGGCGCCATTGGTTTTTGATTCCAAGTAAACTTGGATGTTGGCGCAGAGCTAAAGAAGCATATTTTGGTCTCATTAGGTTTGGCTCTGCTTTTGCCTCTTTCTCTTTGGTAGACTTACCGATTCTCTGTTAAGACAACCTCTTGTGGCTGAAAACTAATCGTTGCAAATTTGTGCACAATATTTTCCATTATTAAATCTATAACATGCTGTTAAATTTCAAAATTTATTTTATTTTTTTTATCGCTTTGTTTTGTTATTTACTTTTTCTTTTCTGTCTCTTGACGTAGAAGAGGAAGTGGAAAATGAAGCAATGTTAGAAGCAGTATTATTTAACATAACAACGAATAGGTGATTTACATTTAATTTAATGTTATTTGCAAAATGCAATTGTATTTGAGATATTTTACTTATGTTTGCAATTCAACAAATTTTATTTTATTGTTTTTTGAGGATATTTTGTTCAAATATATTTTTTGCTGCGGGCGTAGCTTGTTTGCAGCAGTGTTTCACTGCTATTAACATGACTTATTTATTTTACGCATGCTTATCGATGAATATCGATTAATTTAAAAGTGTCTCAATATACAACTTACGCGGATCACCAATAGATGGCGTCTTATTATGACCGGAAATTTTTGAATAATATACGTTGCTAAAATACCATTTATGAAATAGATTGAAAATGAATTTAATATTAAGCAGCACGAGCATTGAATTATGTAAGTATTACTGAATACAATAAAAGACGCACGATACTTCTTGATTTTATATAACTTTGCAAAGTAATAAACTGAGACCATTGTATGTTATTTGAATATAGGTAATAGAATAAGATCTTGCAGAAAGGCAAAAATGTGTTATAGACTTGCGAAGCTTGATAAGCGCTCAATGCGATGGCAATTCAGAAATCTTGTTATCTATATTTGTTCTTGAACGTGAAAATAAATTAAAATATATAGTCAATTTTAATAAGTACCTGATACCTGTTGAAGTACAATAGATATGATACCAAAATCATATAAAATACGCTCCCATGCGGTTGCAATGCATCAATCGTGTGTTGAACATGAAGGCTTTCATTGTACTCGCTTTGGCTATCGCTGCCGTCTGCACGGAAGCAGTGGAACAGGTCCATCCCAAGGATCTGCCCAGGTCTGCCAAGATTGAGGGTCGCATCACCAATGGTTACCCCGCATACGAGGGCAAGGCACCCTATACCGTTGGCTTGAGCTTCAATGGCTGGTGGTGCGGTGGTTCCATCATTGCTCACGACTGGGTGCTGACAGCTGCTCACTGCACCAACGGTGCCAGTTCTGTGACCATCTACTATGGTGCCACCTGGCGCACCAACGCCCAGTTCACCCACACCGTCGGCAGTGGAGAGTTCAGACAGAACCACAACTGGCCCCACAACAACGGTAATGACATCGCTCTGATCCACACTCCTCATGTCGATTTCTGGTCAATGGTCAACAAGGTGGAGCTGCCCAGCTTTAATGATCGCTACAACATGTACGATGGCTGGTGGGCTGTTGCCTGCGGCTGGGGCATTACGTCCGATGGGGGCTCCCAACCCGACTGGCTCCAGTGCGTCGATCTGCAGATCATTAGCAACAACCAGTGCTCCCAGACTTATGGTCACCAACCCGATGGCATTCTGTGCGTCGCCACACCCGGCGGCAAGTCTACCTGCAGCGGTGACTCTGGCGGCCCATTGGTGCTCCACGACGGTGGCCGTTTGGTGGGCGTTACTTCCTGGGTTGCGGGTAATGGCTGCACTGCTGGTCTGCCATCTGGCTTCACTCGTGTCACCCAACAATTGGACTGGATCCGTGACAACTCTGGCGTTGCCTACTATTAAATTGATAAATAGAAAATAAAAATAGCATGAAAGCAACGTGGTCGTTTAGTTACTCACTGGGGAAACAAGATAAGAATTGTGAGGTGCGGCAGTTCACCTGGTCTAAATCGGAAATTTGAGTCTAGACGGACATACAGATTGATTATCGGGAGTCACTCACTCACTATTTTTATGAATGAGTTGAGCCACATGCTCGATGTGAGCAATAGTCAACATTTCAGTGGGGGTATATCCTATTGCGAATGCCGAATTTCGATGGTGTTATGGCATATCGCGAATATGTAGATCAAAATATTGATAGTCGGATTAAAAAGCAATTTCCGTCAATTGAGATTAGATACTAGACTCAGGAAAATTGAACTCTTAAGTGGGATTATATTATACCAACACGTGCAGACGTACAAATAAGCGAGCAAACTTCTTACTCCTTATGACTTTAACTGATCAATACATCAGTGCTAGCACCTTGTGGTGCTACACTGAGTGAAAATTTCAAAATGTTTATAATTAAGTCAATAACAGTAAACTTCCCAACTATCGCTACCATTGGGTCTTCTTTAAACGTTGAGTATTTATTATATGAAAGTATTCCATTTAGTAGGATATGCCAGTGTTGTCCCGAATCCAGTCCAGGTAGCCAGTGACACGAGTGAAGCCAGCGGGCTGGCCGGCTGTGCAGCCCTCCCAATGACCGAAAGATGTGATACCCACAATTCGGTTGCCGTCGTGCGTAACCAGTGGCCCTCCGGAGTCTCCGCTGCAGGTGGACTTGCCACCAGAGGTGTTAATACAGATGGTGTTGTCGATCACATAGCCACCGCCATAAACGTTGCGGCACTCATCGTTGCTGATGATCTGGACATCCACGCAGTTCAGATAGTTGTGCATGCCGCTCTCGTTGGAAGTATGTCCCCAGCCAGAGGCCACAGCCCACCAGCCATTGTAGTTGTTGTAGCGATCATTGTAGCTGGGCAGTTCCACTTTGTTGACCAAGCTCCAGAAATCGACATGGGGTGTACGGATAAGGGCAATGTCATTGTTTAGCTGATCATTGTAGTGGGGATGACGGATCTGGTCGTTGCCGCTGACCCAGTGAGTGAACTGAGCCTCATGCCGGAAGCTGGCACCATAGTAGATGGTCACGCCAGAGCCATCTTTGATGCAGTGGCCTGCAGTCAGGACCCAGGTGTTGCCAATGATTGAACCACCGCACCACCAGCCACCGTTGAAGCTCAGGCCAACAATATAGGGTACCTTACCCTCAAATGCGGGATAGCCATTGGTAATACGTCCTTCGATGCTGCCCTGCTTGGGCATGTCCATCACCCGCAATGGTTTCTTCACCCCGGTGGGCACGGCGTTGGCTGCTGCTACAGCAAATATCAAGAATACGAACAACTTCATTCTCCAATGTTTACTCTGGCCTTAGCAAAGATTCCGAATGCTTTTATACACATTAGACGAAGTCTTATCGAAGGCTGTTTAAAGTCTTGTTATTCCAATCGAGGCTCATAAATTTTATTCGGACCTAATCCTTGTCTGGAACTGATAAGTAAAGCTCTCTACATACACGGACTCTTTAATATATAAATAACAATATACATATTGAATTATTCTAGATTGTGGAAATTTATTTCGTTCCAACTTGCTTAATATACGCTGTAGTTAAAGCGAGAATTGCCTTTAATTGGAGGTTTCAAATTCATTTTTACATTTTTTTAAAATGGGAAATCAGAGTATAATTGTTTTGTTAAAATGTTTGTAACTGCCAAAAGTAGGCGTGACAGACCCCATAAAGCATATATGTTCTTGATCAGGACGAGTCGATTGAACCTTGTTCGTCTGTCCGTTCAGCAGTTGCAGATAGACACTGCTGCTTTAGTTGAGATTTAAGCCTTCTGCTGCTGTCGTAGCTGTCGAGAAGTTCTGGGTTCAATGCAAAGCGGAGGCAGGACGGTTTTCTGTTTTTTTTTTAGGTATGAAGAGGCGGCGTTGACAGGGTTAATGCGCGTTTTTACTTCTTGTTTTTTTAAATTAGATGCAAATAATGGAAAATATTAAAAAACGCAGATAGGACTAAGATCAGGGTATCTTCTAGTCGAGCTTTCTTACTTGTTTATATTATCGTTCATAAATATCATTCAAGTCTAATCATTGTTTGGCTTGATAAGTTGATATATAAATAATCAGAAGTAGGCGTGACAGTCTCCATGTATTTATATTAGTCAGGAAGTCGAGCTGAGTTGATCTAGCTCTGCCAGGGCATCTGGTTATAAGACCTGGAGACTTGAAATTTTACACATACATCACATACACAGTTGTATCGTAATCCGTTAAGTAATAGGAAGTTATCGAAGAAAACGTAGCAACGCGGCAAATAGCGTTTCTTTACGCATGAGCCTCATTCAACTGTGTGCAAAATTCTTCGATTTTTATTAATAGAATCAAAATTTCAATTGAATTGTAGGCAGATAGATACTAAACTTTTGGCATAATTAATTCAAATAAAGTAGTTATTTTCGATTAAATATATAGACAGCCAGATGGGTTTTTACAATTTTATTATCTGTGCAAATATATTAAAGTACGAGTTCGAATAATTTGAACAGTTGCCACATGCTACTCTAAAATTGTAAATGATTACAATACGAGTAGATCCACTTTTGTTGATATCTAGCAATCACGTCACTGATTCGTGATCAAATGATACAGTAAGAAACATACTTCGCCAAAGTTAAAAGGGTGTATTAGTTTTTAGCAATATCCGTTCGTCTAAAGATTTCAAAAATTTGACAATTTAGTTACTGCAGACTTTCTCAGCGCCAGCCTAAACACTCAGACTTCTTTTTTATCAGATGGTCTTGCGTTGTCAACGATTAAATTAATAAATCGAAGAAATTAGCAGGCATGTCACATTTGCTAGTTGGTAGATGCAATCGTTTCGAGGTCTAGACTCAGGCGTAGAGATTACATATCAGGAGTCGCTTACTATAAATTGAACCCAAAAATTTTTTGAATGAACAGAGTCATGTGTCTCAATCTCGATGATGGTAAATCCTATCGGGAATGCCTCCCACCCAGCTAAAATATTGACAGTCTGATTTAAATACAATTTCCGTCAATTGAGATTAGATAATAAACTCAAGTGAATTGAACTTTAAAGTGGAAAGATAGAGGCAAAGAAGTGGAAGATAAGAATCTAAGCAGCTAAGCTAAACAGCTAAGCTAAGCAGGTTTACTTCTTAGAGATTTTAGTTGAGCTATCAAAGCTGAATTTACTTAAAAAACAAATTAATTCTTGCATGTTTACTCTAGTCTTAACTCTATATATCAAAGTCTTAAATTCTTGCTATTCTCAAATGCAAATATTTTCGTTCCAGTTTCCTTTTTTCCGTAACCATTTTTCTTAACTTGTAACAGAACTTCTAAGTGAGTAGCCTAAACTGCCTCCAAGCCAGGTACACGTCAGCCGTGTATTTAGGTTTAGGCTGTGTAAGCAGGAACAACAGATGCAAATCAAGCCGTATCTTATCGATGAAATGTAGTCATTGCGAATAGATCCACTTCTGTTCACTTCTTTCGTGTTTAATTTATATTCAGCATTTCCTGTTGTATTTCATTTATTCGTATAACTTAGATTGATATGTTGATAGAATTTGAATATTTATCAGCTTAACATAAAGTACATCGAAATGTCATACTGAGAGGCCCTCATAGTTGTATCCAATAAAAACATTGTTCTTGAGTTAAGCATCAGGTTAATATCTCGAATAAGTGCCACTCTAAAATTATGAATTATAATACGAATGAATCCACTTCTGTTGACTTCTAGATTTTTTGTGTTTGACTTTATATTCAGCATTTCCTGCTGTATTTCGTATAACTTAACTTTCGTATAACTTTGATTGATATGTTGATAAAATTTGAATATTTATCGGCGTACCATAAAGTACATCGAAATATCATTAAGTAAGAGAAATACTTTAATTATCATCTAATAATAATAATTGGTACAAGTTGCAGTCGTTTGACAACTTTTTCTCTTTAAAGTTTTATCAATATTGGATTACAATATTGCATAATTTGTATACAAAAAAGTATCATTTTTTCGACACATTTTTACCGAACTATTTGATTATGAACTTATTGCCAAAACCTCATATCCTGTAACTTTCAGTCCACTTATCCAGTCTTGCCTGCAAGTAAAAGAGTTCAAAGGCCATAACTTAATCAGTCAATAGGAAAGGTGTTGAGAGCTTCTTCAAAATATTGATTAACAAATTCTAACGGATGTGAAATCGATAGTGTAGTGATTTTTTTAAATGAATATATTTATATATATTCCATTATCACTTAAAAATAAATTTCTTAATTGGTTTATCAAAGTCTTAAGTGTTTAGCATAGTATAAAAGCGAGCTAACTTTTTTTAAATAGTATGAGTTTTTGAGTTAACATGAAGGTTTTCATTGTACTCACTTTGATTATCGCTGGCGTTAGCGCGAAAGTAGAGGAGCAGGTCCATCCCAAGGATCTTCCCAGGTCAGCTAAGATCCAGGGTCGCATCACTAATGGTTACCCCGCATACGAGGGCAAGGCTCCCTATGCCGTGGGTTTGAGCTTCAATGGCTGGTGGTGCGGTGGTTCCATCATTGCTCACGACTGGGTGCTGACAGCTGCTCACTGCACCAACGGTGCCAGCTCTGTGACCATCTACTATGGTGCCACCTGGCGCACCAACGCCCAGTTCACCCACACCGTCGGCAGTGGAGAGTTCAGACAGAACCACAACTGGCCCCACAACAACGGTAATGACATCGCTCTGATCCACACTCCTCATGTCGATTTCTGGTCAATGGTCAACAAGGTGGAGCTGCCCAGCTTTAATGATCGCTACAACATGTACGATGGCTGGTGGGCTGTTGCCTGCGGCTGGGGCATTACGTCCGATGGGGGCTCTCAACCCGATTGGCTCCAGTGCGTCGATCTGCAGATCATCAGCAACAACCAGTGCTCACAGACCTATGGCTCCCTACCCGATGGCATTCTGTGCGTCGCCACACCCGATGGAAAGTCTACCTGCAGCGGTGACTCTGGCGGCCCATTGGTGCTCCACGACGGTGGCCGTTTGGTGGGCGTTACATCCTTTGGTGCTGCCAGTAGCTGCACAGGTGGTCTGCCATCTGGCTTCACTCGTGTTACCCACCAATTGGACTGGATCCGCGACAACTCTGGCGTTGCGTACTATTAATGCATACAACATTTTTGAAACAATTAAAAATATTCAGCATCTTGTATATGCATTGACTTTGTAATTAGGATAAGCTAACTCGTTCTGTATCAAATTTTCATACCGATTTTCTTAGTTTATACATTCTTATATTTAGTATAATATTTAAAGCTCATAAAATAAGTTCTTTGTAAATTTTTGATTTTATGAGTAGACAGTTACCACACATTTATCAACTGCTTTTGTATGACTAGGGACTCCTTATCTTCTTGTATATTATGCTGTATACAATTTACGATTCATTCAATCAAACACAATGTGAGTGCCCAACAATTTGTATAAAAACACCTGCGGAGCTTATTGATACTCAGTTCGTATCTCCAATATGAAGGTATTTCTTACTATTCTCGCTTTAGCTGTCGCCTCCGCTTCGGGCGCTGCCTTGTCTGGTGGTACGGAGAAGGCAGTCAACATGAAGGATATCTCTGGCCGTATTACAAACGGCTATCCAGCCTACGAAGGCAAAGCACCCTACACTGTTGGTCTTGGCTTCAGCGGCGGCTGGTGGTGCGGTGGTTCCATCATAGGCAACACTTGGGTCCTGACTGCCGAGCACTGCACTGGCAGTGACGTCACTGTTTACTTCGGTGCCACCTGGCGCACAAACGCTCAGTTCACCCACTGGGTCAGCCGTAACGACATCATCAACCACCACAACGCTGATATTGCATTGATCCGCATTCCCCATGTGGACTTCTGGCATATGGTTAACAAGGTTGAGCTACCCAGCTACAATGATCGCTACAATGACTTTAACGAACGCTGGGCTGTCGCCTGCGGCTGGGGTGGTACCTATGATGGTAGCCCATTGCCCGACTGGCTCCAATGCGTCGATCTGCAGATCATACACAACTCCGAGTGCCAGAGAACATATGGTTCTGGCACTGTTACCGACAACATTCTCTGTGTCCGTACTCCTGATGGCAAGTCCACCTGCGGTGGTGACTCTGGCGGCCCATTAGTCACACATGACGGCAACAAGTTGGTCGGTGTTACCAACTTTGGCACTAGTTCGTGTACATCTGGCGCTCCAGCTGGCTTCCAACGTGTCACCTATCACTTGGACTGGATCCGTGACCACACTGGAATTGCTTACTATTAGTATGATTCATGGGATAGTAAATAAAGTTGATTGAATATTATTTGACAGTTCTTTCATTCACAATTAGTTAGTGTATAATAGTGAAATTTTGAGAAATGTCACAGTTGCAGTTGTATACCCCTCCACATTGAAAATAGTATATTATAATTTGTAGAGAATTGGATTTCGGGAGTGCTCGTCTACATGCAATACCCACAATAACGCACACGCGCCTTAGTATATGAAAAAGAAGTTCGTTTGATTTTGGGGGACAAAAATATAATTATATTACAGAATGATTGTTAGACTAATCATGGACTGAATGAGTGATGACGATGAACAGAATTAAGATTAATTTATTTAAGGTATTTTCCTTTGTACTTATGTGGACACTTGGCTAGTGTTTTTTATACAGAGGCGAGGCAGACCCCATAAATCATATATATTCTTGATCAGGATGACAAGCCGAGTCGATTGAGCCCTGTCTGTCTGTCTGTCTGTCCGTCCGACTGTCCGCACATATCAAGTTTCTTTCATATATTCGATAACTATTCCCATTTAATTTTTATCAAATAAAAACATGATCGAAATGCAGTTAATAAATTTTATCTCGTACGTCTTCAGAGCTAGAGCTTCCAAATTTTTTATTTAGTTTTATGTATATTTTATGGAAACAATCTGGGTTCGAATCCTGGTCTCGTAATGACGATTATTTATATTTGTTTTGTTTTTTTTTTTAATACGGAAATACGGAAAATATTAAAAAACGCAGATGGGACTGGGATCGGGGTATCTCCTAGTCGGGCACCCCGACTAGAGCCTTCTTACTTGTTTAAATGTACCATAAAAAAGGATAATATTTAAAAAATGTAGACATATTTCCATATATATATTTTTTTTAATTTGCTTTTTTTAAGTCGAAAGAGAAGGCATAGTTTAATAATAAGCAATGCCAGTGTGGTCACGGATCCAGTCCAAGTGATAGGTAACACGCTGGAAGCCTGATGGAAGTCCAGATTGACAACCGGCAGCAGCGACGAAGTTGGTAACACCGACCAGCTTGTTGCCGTCATGTGTGACCAATGGGCCGCCAGAGTCACCACCGCATGTGGATTTGCCATCAGGAGTACGGACACAAAGAATGTTGTCGGAAACGGTGCCAGAGCCATATGTTTGCTGGCACTCAGAGTTGTGTATGATCTGCAGATCGACGCATTGGAGCCAGTCGGGCAATGGGCTACCATCATAGGTACCACCCCAGCCGCAGGCGACAGCCCAGTGTTCGTTAAAGTCATTGTAGCGATCATTGTAGCTGGGTAGCTCAACCTTGTTAACCATATGCCAGAAGTCCACATGGGGAATGCGGATCAATGCAATATCAGCGTTGTGGTGGTTGATGATGTCGTTGCGGCTGACCCAGTGGGTGAACTGAGCGTTTGTGCGCCAGGTGGCACCGAAGTAAACAGTGACGTCACTGCCAGTGCAGTGCTCGGCAGTCAGGACCCAAGTGTTGCCTATGATGGAACCACCGCACCACCAGCCGCCGCTGAAGCCAAGACCAACAGTGTAAGGGGCTTTACCCTCGTAGGCTGGATAGCCATTGGTAATGCGTCCTTCGATCTTGTTGACCTTGGCAACGTCCTTGGGATGGACGACTTCCTCGAATGCCGAGGCAGAGGCTACAGCCAAAGCTAGAATAGTTAGAAACACTTTCATGCTGAATATACAACTTGTCGTTGCTTGAGTTTTGAACGGCTTTTATACTTGTGGTGTGTTGATAGAAGCGCGATTGCGCTGAGCCTTATCTCACTGGTTAAGGGCTCATAAATATTCCTTCAATTCAATAAAAACGTTAACATATATTTGCTATTTAGACAACTATTTAAATACGTTCTCAAATTTATATATTGATTCTTATCACAGCTTTTTGCCTATAAATACCATATGGTGTTGTTTATGATTATTTAATGCGTTTCTTCCCGTCACTTTTATTTTTTCTAGATATTTCAAAAGCGTCTACGTCTTACTAATTCTACTTTTCGATAAGTATTTTCTATACTAACCAGTCTTTCATAACACAGACAAGTCATAATCTTTTTATACCCTGATCCCATTTAAAATGGGATCTCAGGAAATGAAACAGGCAGATGGAGGCGTGGCAGATCCCATATTCAGGCACAAGCTGTGTCGATTCAGCCTTGTCAGTCAAATTCTTTAAATTTAAGTTCAGTTGAAAATAGGGCCAATTACTCCAATAAAATATGTAGATCATATGCTAAAATAGTGCAATCTATCATCGTCTGAGAAAGTGTTATTATTTTCCTGATACGTCCACTAGGGGTGTGGCAAATCGGAAATCACAATTTTAAATTTAAAACATAAGCGTGGGGGATCGGGAAAACTGCATATTCTTAGTTTGAGAGTTATAACCCCCAAATTAAATTAAGATTATCTACAGATTGATGAAACATTAAACGGTCACGCTTACAAGGGGCGTGAAAACTGGGATCATACAATACAATACAATTCGCAAAACAAAAAATATAGATTATACATCTATGTCTACATCATCTACACCACTTTGGGTGTATATATATGTCAATTTCGAGGGCGTGGAAAATCGGTAAAAACTATACAAATTTCCAACGAAAATCCTGATAATGGGAAATCAATTCTGTTAAAGTATAGGAGACGTGACAGACTCAGAAAGTATTTATGTTATTGATCAGGACAACGGCCTGAGTGGATCTAGCTCTATCCGTCAGTGTTCCGTATTTCCGCCTATCAGTTTATCCGCCTGTCCGCATGTATTAACGATGTATAAATTATGTCTCCTTATCTTCTTGTATATTATGCTGTATACAATTTACGATTCATTCAATCAAACACAATGTGAGTGCCCAACAATTTGTATAAAAACACCTGCGGAGCTTATTGATACTCAGTTCGTATCTCCAATATGAAGGTATTTCTTACTATTCTCGCTTTAGCTGTCGCCTCCGCTTCGGGCGCTGCCTTGTCTGGTGGTACGGAGAAGGCAGTCAACATGAAGGATATCTCTGGCCGTATTACAAACGGCTATCCAGCCTACGAAGGCAAAGCACCCTACACTGTTGGTCTTGGCTTCAGCGGCGGCTGGTGGTGCGGTGGTTCCATCATAGGCAACACTTGGGTCCTGACTGCCGAGCACTGCACTGGCAGTGACGTCACTGTTTACTTCGGTGCCACCTGGCGCACAAACGCTCAGTTCACCCACTGGGTCAGCCGTAACGACATCATCAACCACCACAACGCTGATATTGCATTGATCCGCATTCCCCATGTGGACTTCTGGCATATGGTTAACAAGGTTGAGCTACCCAGCTACAATGATCGCTACAATGACTTTAACGAACGCTGGGCTGTCGCCTGCGGCTGGGGTGGTACCTATGATGGTAGCCCATTGCCCGACTGGCTCCAATGCGTCGATCTGCAGATCATACACAACTCCGAGTGCCAGAGAACATATGGTTCTGGCACTGTTACCGACAACATTCTCTGTGTCCGTACTCCTGATGGCAAGTCCACCTGCGGTGGTGACTCTGGCGGCCCATTAGTCACACATGACGGCAACAAGTTGGTCGGTGTTACCAACTTTGGCACTAGTTCGTGTACATCTGGCGCTCCAGCTGGCTTCCAACGTGTCACCTATCACTTGGACTGGATCCGTGACCACACTGGAATTGCTTACTATTAGTATGATTCATGGGATAGTAAATAAAGTTGATTGAATATTATTTGACAGTTCTTTCATTCACAATTAGTTAGTGTATAATAGTGAAATTTTGAGAAATGTCACAGTTGCAGTTGTATACCCCTCCACATTGAAAATAGTATATTATAATTTGTAGAGAATTGGATTTCGGGAGTGCTCGTCTACATGCAATACCCACAATAACGCACACGCGCCTTAGTATATGAAAAAGAAGTTCGTTTGATTTTGGGGGACAAAAATATAATTATATTACAGAATGATTGTTAGACTAATCATGGACTGAATGAGTGATGACGATGAACAGAATTAAGATTAATTTATTTAAGGTATTTTCCTTTGTACTTATGTGGACACTTGGCTAGTGTTTTTTATACAGAGGCGAGGCAGACCCCATAAATCATATATATTCTTGATCAGGATGACAAGCCGAGTCGATTGAGCCCTGTCTGTCTGTCTGTCTGTCCGTCCGACTGTCCGCACATATCAAGTTTCTTTCATATATTCGATAACTATTCCCATTTAATTTTTATCAAATAAAAACATGATCGAAATGCAGTTAATAAATTTTATCTCGTACGTCTTCAGAGCTAGAGCTTCCAAATTTTTTATTTAGTTTTATGTATATTTTATGGAAACAATCTGGGTTCGAATCCTGGTCTCGTAATGACGATTATTTATATTTGTTTTGTTTTTTTTTTTAATACGGAAATACGGAAAATATTAAAAAACGCAGATGGGACTGGGATCGGGGTATCTCCTAGTCGGGCACCCCGACTAGAGCCTTCTTACTTGTTTAAATGTACCATAAAAAAGGATAATATTTAAAAAATGTAGACATATTTCCATATATATATTTTTTTTAATTTGCTTTTTTTAAGTCGAAAGAGAAGGCATAGTTTAATAATAAGCAATGCCAGTGTGGTCACGGATCCAGTCCAAGTGATAGGTAACACGCTGGAAGCCTGATGGAAGTCCAGATTGACAACCGGCAGCAGCGACGAAGTTGGTAACACCGACCAGCTTGTTGCCGTCATGTGTGACCAATGGGCCGCCAGAGTCACCACCGCATGTGGATTTGCCATCAGGAGTACGGACACAAAGAATGTTGTCGGAAACGGTGCCAGAGCCATATGTTTGCTGGCACTCAGAGTTGTGTATGATCTGCAGATCGACGCATTGGAGCCAGTCGGGCAATGGGCTACCATCATAGGTACCACCCCAGCCGCAGGCGACAGCCCAGTGTTCGTTAAAGTCATTGTAGCGATCATTGTAGCTGGGTAGCTCAACCTTGTTAACCATATGCCAGAAGTCCACATGGGGAATGCGGATCAATGCAATATCAGCGTTGTGGTGGTTGATGATGTCGTTGCGGCTGACCCAGTGGGTGAACTGAGCGTTTGTGCGCCAGGTGGCACCGAAGTAAACAGTGACGTCACTGCCAGTGCAGTGCTCGGCAGTCAGGACCCAAGTGTTGCCTATGATGGAACCACCGCACCACCAGCCGCCGCTGAAGCCAAGACCAACAGTGTAAGGGGCTTTACCCTCGTAGGCTGGATAGCCATTGGTAATGCGTCCTTCGATCTTGTTGACCTTGGCAACGTCCTTGGGATGGACGACTTCCTCGAATGCCGAGGCAGAGGCTACAGCCAAAGCTAGAATAGTTAGAAACACTTTCATGCTGAATATACAACTTGTCGTTGCTTGAGTTTTGAACGGCTTTTATACTTGTGGTGTGTTGATAGAAGCGCGATTGCGCTGAGCCTTATCTCACTGGTTAAGGGCTCATAAATATTCCTTCAATTCAATAAAAACGTTAACATATATTTGCTATTTAGACAACTATTTAAATACGTTCTCAAATTTATATATTGATTCTTATCACAGCTTTTTGCCTATAAATACCATATGGTGTTGTTTATGATTATTTAATGCGTTTCTTCCCGTCACTTTTATTTTTTCTAGATATTTCAAAAGCGTCTACGTCTTACTAATTCTACTTTTCGATAAGTATTTTCTATACTAACCAGTCTTTCATAACACAGACAAGTCATAATCTTTTTATACCCTGATCCCATTTAAAATGGGATCTCAGGAAATGAAACAGGCAGATGGAGGCGTGGCAGATCCCATATTCAGGCACAAGCTGTGTCGATTCAGCCTTGTCAGTCAAATTCTTTAAATTTAAGTTCAGTTGAAAATAGGGCCAATTACTCCAATAAAATATGTAGATCATATGCTAAAATAGTGCAATCTATCATCGTCTGAGAAAGTGTTATTATTTTCCTGATACGTCCACTAGGGGTGTGGCAAATCGGAAATCACAATTTTAAATTTAAAACATAAGCGTGGGGGATCGGGAAAACTGCATATTCTTAGTTTGAGAGTTATAACCCCCAAATTAAATTAAGATTATCTACAGATTGATGAAACATTAAACGGTCACGCTTACAAGGGGCGTGAAAACTGGGATCATACAATACAATACAATTCGCAAAACAAAAAATATAGATTATACATCTATGTCTACATCATCTACACCACTTTGGGTGTATATATATGTCAATTTCGAGGGCGTGGAAAATCGGTAAAAACTATACAAATTTCCAACGAAAATCCTGATAATGGGAAATCAATTCTGTTAAAGTATAGGAGACGTGACAGACTCAGAAAGTATTTATGTTATTGATCAGGACAACGGCCTGAGTGGATCTAGCTCTATCCGTCAGTGTTCCGTATTTCCGCCTATCAGTTTATCCGCCTGTCCGCATGTATTAACGATGTATAAATTATGTCTCCTTATCTTCTTGTATATTATGCTGTATACAATTTACGATTCATTCAATCAAACACAATGTGAGTGCCCAACAATTTGTATAAAAACACCTGCGGAGCTTATTGATACTCAGTTCGTATCTCCAATATGAAGGCATTTCTTACTATTCTCGCTTTAGCTATCGCCTCCGCTTCGGGCGCTGCCTTGTCTGGTGGTACGGAGAAGGCAGTCAACATGAAGGATATCTCTGGCCGTATTACAAACGGCTATCCAGCTTACGAAGGCAAAGCACCCTACACTGTTGGTCTTGGCTTCAGCGGTGGCTGGTGGTGCGGTGGTTCCATCATAGGCAACACTTGGGTCCTGACTGCCGAGCACTGCACTGGCAGTGACGTCACTGTTTACTTCGGTGCCACCTGGCGCACAAACGCTCAGTTCACCCACTGGGTCAGCCGTAACGACATCATCAACCACCACAACGCTGATATTGCATTGATCCGCATTCCCCATGTGGACTTCTGGCATATGGTTAACAAGGTTGAGCTACCCAGCTACAATGATCGCTACAATGACTTTAACGAACGCTGGGCTGTCGCCTGCGGCTGGGGTGGTACCTATGATGGTAGCCCATTGCCCGACTGGCTCCAATGCGTCGATCTGCAGATCATACACAACTCCGAGTGCCAGAGAACATATGGTTCTGGCACTGTTACCGACAACATTCTCTGTGTCCGTACTCCTGATGGCAAGTCCACCTGCGGTGGTGACTCTGGCGGCCCATTAGTCACACATGACGGCAACAAGTTGGTCGGTGTTACCAACTTTGGCACTAGTTCGTGTACATCTGGCGCTCCAGCTGGCTTCCAACGTGTCACCTATCACTTGGACTGGATCCGTGACCACACTGGAATTGCTTACTATTAGTATGATTCATGGGATAGTAAATAAAGTTGATTGAATATTATTTGACAGTTCTTTCATTCACAATTAGTTAGTGTATAATAGTGAAATTTTGAGAAATGTCACAGTTGCAGTTGTATACCCCTCCACATTGAAAATAGTATATTATAATTTGTAGAGAATTGGATTTCGGGAGTGCTCGTCTACATGCAATACCCACAATAACGCACACGCGCCTTAGTATATGAAAAAGAAGTTCGTTTGATTTTGGGGGACAAAAATATAATTATATTACAGAATGATTGTTAGACTAATCATGGACTGAATGAGTGATGACGATGAACACAATTAAGATTAATTTATTTAAGGTATTTTCCTTTGTACTTATGTGGACACTTGGCTAGTGTTTTTTATACAGAGGCGAGGCAGACCCCATAAATCATATATATTCTTGATCAGGATGACAAGCCGAGTCGATTGAGCCCTGTCTGTCTGTCTGTCTGTCTGTCTGTCCGTCCGACTGTCCGCACATATCAAGTTTCTTTCATATATTCGATAACTATTCCCATTTAATTTTTATCAAATAAAAACATCGAAATGCAGTTAATAAATTTTATCTCGTACGTCTTCAGAGCTAGAGCTTCAAAATTTTGTATTTAGTTTTATGTATATTTTATGGAAACAATCTGGGTTCGAATCCTGGTCTCGTAATGACGATTATTTATATTTGTTTTGTTTTTTTTTTAATACTCGATGCAAAATACGGAAAATATTAAAAAACGCAGATGGGACTGGGATCGGGGTATCTCCTAGTCGGGCACCCCGACTAGAGGCTTCTTACTTGTTTAAATGTACCATAAAAAAGGATAATATTTAAAAAATGTAGACATATTTCCATATATATATTTTTTTTAATTTGCTTTTTTTAAGTCGAAAGAGAAGGCATAGTTTAATAATAAGCAATGCCAGTGTGGTCACGGATCCAGTCCAAGTGATAGGTAACACGCTGGAAGCCTGATGGAAGTCCAGATTGACAACCGGCAGCAGCGACGAAGTTGGTAACACCGACCAGCTTGTTGCCGTCATGTGTGACCAATGGGCCGCCAGAGTCACCACCGCATGTGGATTTGCCATCAGGAGTACGGACACAAAGAATGTTGTCGGAAACGGTGCCAGAGCCATATGTTTGCTGGCACTCAGAGTTGTGTATGATCTGCAGATCGACGCATTGGAGCCAGTCGGGCAATGGGCTACCATCATAGGTACCACCCCAGCCGCAGGCGACAGCCCAGTGTTCGTTAAAGTCATTGTAGCGATCATTGTAGCTGGGTAGCTCAACCTTGTTAACCATATGCCAGAAGTCCACATGGGGAATGCGGATTAATGCAATATCAGCGTTGTGGTGGTTGATGATGTCGTTGCGGCTGACCCAGTGGGTGAACTGAGCGTTTGTGCGCCAGGTGGCACCGAAGTAAACAGTGACGTCACTGCCAGTGCAGTGCTCGGCAGTCAGGACCCAAGTGTTGCCTATGATGGAACCACCGCACCACCAGCCGCCGCTGAAGCCAAGACCAACAGTGTAAGGGGCTTTACCCTCGTAGGCTGGATAGCCATTGGTAATGCGTCCTTCGATCTTGTTGACCTTGGCAACGTCCTTGGGATGGACGACTTCCTCGAATGCCGAGGCAGAGGCTACAGCCAAAGCTAGAATAGTTAGAAACACTTTCATGCTGAATATACAACTTGTCGTTGCTTGAGTTTTGAACGGCTTTTATACTTGTGGTGTCTTGATAGAAGCGCGATTGCGCTGAGCCTTATCTCACCGGTTAAGGGCTCATAAATATTCCTTCAATTCAATAAAAACGTTAACATATATTTGCTATTTAGACAACTATTTAAATACGTTCTCAAATTTATATATTGATTCTTATCACAGCTTTTTGCCTATAAATACCATATGGTGTTGTTTTTGATGGCGTGGCAGACCCCATAATCAGGACGACAAGCGGTGTCGATTCAGCAAATTCTTTAAATTTAAGTTCAGTTGAAAATGGGGTCAATTACTCCAATAGAATATGTAGATCATATGCTGAAAATTTCATTAAAATCCAATTCGACAAGTTCGGTGTTCGATGGCGGCGAAGGACAATTTTATTTTCATTATGAAATGGCGGTGTCGCGTTGTCGTAATGTCGGTTTTTATTAGTTTTTATACCCTGATCCCATTAAAAATGGGAAATCAGGGTATAATGGTTTTGTGCAAATGTATGTAACAGGCAGAAGGAGGCGTGGCAGACCCCATAAAGTATATATATTCTTGATCAGGATGACAAGCCGAGTCGATTGAGCCCTGTCCGTCTGTCTGTCCGTCCGTCTGTCCGTCTGTCCGTCTGTCCGTCCGTCCGTCTGTCCGTATGTGTGAACGCGTGGATCTCAGCATCTATTAGAGCTAGAGACTTGAAATTTTTTTTTAAGGTCCGTGTATAGCACGCGCAGGTCAAGTTTGTTTCAAATATTCGATAACTATTCGCATTTAATTGTTATCGAATAAAAACATTATTGAAATGCAGTAAATAAATTATATCTCGAACGTCTTAAGAGCTAGAGCCTCCAAATTTTGTATTTAGTCTTATGTATATTTTATGCAATATTGATTTTTGTTAGATTTTAGATACCGGCTCCAAATTCCCCCAAATTCTTAGAATTTAAGTTTAGTTGGAACTAGGGCCATTATGTAAAGGCGTTTGCATCTCAACCATGCCAATAGGATATGTAGATTATATGCTGAAAATTTCATTAAAATCCATTAAGTAAAACAGAAGTTATTAAACAAAACGTTTGGCTAATTTGCAAAAGCACATGTAAGCAGCGCCACGCGCACGCATTTTTCCTATGCGTGTGCACACATACATTCAAATGCGTGCATTCTTTTCTATTCCAAGAATTGAAATTGCGATTGAATTGTGCTGAATTATTAGCTGCTACTTATGTTCAAATTTGCAACAACTTGCGAAAGAAGGGCAGTGGCTGCGTTGGTAGAGGCGCCGCTCGTATGCAGCTTGGTCCGGGTTCGAGACCAGAGGAGATGAAATGTTTTTTATTGTTTTATTTTTTTTTTTAGTTATGAAGTGGCGGTGTTGGTAGAGTTTGTGCACGTTGCGCAAATAATCCGGGTTCGAAACCTGGTCTCGCAATGTCGATTTTTGTTTGTTTTCTTTTTTTTTTTAATACTCGATACAAACTACGGAAAATATTACAAAACTCAAAGGACTGGGATCAGGGTATCTCCTAGTCGGGCACCCCGACTAGAGCTTTCTTACTTGTTTTTTTTAATACTTGATACAAATTATTGAAAATATTTAGAAGCGCAGATAGGACTGGGATCAGGGTATCTCCTAGTTGGGCGGCCCGACTAGAGCTTTTTTGCATGTTTCATAATATTCTTATAAAAATAATAAATGCTTTACAATTTAAAGATCTACTTTTTGGCTCTTGGGTCTATCATGTTTCTGCGATATTGTTTGAGCACCATATTTTGTAGATCGCTTTTTGGCGTCGGATTTTATTTTTTATACTCTGATCAGATTAAAAATGGGAAATGGTTTTGTGCAAATGTTTCGATAAAAACTGTGATCGAAATGCTGTTATTAAAATATATCTCGTACGACTTACCTGCTTGAATCTCCAAATTTTGTATTTAGTTTAATGTATGTTTTATACAATTTTGCTTTTTGTTATATTTTGGTACTGGCTCCAAATTTCATTAAATACTTTAAGTTTAAGCTCAATTGAAAAGATCCCGCATGTGAAGCTTACATTGAGGTAGTGAATTGACGTTTTGTTTGTTTTTTTTTATACCCTGATCCCATTAAAAATGGGAAATCAGGGTATAATGGTTTTGTGCAAATGTATGTAACAGGCAGAAGGAGGCGTGGCAGACCCCATAAAGTATATATATTCTTTATCAGGATGACAAGCCGAGTCGATTGAGCCCTGTCCGTCTGTCCGTCTGTCCGTCCGTCCGTCTGTCCGTCTGTCCGTATGTGTGAACGCGTGGATCTCAGCATCTATTAGAGCTAGAGACTTGAAATTTTTTTTAAGGTCCGTGTATAGCACGCGCAGGTCAAGTTTGTTTCAAATATTCGATAACTATTCGCATTTAATTGTTATCGAATAAAAACATTATTGAAATGCAGTAAATAAATTATATCTCGAACGTCTTAAGAGCTAGAGCCTCCAAATTTTGTATTTAGTCTTATGTATATTTTATGCAATATTGATTTTTGTTAGATTTTAGATACCGGCTCCAAATTCCCCCAAATTCTTAGAATTTAAGTTTAGTTGGAACTAGGGCCATTATGTAAAGGCGTTTGCATCTCAACCATGCCAATAGGATATGTAGATTATATGCTGAAAATTTCATTAAAATCCATTAAGTAAAACAGAAGTTATTAAACAAAACGTTTGGCTAATTTGCAAAAGCACATGTAAGCAGCGCCACGCGCACGCATTTTTCCTATGCGTGTGCACACATACATTCAAATGCGTGCATTCTTTTCTATTCCAAGAATTGAAATTGCGATTGAATTGTGCTGAATTATTAGCTGCTACTTATGTTCAAATTTGCAACAACTTGCGAAAGAAGGGCAGTGGCTGCGTTGGTAGAGGCGCCGCTCGTATGCAGCTTGGTCCGGGTTCGAGACCAGAGGAGATGAAATGTTTTTTATTGTTTTATTTTTTTTTTTAGTTATGAAGTGGCGGTGTTGGTAGAGTTTGTGCACGTTGCGCAAATAATCCGGGTTCGAAACCTGGTCTCGCAATGTCGATTTTTGTTTGTTTTCTTTTTTTTTTTAATACTCGATACAAACTACGGAAAATATTACAAAACTCAAAGGACTGGGATCAGGGTATCTCCTAGTCGGGCACCCCGACTAGAGCTTTCTTACTTGTTTATTTTTATTTTAGTTATGAAATGGCAGTGTTAGTAGAGTTGATGCAATGATGGGTCGAGTATTAGGGTTTTTTTTATATATACGATACAAACTATTAAAAATATTAAAATAAGCAGATAGGACTGAAAACAGGATGTCTCGTAGTCGGGTAGCCCGACTTAGCCCGACTTTTCTTACTTGTTATGGAAGGCTTATCAAAAAAAAAAATATATATATATAGTTTATCAGTTAAGATTACACACACATCTTATTGGTGAGAATTGTATTAAATTTCATGACAGGCACAAAAAATGAGCACTTGCGTGATTATCAGTATCAAGATATCCAAATATAAATAATTATGGCAAAAAAAAAATAGTTTTGGTTAAAAATGTATGTATTTCTCAGTTGAAAATTGTAAGCACGAACTCCTTCACTTTAGCTATAATCATATAGTTGTTTGGGATTGGAAGCCGAGTTACGCTGAATTAGACAACTCCTACTTATGCTTAAGAGATTAAAATTCATTGGCAATCATTATTATTATTTTGTGGGGGTGGGGGAAAACTTATAAAATAAAACACAGTAGGAAAACCTATTTGATTTTTATAAAGCTCAGTATATTGTGGATATTGTGGACTTTTATTTTACAATATTCCCTTTGAAGTGGATTTAGTAGGAGACGCCGGAGTTGGTCTTGATCCAGTCCAAGTAGCTAGTCACACGAGTGAAGCCAGAGGGCAGACCAGATTGGCAGCCAGAGCTAGAGACGAAGGAAGTGACACCAATCAAGCGGCCAGTGCTGTCCAGAACCAATGGGCCGCCGGAATCACCCTGGCAGGTGGATGACTTGTTGGGGGTCGCAATGCAGATGACCTTGGCGGAGGCAACGGCAGAGCCATAGGTGGCCTGGCAAGTAGCAACAGAGACAACCTCGAAGATTTGGTATTGGAGTGTGTTGGTCACACCGGAAGCGCTATCGGAGGTCTTGCCCCAGCCGGAGGCGGTAGCCTTCTGGCCAGCGTAGGTGGAGTAGCTGCTGGCAATTGGAGGCAACAAAACCTTGTTGATGTATGAGGTGAACGAAACGACTGGGGTCCTGATCAGCGAGATATCGTTAGCCAGAGTGTTCGAGTTGTAGCCAGTGTGTTGCTTGAAGTTGGAGCTGGAGACGGTGTGGGTCAACTTGGCGTTGGTGCGAACCAAAGCGCCGAAGTAGATGGTCACGGCGGAAGCACTGCAGGTAGGCAAGATAGAATTAGCTTTGAGAAATAATTAGTTTTAAGATGGAAACACTTACCCGCTGGTGCAGTGAGCGGCTGTCAGGACATACTGGTTGTCAATGATGGAACCACCGCACCACCAGCCACCGCTGGAGCTTGAGAAGCTAAGTCCCACCTGATAGGGGAACTGACCGTCATAGGCAGTCCTGCCATTGGTTATGCGTCCCTCAATTGAAGGCATGCTGGGCAAATCACGAGGATGTATGGGAGCGCCCTGTGGCACCACGCCAGCAGAGACGGTGGCAATAACCAAAGCAAGAACTACGAGCACTTTCATACTGATTGTTGTCAAATGAACGAATGATTTTCCATTGGTCATTCTATTTATTTTATAGTGAATTTGTTATCAATTGGCCAAAAAGCTTTTGCGATTATATTTTGTTGAAGATGGAACTCCTAAGAGTCGCCTGTGCACTCCATCGTATCTATTCTTATCTACTAAATTACTAAGATTATAAATCACAAGCCACAGCAATTAAAGTCACTCGAACTGTGGGCCGGAGGGCAGACGTGGGACACTTAAGAGATTCAAACTGATTTCTATTTATGACGACAGCTGAATGACAAGATTTCTATCGAACTGATTTACACTTATGAAAGTTAACAAATATAAAATAATAATAAATATAGTCTTTCAATGAACAAAATTTGAATAATTTTTAGTTAAATAGTCTCTTATAGTGCAGGGGACTGAGAGCGGTAGAAATCTAAGTAATTCCTAGATATATTCTAACTATAATCTTATTATTTTCCAGTAAATATTATATAGTATATTCTATATTCAGTCTTACACCATTCAATTTTTCTTCCGTCGTGTTTTGCGAAATATTAACTAATTATGCTCACAAATTCTAAGTATTATCATCGAATTTTATTATCTATCAAATTTTCTATCAATTTTGATAAAAAAAAATATCTTAATTCTGAAATCGAAATAGATTTTCTTTTCACTTGAACTTTAGCTACTTGATTTAATTTTTAACTGTGGGTTTTTTTTTTTAATTTTGTGCTACAGTTTATAAATCAAAACATTTTTATGGTACGATAATTGATTGTTTTGCTAAAAGTGATGGCTACTTACGTTATAGAGCTCAAGTGTCGGATATTCCCAGCGATTAGCTTGGTGCCGTAGGTATATATTCCGCATACGCAACGTTGTCCCAAATGTTGCCAACTCATTGCGAAAAAGTGGACGCCTGGACGCTGGGCAGTTGAATCTGGAAAATTGAAATCAAATCGCTTTACGTGCTAAGCATGCAAAACAAATCAAAGGGGATAGTACGAAGGACTTGGTCTCAAATTTAGTAGCTGGGCTTAGCATCTTGAGTAGAGGTCAGCGGGGTAGCAGACATTAGCACATAAAAACAATTCTTTGGATATGTTGCTGACACATGTAGTTGTTGCTATGTCTGTCTGGATCATAAATGTTGGCAGGATGCGTGCGTGAGTAGCCTAAATAGTCTACGGCCTAGGCGACATTGGTCTCCAGCTTTTGGGCTTTAAGGCTACTTCTCAGCTCCTTTGTTGATTTATTAATTCATTTAAGAGAATGTTTATTTGAAGCTTAAATAGAGTTTCTAAGCTGATGGAATCTTAAATTTCTGATATTAGTTTTTTTGTTGAAGATATGAAAGTTTCCTATCTGTAGTCAACGGTTATCTCTTGTTTATTTTCCAAGATATATTTAATATTCTTTAACTGATTTTTAAAGACATCAAAAAGAACTAATGATATGCTTCTCATAACAATCAGTCGAAAATTGAGCTTACATATAAAGACTCTTTGATGCCACTATATGTTAATATGATACCTTTCCATTGATAACGATTTTTTCTTGTTTGTTTCAGCTTATCTAAAGCAAGTCAGGAAGAGCAAGCTTAAATATATACATACATGTAAGACTTACAAAAAAATATATTATGACATATTATTATATATATTTATAATATAGTTGCTTTAACCTGTACATTATGATTTACTTTCGCTTTTGAAAATAAAGAAATGTAATTAATTACTGGCTTGATTAAGAAACGATGAAGCCCCATCAATTTAAGTCACATTTTAGCGTTTGCTATATTACGTATACGTAATGCGCTTACTACTTACACACTTACTCAGAGTGAGAGCAAGTATTAACGGACGTGACTGACGGCATAATACTCGTTCACGTTCAGAAAACCGAAAGTAGAAAAATGAAAATTCAAATCCCAATTGGCTAACTATACATATATTAGTGGGCGTATGATGGAAGCTTAATATTATGTAAATTAAGGGGTACTATGAGTATATATTTCATACATATATATATATGCATACAGAAAGGCAAAAAGACGGATGGATATGACACAAAATCAATACACTCTTTGCAGTTTGTGATAAGTATTAAAAGAGGGAGAGACATACACTCAGAATCACACGCTTCTTAGACGCATATCGTGTAACAATGGCAGTTTTTACAACAATGTCCAGTCGTAGCTTAAGTATCCCTGTCATGATATACATATAAATATATGTATATATATAATATAAGAAGTGTCCCGTTACAGCAGCTCCTTTGATAACGACAAACAAGATTGCAGCAATAAAATTTCGACAAGTGAACAAGAAATGATAAACGAAGCAGCACACGATAAGAAAGGGACTACGAGACCAAGTCAAAAGCACACTCGAAATGCTGCTGCTGCTGGCTGTTTTGCTGGAGCAGGACACACAGGAAAACTTTCTAATGTGAGCCGCATCGATTACGCTTAGCTTGGACGAAGCATATACTCCTCAATCGAGTTTCTCTTTTTTATTTCATTGCCATGGCCGAGGCGGCCATTGTTGTTGGCAAATGGACAAGTTTGCACAGTTGCGTTAAATTGTCATGAAATCGTTGCCATTTGCCTTTCCAAGCCTTGTGGTCAATGGCCAAAATTAATGACAACTGTCTGGTACAGCAGCAACAGCAGCAGCTGCAGTGGCGGTGTTTAGCAGCATTCGACCTGTCTGACATTTCCTTGATGACTTATCACATTGCCACATTAAATGGCAAGTTCCATTTCCGTCTATAATTCAAAAATTGCGAGACGCCTGTTCAGCTGTCAGCGTCAGCTTCGTTTCATTAATCATTGCGTGTACAACTGGTCGCATGACTAATACGTTTGTCAACATAGTCTTCTAGTCTGTCAGTTGCAACTCAAGATGTTCGTCTTGCTCTAACTGGTGTAAATGCATTTTTATAACTTTTCCATAGCCATTTGTTGTCGCACATGATTTACCCACGCACATGTATATACATGTATACGTGTATAGTATACATATCGCTAAAGTGTGTTTGCCTGCACTAGTCTCCTAGCTTGGTCAAAGTTTGCGTTGCAATTTTTTACTCGGATCTTAATTCGGGTTCTGTATTGAAAAAGTTTTATTGGCACAGCTGCGTGGACTGAAAATCATATACCTGAACGCAATATTCAGCTAGAGTTGGCAATAAATTGCTGTGGCAACCTTATCAATTTAAAGCAAAGTACTAGTATCTTATATAAATAGTTGTATATTATTATGCTAGAGTTAAGTTCTAATAGAAATAAGAAGATAATTATATAGAAAATAATTGCATTGCTTTTCGCTTGGCTTCTTCTTTTAATGCTTATCAACGCTATTGATACTCCCTCCACCTTATACACGCGCTGGTTAGCAATAAAACTTCGCTCTACATAGCTACCAATATTTTGACTCAAAATCCGTTGAGCAGACGACAAACATAAATGGCTTGCATTAACTTGTATATATCATGCTCCAAAGCAAGCTCCAAATATTTAAGAGGGTTTTCACTTCATTTTAGGCCTCTCTTCCATTTTGTATCAATAAGCTTACTATTTGCATATGAAAAAGTTGGCGTCGAAAAAATATAAATATATATAACATATATATATATACATATAGACATATATAAATAGACATATATAAACAAATCTGTTTCGATAGGTTTGCTGTTCCGTTTTATTTACACACACTTTTTTATTTGATTTTTATATATATTTTTCTATTATTGTGTTTTGTTGTCTACTCGTCAATAGCTAAGGAATAGGGAGACAAATACGTGCCCCAGTCCTGAGACATTGCTCCGGCTTATTGGCGCATGCAAAATGATTGCGACAGAGCGTATCAATGGCTACGATTGTGCTTTTCCTTATTTTATTTTTTTGCCAGCTTTTCGTTTTTTGGGCCCGGATCAAAATTGCAATTTTTTCGTCGTCGACTCCCTTGGCAGGATTTTCTTTTGTGTCTTTCTGTCAGACAAACCCGTGCAAATAGTTAATATTAAATACTTTGAAAAAGCTGCTCCACGTTTCCAGCTATGAATTTATTTTTTACAAAAATATTTGTATTCATATATGTATATGTATGCATAGTAAAATCCTTCGTTACGACTTTATTAATGCGCTTGCATATTTTTTATGCATATTCATGTTCTTTTTAATATATCTGCTCTTCTTGTTATATAAAATATAACTACTCATCAAATTTTAGCATGCAAATATTCATTTTTTATATACTCATCACTTTTCTCTCTCCTTTTTAAGCATCTACGTCAAGGCAAATGCTTTATGGCTTATGAACATTTTGTTTGCCAATATTTTTCTTTCCCGTCCTTGGAGTGTGTGTGTGTATGTATGTGTTTTTGCCCTTGTTGTAATTTCGGTTTATTGTTTTCTATATATTTTTCTGCTTGAATTCACTAAAAGCTACTCGAATGCTAGTCAACCAAACATGTACCTTGGCACTTCCTCCTATGGGTCATATTGTCGATTCACTTCTCAACTTCAGTTTTGCTTGACAAGGCATTTGTTTGCTTTATGTCTTTATTTTGTACCATACTAGAGGAGTCAAAAGTGAAGCTATATTATTTTTGAATACCCTTTTCAAAGAGCGAGAACTAATCAGAAATGAAAATCTTAAAACTTCTATAGCATTAGCTCGGTTAAAAGCATTTGTATCTTTAAAATATAACTTTTTTACGGATAAGTACCAGAAGTATGCATAAAGACATTAATTTTTTAAAATTGTTTTATTTTTTAATAAAGAAATATTACAGAATTAAATGAATTAATATACTTTCTTAAAGGTATACATGATAACGAACATAAAATAGTTTGCTTAGGGCAAGAAAGGAATATTTTATATATAAATTATATTTATTATATATAGAATTGTAGAGCGCTCAGTCTTCAGCTGAGCTCTGTTGAGTATTCATTCACTGTTCTTTTCTGTTTGTTGCAGTTGTTTTTCCTTTTCTTTTTTTTGTTGAATGATGGGTGCCATTTGACTGGGTAACGGTATATATATATATATTTATATATATATATATATATATATATATATATATATATATTTATTTATATATATATATTTATATATATATATATATTTATATATATATATATATTCCTGTGCTCGTTGAGTGGCTTTGGACAAGCACACTTTTTACTTAATTCGCTATCATAAGTGGCATCTCTTCAAGATGGCCACCAAAAATGTTTCACTTATTGGCCAAATTTTTGCTTGGTTTTAATTTAGACTCAAGCATATAGTCCGGGTCTGCTCAGTAACTCATGCGGTTGAGCCCTTAAGCCATTACTGTCAATCAACTGTCATTCACAAGAGAAACAAGTAAGAAAGCTCTAGTCGGGGTGCCCGACTATGAGATACCCTACTCTCTATCATCACCGCCAATTCGCTGGCATCGAACCCAAAACTTATCGCCAACGAGCGCCGCCTCTACCAACACAGCATTACCACAAAACTATTATACTCTGAGTTCCCATTTTCTATTGGGATTCTATTCTATTTGGCTTGGTTGAAATGCAAACTCCTTCCCTTATTGGCGCTATTTCTAATTGAACTTAAATTTAAAGAATTTGGGGAAAATTGGAGTCGGTGTCCAAAATCCCACTGAAATCAAAATAGCCTTAAATATATAAAAAACTAAATACAACATTTGGAGGATCTAGCTCTTAAGCTGTACGAGATATAATTTAAGAACTGAATTTCAACCATATTTTTATTCGATAACAATAAAACGGGAATAGTTATCGAATATTTAAAACAAACTTGGTATGTGCGTGCTATACGCTATAAGCTTTTATAAATTTCACTGAGATGACTGAGTCTTCCTAAATTTTCGGGCTTTCTGTAAAATTCTCAAAAGCGTTCAGCCAATTTAATGCAAGTTTCAAGCTTAACGCTGTACTGTGAGCAATTCACAGAGACCAAAAATATTACCACTCAATCAGAAATAAAACGCAAACCAAAAACAAGTACAACAACAAAAGTCTTTGTCTTTGTATGAGCTGTTGAGGAAAATCAGCGAACTTTGCCATCAAGTCATTGTTGGGGAACTTCAAGTGGCTCAGCATGGACAGACAGGCAGACTGACTGTGAGAGGAAGACAAAGAGAAAAATATAGCGAACGAGAAGGGTAAGAAAAAAGGAGAGGAGCAGCCAAGCTGCCACAGGCGAGTCAAGTCAAAGTGTTGTTTGGATTTCATTATACAATTATCTTGTTACCAGAAATAATGGTGTCGAGTCGGGCAACATGCCAAAAACATTCAATGACTCTGATGCGCCGCCATGTGGGTGTCAGAAAACCACACACACACACATGTGTTGTTTGTGTGTGTGTGTGACAGGTGGAAGCTGTGCTCGGTAGCAAAAGCAGGAAGTCATTAGTCGAAAAAAAAGAAAGGAAAGCGCTTCGCAATGGTTACGCTGGGGAAGAGTCTGAATAATGCGATAAATAAATGAAAATGTTTGAGTTAAATGAATTAAGTGTGCGATACTCTTAGCGTGTGTGCAAGTGAGTGTGGCCTTTGTTAGAAACACTTTCTGTGTTAGCTGTCAGCGCAAGTGACAGTCCGTTAAATATACAGAAAACTTGAGGATATGTGCGCTCGGCTAAGTGAGTCTCTAACCATTACTGACTCGCTTAGACACATGCATACGCTTTCTCCCTCATTCTATTCGTGGTAGTTAATTACCCAAATATCACTCACTCAATGTGTCTCAGGCAAAAAGTCACGGCATCAGTCAGACTAAAACTTTGTGGGATCATTCATTCTCTCAGTAGTTGTGCTCGATATTTTTGCGCCTTGTCATTGCCGTTGATTAATCTTCGACCAGATGACTCTATTAAAGCCAGTTGCTCAGATAAAGTTGCCATTCATGCTGAGATAATAACATTATCATAAACATTGTAAAAATTTTCACTGGCATGGGTGGATTAAGGACTGCAGCTAATGAATGTGCAGAGGTATAGGTGCAAAGGAATGAATACGGATAAGTTGCTATTGCTTATTGAAATATATGAAATATTGTGAACAACATTAGATTATCTATCCTGTAATTAATATATCCATCTATACAGAGAAAAGTTAAATTCCTTTGAATTAACTCCTCCTATTACACGCCACTGCGTTTAAGTGTGTGTGTGCGTGTGTGTATTGAAATGTGCTGTCCGTGCTACTTTCATCTTACTTGAACACACACACTGATATACACATACAAACACACACTTGTATAATACAGCTTAGATGCTTTTTTGGCTTTGGAATGACTTAATTAATAATGTAGCCAACTAGTTGGCCCAACCAAAAATCGTTAATTAACTTGATTGCTTTGAATCGTATGCGATTTATTAGCCAGCATAGCATTGACTCTTGAGTCAAAAAGTTTTCAACATATACATGATTGTGTATGTGTGTGTGTGGCAGGCTGGCATAATTGATGAGCTGTCGCTTTGTTAATTGATTTTGGTGTGCTAAACGAAATTTGATTTTATAGGCTAACTAAATAATTAATTGGCCTTCGAAGGATTTTAATGTTTAATTTTTGGGTCAGAAGTGCTGACCCGTTTAGCCGCGTCCCACCGGTGACAGAGGCCCAACAAGCAGGCCGTATGTGTGTGCATAAATAACTTGCAATTGCTTGCATCTGTGAGAACACGAGAGTCAAATTGGTTCACCGTTAGATAGCCGCAAAAACTGTCGGAAGAAAATGTGAAATTAACTTGTTGGCCAAAAGTTAAAGTCAAGTTTAGTGAAACTCGGTTTCCAAAGTGGAGTTAAATAACAGCAAAAGTAAGTAAGAGTACTCGACTTCGGAATTCACTACTAGAAAATCACTACCCTGAAAACATAAAAGAGTATGGATGACTTGAAATTTGATCGAAGTAAAATATATATTCTATATTATATAATCTATGAAGTCCATGCAGAAATTCTGAACTGAAATGCATATAAATTCCGTATGGCATTAGTTAAGCTTCTACCTGTAACATCAATTTCAATGAGAACAAAACAACTTAAATTACCATTTCTAATTTATATTCAGGGTACAACTAAATTTGGTGGCCCACGCGGCTTTTGTGCAACCAATCGTCACGACAACTGGGCTGCTTTGACATTTTAACAAACTTTTCGCAGCCACACGCACGGCTGATAGGATGCTATACATATAAAACTATTTGTACATATGCGCAGCATTTTGTCATATCTAAGCCACAAAAATAAGAGTGCAACTTTTTTGGTGCTGTCATAAATTTGCGCAATGCAAACATTTATCAGCCCGACTGGATATGCAGCCAGTTAGGAGCAGAAACATCCAGCACTCACTTTGCCTTTCACATGTTTAAAGAGTTTCCATTCCCTGAACGCTACCCAGTTTTACGAGCTCTCAACTTCAGTTCGCTAACTAACTTTACTTTGATATAGAGATGGAAACGGGCTGATGCCTATATATGAGTGAAGAAGAAGAGATAGAATGTTAAATGTGGAATGAGGATCAAATTGTTAAAGGAAAATCTTTTGTTTTTGGTTTTGTGAAATGATGTAATGTAATGTAATAGCCAATACTTATATATATATATAAGGTCAATTAAATGTGGCTTTATTTTATTGATATATAAATACAGTTTTAAGCTATAAGATAGAGATCATACAAAAATATGACATATAGTCATATAGACCGGTCATCTATACGGATCATTTGTAT
Source organism: Drosophila hydei (assembly GCF_003285905.1). Classification (NCBI taxonomy): domain Eukaryota; kingdom Metazoa; phylum Arthropoda; class Insecta; order Diptera; family Drosophilidae; genus Drosophila; species Drosophila hydei. The sequence continues at coordinate 150,400 of NW_022045848.1, forward strand.
CAAGTAATTCCGAGTTCACAGTAATTCCAAGATATACTGCATTATACATTATACGTTCTTTTTTGGATAAAATTTAAATATAATGATATATTTCGATGAGATATGGTATTAGTCTGGAGCATAGCTTCGTGTCAACCAAGCAAACACGACCTGCGTTCCATCCTCAATTCGGAATACGTTGTATAAATGCTATCCATGTAATGTGTGTGTGCGCGTATGAGGTAACCACTTCATTGTTGACAGTGTTTTTCATTGCATATTCATTCGCGATTTTATGCACATGCATGAGATTGCAAAGATTTGAATACAAATTCTAGTTCGCACACTTGTTTTTATTTATATTTTTATTTTGTCAATTTTACTTCTTTAAGCAAAAAACTTTGAACAAATTTCCTTCTCACTGGGAGAAAACTGTAAAAAAGTCATAAACGAGATAACAGAGAAATTGTATATTTAAATGTGTTGTAATAAGTTAAATGTTGACATATTGTCAGAATGCCTACGCAGTAAACGCGCACTCTCGCTTAAGCAGAAGTTTGGCGGATTGTTTTTTTGTTGTTCTTTGTTATTGTGTCGCCGCGTAAAATTAATGAATTTTAATGAAAACTTATGTGCGCATAACAGCTGCTGCCACGTCTTGCCGCAGCGCCGCCTCTTACTTTGCAATTGTCGCTTAATGTCAATTTAAACTTTAGATGCTAACGGCGGCATTTTGTAAATTCATTTGTAAGAGGGAGAAGAAGTGAGAGTAATATAAATATTTTCATTAAATGCTGTGTTTTTATTGCGAGTTGGAAGTTTCGGATATTTAGTAGGAGATGCCAGTGTTAGACTTGATCCAGTCCAAGTAGCTGGTCAAACGGGTGAACGCAGCTGGGTAGCCCAGCTCGCAGCCAGCAGCAGCACCGAAGGAGGTCAAACCGACCTGGACCTTGCTGGCTTCGAGTACCAGTGGGCCGCCAGAGTCACCGTTGCAGGTGGACTTGCCACTGGGTGTGGCGACACAGATGTTGGACGAGGTGACAATGCTGGTGCCGTAAGTGGCGGCACAGACAGAGTTGGCAATGACGGTCAGATCGACGTACTGCAAATTGGTGGCAACAGAGTTGGAAGAGTCGCTGGTACGGCCCCAGCCAGAGGCGACAACAGCGGAGCCGGCATAGGTAGAGTAAGAGCTGGAAATGGATGGTAGCTTGACGACCTGGATTCTGCTGGAGAAGGCAACAGCGGGGATCTTGATCAAGGAGATATCGTTCTTCAGGTTGTTTGTGTTCCAGCCGGAGTGAATAAGGATGTCGGACTTGGAAACGGTGTGGCTAACCTCGGGTGAGGTACGCACAGTAGCGCCCAGATAGACGGTCACAGACTGAATACTAAAAAAGTAATCATAAATGAGCGACTGCATCGAATATTCCATTCCTTTGAATACTTACCCATCGGTACAGTGAGCAGCGGTCAGTACCCAGTTGCTGCCGATCAGGGAGCCACCGCACCAGGCAGAGGACAGGGCGGAAACCTTGAGGGATAGACCCACCTGGTAGGGGAACTGACCAACGCTGGCCTGCTTGCCATTGGTGATGCGACCCTCAATGTTGTCCTGGACGGGCATCACACGTGAGAGATGGACCAGCTCGCTTTCGGGGAAAGCTGTTGCGGCCACGGCCAAAGCAAGAATGATAAGAAACTTCATGTTGTTTAGTTAGTTAAAACACAACTGCTTTTCATCCGCCAATTGGGGCGCTTATATAGTACCCCTTCGAATATTGTTGGCTAAGATTAGGTAGTGCTCCAGGTGCTTAGATAAGATATGTGCCCACTACGGCACACGTCACGTCTGGTCACAACCAATTCCAAGTCGAAGTATTCTAGCCTTATCGAAACGCAGGTACAACAAAATAGTTGAACAGTACTCCAACCGATTCACTGAGATTTGCCAAATTTGAATGCGCAGCAATCAAAATCTCTCAATCTATTTTTATTAAATTTTTACAATTGAAGGGTTTTTTAATTACTAGTAGTTTTTTGTAATCCGATTAGGTCGAGTTAGGAATACGAGTTAGCTAGTTAATTTGAGCATAGCCAGCTACTCAAGAGTGTTCACTGTAGATTGCAATGATGTGTATTAAATGGTCTTAGTTCTGATTTCCATCTATCTTATCTATATGTTGAATTGACAGTTCCGTTGGCTGAGCATAGTTAAACTCTTAAGATCGACCATAAATATTTTAAGATATCTACGATTTTAACAGTCTTAGTAAATTTAAAGCATTGAAAAATTGATTTCCTTTAAGATTTCTTTCCATCATGTAATGACTGTGGGCTTTAGTTAAGATATAAAGTTATTATATCAGAGAATTGGAATTTGAGTTGATTTTATGAACTGATAATATCATGTCATATAGATGTAAATTTATATTGGGAGGAAGGGATCTTGATCACGTCTGGCAATAAATCGTATTTGTTGCTCGCTCATTGATTTGAACGATAGCCACAGTTTCGCGTCGCATTAACTGGTATCAAAGTACTCAATGTCAATGATTGATTTAAAAATAAAATATAATAATAATTTACCCATACACCGGCGTTGAGCTGACCGCAAAACTTGTTTGGCTATTTGCACTTATCAACACTCGCCTCGTGATTGCGCACGCTGCGGTTTGAGCGGTTTTCCAGAGACGGATTCCAGAATGATGGGCAGAAATTGAAGGGGGTTTCAACTCCAAAATAGACGTGTGCGAACTCCAGTTAATTGCCAATTGAAAATGCCCAATTAAAGGTGATTAGCCAACGTGCAGACAAAAAATTCGACTGCGAAATGATTGACAGGAAGATACCCTGCTACTTGCAAAAGCTGAATGGAAAACTATTTAAGGGGTTTTCTATGCAAGTAGTCTCTCTACGGAATAGATAGAAGTTGGATTTAAAATATGGAACTATTTTTATCTGTGCATATTTCAAAAATTTTATGCCTCTAGTCTCTCGTAGTCCTTGAGTTGTGAGCAGATTCTAAATCGACATTTATCGAAAATACGGAGAGGAAAATATACTAAGCCTACAAATATATAAGTTCGAAGTTTCAAGTCTAGCGGATATAAATCATAGAAACGGACAGATAAACAACCGAAAGACAGCTTTAATATAGAAGGACGGAAGATGGAATATAAATAGATATATCATTTGAGTCTCAGAAAGTCTATACTGCCTTCAGTTATTTCATTTTAATCCATTTCATAGAAGGGTATTTGTATAAGCGCCATATTTATAACTTTAACTGCATTTCATCAGAGTTTGTCGATTCTTGTCTTGTTTTTATGTTTTGCCATTTTTATGGCCATGTTGCCAAGTATTTGGCTATCATTTGATTGTTGTTTATTGTTATTTGTAGGTCGCAATTTCCATTTGGTACCAAAGAGCCGATTTAATGATACCCCAAGGTAACTCGGTTTGGGTCCTAAAAGTAAATGTCGTACTCGGACTCGGGACTCGATATCATTGTTACCGTTTTGAACTAATTGGTTTTATTGTTAGGACATGTCAGGACTCTGGCTATATTGTTAAGCAATTAATGGCCAACAATTGGGCGTTAATTGCATTTTGTTGACTGTTGACTGTTAGACTCGAGGTCTTTAGAACTTTTTCAACTCCTGTTCAGGGCTCTGCACGTCCGTCTCGCCCACTATCCAGTCCAAATAAGCTGTGATGCGCGTATAGACAGTTGGTGAGCCCTTCTCACAGCCGTTGGTGCTGCCAAATGAGGTTACTCCAATCAAATAGCTTACATTGTGCCAACGGTAGACCAGGGGGCCACCGGAATCGCCCTGGCAGCTGCCACGCCCCTGTCGCCCATCGCTGCAAATGTGACGTTGCACGCTAACTAAGCCGGGCAGAAAATAGCAAGTGCATCTCTCTTGCTCCATCACAGGAACATCCACATAGTGCAGCAGATTGGCCTCTGGGGACAGAGTGCTATTCATGCCATCTCCCAGAGCTCCCCAGCCGGAGCTGCTGACCAATTGTCCCTGTAGCAGCGATTGCTGCATAAAATCAAGCGCCAGAGCAATGGGCTGCACCTCGGCACTGGGCGTGGCCGAGTGGGGCAAATGTATTAGGGCCAAATCATGATAGCCCGCAAAGCCCAAATATCCCGGAAAGACATTAAAGTTCCATGTATGTACCTTAAAAATTTGGGGGGCTGTTGTATCAGCATACGTATTGCTGCCCAGATAAATCTCTCCGCTTTCAGCATCATTGAGGCAATGCGCTGCGGTCAGCACGTAGTTTAGACTGAGGAGCGATCCACCACATTGTGTCGCATCTCCTTGACGCAGTTGCAACAGCAACGCCGCTTGATAGGGAAACATGTCCGACTCGGCCAGTTCCCCACGTGCAATGCGGGGGCTCACTTCTAGTTGTTGTTCCGGCAGCTCATATTTCTTGCATTTGCGCTGCCAGCTCTCGTAAGCTAGCTGCCAGCGTGCGGAGAAGACTTCTGGATCATCATCATTGTGCTCGGATGAGATCCACGCCAACGTAAGACTGCATCCAAGCAGACAAAGCAGCAATGCTAACGTGTAAGGCATCACAGTACACTACGATTTGCAACTTGACAAGTTTGTTGTTTTTATAGACATATACAAATGGGCCGGCACGTGTCTGAGGCCCCTTTGGTTAATTGAATTGGGCGGTTTATTCCGATGCGAATTACCCACAGAAACCAGCAGCTGTTTGGCATTCAATTTTAGTCAGTTTCATGTAATTGCCACACGTTTCAGCGATTATGTTGCTTAGGCCTTCGTCTTTAACTGCAGCCGCTGGCGAGGGAGAGCATAAGTGAAGCATGGACTGCTTGGCTCTAAGATACCCTATAGACGGCTGAGTTTATTTCGCATTTCTCATTTATATATAAATGTACGCATAAATATATGAACCCCGACTAGGCCTGGACTACCCCACCTAAACAATCTCTTCCCATATTACATGGTATAACCATCAGTTTCCATGACTCTTTTGAGGCAGCTTTCGGAAAGGCCTGCCTTAACCCCTGCTGTGGTGGCTGTACTTATCGGTGCTCTTGGTTTATTGTTTATTTTATTTTATTTAATTTATGTTACACGCCAAAAATTACCCAGACATCACAAACGCATTACACTCTCTTTCAATATTCTGTTCAATGAATGCTATCGCGGGGCTACTTATCAGTAAGGCGTTCAAGAGCCTTTCAACATTTCGATTGTCTTCGGTTCCGGAAATTATTGGGTAATGCTGATATCTGTTTGTGTTGAAAGTGTGTACTTACTTACTCGTTGAACGGAAAACATTTCGCCAGTCTTCAAGCAAGCCGCTTAAAATCTGAAAAACAAACTCGTGGCAGCCACAGTCACACAAAGAAACCTCTAAATATTGGTATACATTTTATGTATGCATTGTCTGCAAGACGAAAGCAAGATATTTTCGATATGTCTAAGGGATTATGTTTCTCTACAATCTTTTGATTAGTCAAAATCTTTATTTTTATTCTATCTTCAGTCTTTCAGTCCTTTTTCTGTATAGAATTAAAGATTATTTTAAAAAACTTTTTAAGAAACTTATATTCTCATTAGACTTTTAACATCTCTTGTAAAACCCTTCGAAGTTGAAAAAAAAACAAACGTTTGAGAATGAATTCAACTTTAATGCATTGTTGGCGGCTTTCAATGAACTTATTTCCTATCGTGCCCTACTCAATTTTCATTGGTTTCTTTGTGCTCGTTGTTGTTGTTTGTTACTAAACTTGTTTCATCTTCATGCATTGCCCGCCTCTGTTTTTATGTTTATGCGGAAATCTGCAGAAATTGTGTCAATATCAATAAAATTAGATTAGTATCGACGGCAGCAAACAAGCAAAGTGTGTCAAGTCAGTCAGGCAGGCAACAAATAAACTCACTCACTCACACACACACAGATAAGCACATACGCACGCACGCACAGCTTCATGTGAACCATTCACATTGTTACGGGAGGCAGCACTTCCGGCCTGCGGCCTACACAAGCAGAATTGCCTCTGTGTGTGTGACAAATGCTTAAATGCCTTGAAATTGTTGAATTTTCCCAAAAATATAGCAAAAAGGCCGCAAGAATACAAGAGAAGAACTTTTACTCAGTTAAAACATGCGCCACACTTAATCTCAGTTAATTTTCTTAATAGAAAAGTTTTCGCGGGTCTCCTCCGGTTTGTTGGTCCTTGGTTCCTTCCCTTTGTGACATTTCTCGCCTTACGTGTAGGCAAGACAGGCTGCTCCTTGAAATTACTTTCCGCGTCGCATATCCTTTTTGCTCACCATTTCAGATCATTTTCATAATGCGAAAATTAGAAAAGTTTTTGGTCAACACGCTGTTCGCTATTGGTTTTAAATTTTTATGGCTCGGCAAGGGCAGGCAGACTTTTTATTATCCTTGTGATTTTTATTTAAAGCTATTTTCCTATTGATTTCACATTCAGAACATTTACGTGTTATTATCGCATTGCTTACAAAAGCCGAGCGATAGCCCAAAGCGTTTCCATTTCCATTGCGGATGCTGCTGTTGTTTTCCACGCTTCCACGCTTTTGACCGTTTTTTACAGCTTTTCCTCTTCGGTCTCTTTCTATATATCATTCTCTCTCTCTCTTTCCTCTCTCTGCTCGACGACAATGACGTAATCTTTTATATAAACACAGCCAACACTTTTCACAGTGCTGTCTAAGGAGTCGCAGCTACTACGCTCCGCCACTTCACTTAGCCTGGCCACCATTTGTGTTCGAATCGAGGAATTGGTTAGGGGTGCAGGGAAACGGATAATGGTAACGGGTAGCAGGAAAGCATCACGTGACGAGTGATTGAGTGCACTTCTGTGTGCGCTTTTTCACTTAAAAATGTGCGATTTCAATCACAAAAACCAAAGGTACACAACGCCCAAATCGAATCACCTACGGCTGAGTGTTGTTCGTCGCCCACGCCACTCACTGCTCATAATGGCCAAGCTAAAAATAACAAAAACACGTTAACCGTCAAGGTGCTTGAAACAAAAATTGAGAGAACTAGCCATGAAACATGCAAAAGGAAGTTGCCAATAAGTGTTAAAGCGAGTTATGTGCGAAATGTGTAGGGCACGTGACAGACCGGACAGAAATCAGAATCGTGGCTAGAAGAGACTAGAAAATGTCCTGAAACTGAAAAGGAAAGGTAATACGTCAAAATAGGCCTAGAGTAAAAACATGTTCAGAAAAAGTCAAGCTGAAATGCTTCTTTGAGAAAAACTTTATGATATCCAGGCTTCGCATCATTGTTATGGAGTATTGTCACAAGGTCTTGCTACGTAGCTAAATACAAGTAGGTAGGGAATATATAAGGAATTTAGAGTATAGGATGAAGCTGTTGTCGAGTATGCCGGACATCAGAACGCGGCGCCACTTAACAAATCCCAAGTTGTCGTTGCGTGCCACGTGACTAGAATAGATGAGCGCGTGTTGAGAAACAATAGCTTTGCTTTGGCCAGCTGGAATTCGGCTGTCCCTATGCCTGCCTTACCCTCTCAAATGAATGTCAGAGCTCACTGGAGCGCTGCTTGTGGGGGTTAGCGGTTGTAGCAGTGCGCCGGGGAAACGCTTTCACGCACGCTCGCCTTGTAGCGACGCCTGGGCGACCTGCCGCGCTTAATTTCCGTTTGTAATGGACGCACAATAAATCGTGGACAGCATTTCCTGTGGCCCGCAATCTTAAGCCTCGGGAATCTCTAGCGGCACGCCACTGAAATACATCTTTTGTTTGAACTTATTGTTGCTTTCACACACCTGCAACCTCAGCCTGTGTCCACTTTCTATTCAATTTGGAAAGCTTTAGTCAAGGCGCATGAGAAGGGAGTTAGCGGGAGCGAGGCTTCTCTGTCTTTAGGCCTCGAAATTAGCAACATAATTAGCAACTTTAACGAATAGTCCTTAAATAAACTTAAAATGTGGAAGCTCAAACATACATTCAAAATGACTTTAAAGCTAAATTGAAACGAAATTTGATTATGTTAATCTTAAACCCTTTCAAAGTTATATTGTATATATATTATTTGACAGCAACAATTGCTGAACATAAAACATTAAAACATAGAACATTAAATAATTTTGTCTCTCCAGCATTTGTCCATTCATGAGCTTAAATAATTATTTTTCTTATTATTAGAAGCGCAGTTTCCTACTCCAATATAAACTTCTTACGTACCATACATGTCCTTAGTCCTTTAGTCCTTACTCTACTTTTGCTACGTCTCTTTGCCATGTGTCGCTCTCTCTGCTTTATGCGCTCCGGCCATATGAGACCATAATTTAAAATGGCAAATCCTTTTAACTTCCCACCGCAATGTGCCAATTGCCAGGGCCATTTTTATTGTCGCCTCGTTAGTCAGAGCGCTGAACGGGATAACTATTGCCAAATCCCTGACTGTCGCCCGCGTCTGTGAATGTGCGTGTCTTCTAAGCCAGGCGATAAGGTGTACACATTTGAGAGCCACCTACCTGTCCTTAACCCCATATAGCCAGTCGGTACGTGCCTTTCTTCGCTGCTCTTGATAAGTTGCTATATTGTTGGTTGGCTGGCTGTGGACAGGGGACTGGGACGCACGGACAGGGGTCAAAGGTAAAGCTGTTAATTTATTAGATCGAATGGCAAACAAAATGCCAGCAACACATAAATAAGCGAATGGCTGTGGCTGGCAGTTGGAAGCAGTTTTGCTATTCTTGAAATTGAGCAATGCTGGCAAACACACACGCCTGCTCGCACACACCTACACACTGTCTCTGTTACGGTGTCTGCTTGCCAATTTGGCTTTAATGCGTGGCTTCGACTAGGTTATAAGCGGCATATAAATTTCAATGGTCAAAACTGCGCGCTAAGCTGTAGCTTTGTGTCGGTAGTCTAGCTTGGATGTTTGGGAACGAACACACACACACGTGTGTGTAGGTGTGTCTGTGTGTGTGCCCAACAATGGAGCTACTGCAATGCATATTCAATAATGTCCTCGCTTTCAACTTTTGTGCAATGCAAAATCTGCATACAGCCAAAGAAAGAGATGGAAGACAAAAGAGCTAGCTGCTACTCTGACTGAACAGAGATAGCAACACATTTAACAATACGTGAAAGTCGTGGACTAAAGTTCGTGCCTGTGAACAATAGAAAAACGAATTAAACAAAAAGACAGGCGAGCTACGTATGCGTATGTGTGTGTGTTGCCACAACAGTAATAACGAGCGAAAAAAACAACAACAACAAAAGCGACATTAGCAACAATGGGCCGCGCCAAGAGCAGCTGCAACAATAGCAAAACTGAATGCCATCTTGCATGGACATGTGTGCATGTGAGTGTGTGTGAGTGTATGTGTATTTTTATGTCAGTGTCAGTTTGCGTTGCGGGTGTGTGTGTGGCGCTGCTAAGATGGCAGCGCCTATTGCTTTAACTGGCTTTTGTATGAAGTTTCAGTCTTTCGTCTCTGGCAACCACACTCCGTTAACTGCCACGGCCAGCACTCCTCAGGCTGCATCAAGTTCTTGTCGGCGGTTGTTTTTGTAGTTTTGATGTTGTTGTTTTTGTTGTTGTCGTTGTAAATACGGTGCATTAATGCCACCCACTTTGCATAAGAGTGTATAGAATGTTAGCTATGTGAAATGTGAATATATAGAGCAGCTGGATTTCAGCTTACTTTATGAAGAAATATAGACCAAATGGATAGATTCTTCATAGCTACATTATATATTCTTGTGTCTATAAATGTAGGTTTGATTAACTGATTAAATAACAACAGTTAATCTATCTTAGTTATATATATTTATATGGATTTCACTCTCTTGTCAATCTTTTTTTTTGTGTCTTAAAAGGTTCATTTTAACTACTCTGATTTTGTAGCTTTCATCTCTTAGCCATGAACAGCGACAGACCTCTCGACCGAGTGACAAAAGGTTTTGTTGTAAGTTACATCGTTTTTGTTTGTTTTTTTCTGTATTGAATTCAGCTGGATTTCTGTTTGGTGCTACTTGATCGAACCAGCTGGTGGCAGAGTGTTTGGAAAAACTTTCGAGTGCCATTGAAATGGAAAAGTTAATGCAAAATGCAAAATGTGAATGCGTATGCAATATGCCAATTGGCTTGGCTCTGACTACAGCCACTAGCCCGTTGACTTCTGCTCTCCAATGGCTTGCAATTTGGGTTAGGTAAACAAGTGAGAAGCGTGAGGAGCAGTGGAAAAGCCAGCTTAATATTGGCAAACATTGCGGCATAATCAGCAGACGTGGAGATGCGGAATAGATGCGCAGCAGATGTGTGTATATGGCAGTAGACATTTAGCTTTTTGTCTGCTGCATGCAATTGCCCTATGGCCATTGGTCAACACTGCCAATTGGCCAAAAGAGCTACAAAAACATATTTGGCAATGCCAGAGTAGCAACAGCAACCGTAACAGCAACAGCAACAGCAGCAGCAGCTGCATCAGTTGCAGGGTCAATGTTGATGTTGATTTTGGACATAAGACCCGGCTCTGCCGCATTGGCCATGAAATCTGGCACTCAATAAGTCGCATGGCCAAATAGCTGATATTGTTATTGTTGCATCATGGCAAATTAATGAGGTATCCTGTCTAACTGTCTGAAATTTGACTTTAAGCACCCAGCACTTTAAACGGCAAAGTGCCAGACAAGATTAGCATTTTCCACTTAAATATATATTGAAAATGAAAATTAGGGTAAAATGTTTTTGTTAAAATGTGTGTAACAGGCACAAGGAAGCGTGGCAGACCTAATGAAGTGCATATATTCTTGATAATGACGACAAAAATTGATTGTTTTTTAAGACTAGATATATTCTATTAAAAAATTAAAAAAAAAAAAAACGGAGATAGAACTGAGATCAGGGTATCTCCTAGTCGGGTAGTCGACTAGAGGTTTCTTACTTGTTTATATTTTTTGCTCCTTTTGACAGTTGAACATTTCCCCAGACAATGTTTGCATCCAAACTGTTACTGCCGCTTAAGAATATCCTTGCCAAAAAACTTCCTGAGAACATATAAAACAAGGAGAGGAAGCCAGGAAGATAGGGGCAGTGCTTGGCTGTTGCTTTTTATTGTTTTGCGCTCATGTAATTCATTTTTTGCTCGCTTTTTTGGCAGCTCTTTTGTTGTAGTTTTAATGACAACCTCCGAACCGAGCAGCTCTCGAAATTGTCGCCTTAAACTCAGCAAAGGCGTCGCGTCGCGTCGCCTCAAAGTATACAACTTTTTTTTTAATGGGCTCGGCAAAAGTTTTTATATTTTTTTGGCTCCTGCAAAGTTGGACGTAAAATGTTGGACAGTTCTGTGGTTTTTAGCTGAATTGAAGTCTGCAAAAATGCGTTGCGTCGCGTCAGTTGCATTTTGAGAGGTTTTGGATGCTTGAAACAGTTTAGTTAGTTTAGTTAGATATGCGCTGATTGGGTTTGAAAAGCTTAGTTTTAAAGAGCTTAAGAGACTACCTAGAAAGAGAGAGAGAGAAATGTCATTCGATGTACCCAAACTAGGCTTAGGAAAATTCTTAAAATTTTTTAAAGGAGAGAATGGGTGGTTTTGGACAGACAAGCTTAGATAGCTAAGAATTTAAAGGGTTTACGATAAATTATATAAGAAGACAAAGAGTGCTTTTAGAAAAATAACTAATATTAATATTATATTAATATATATGATAGAAATTATCATTATCCGGCTAAAACTCGAAAACGATTTCCAGCTTAAAGCTGATAAAATAGTAATTCCCTCATATGAATTACGATTTCCAAAAAAATGTTGATTTTCTCATTCATTTCAAGTTTCAGCCGCAATTCAAAACTGAATTTGGTTAACAAAGCATTGCCTGCAGCACTTGGATCCATTTAAATAAAAAGTTATAAAAAGTTGTTGTCTGTCGCCGCGTTTACCTTGCAGTCATAAAGCACTCAACGCGCATACGCCATGTGTTACAGCAAACCAAACCAAAAAAAAGAGAAAAGGGAGAGAGCGTTCAAGACAGCGTCAAAAAGCAACTCCTGCCACATCCAAACATTTTTAATTAGCCTAATGAAAAAGTTCAAATGTAAGGGAAAAATGGGAAAAATCTTGCAGTTCTCTGAGCTGCGACAACAAAAGGCGACTGCTGCCGACAAATGGGTAAAACGCAGCGCAAATAACCGAGCAATAATTTTCGCCATTGTTCACGCTTAAAGGGAAAATCTGTACGGAGAAGGGCAGGATGCTCCACTGTTAAGGAGCTGACAAAGAAATGCAATAAATGTGAAGAGAGAGACAGACTGAGAGGATAGGGGAGATAGGGAGGCATGCAAAAGAATGTTCGTAAATAATACAAATGTGAAGAGACGTCCCTTCGTTCTGGTTATTCGCCATTGTCCTTTGGGCCTGTCAGCAAATAGCGCTCATTACGCAAATGGCGCCGGTACGATTGGAAAATGTTCAATTAAAAATATGGTCATTTAAGGACATATATAAACCACTTACGAGCTGTAAGGAGTAGCGGACGCTGGTTCATAATTGGTTGCTGTTGTTATTTTCTAGCCACTTTGTCTTATTAAATATTTAACGGCAAAGTTGTCCGAAACATCCGCATTAAACGACTGGTATCTGCAACAACAACAACAACAACAAGCAACTCAACAATTCACAACAAATAAAAAAGTTGAAAACTTTGTCCAAAAAGTCGCGCTCATGAAAACTTTAGGCTGCTTAGTGGGCCAAATGCCTGAGTCCGGCTGCCAATTCGACAATTATTTAAATGTTTTCTAAGAATTTCACTTTATATTTACGCACGCATTCGTGTGTAGCCAGCCCGATAATTGCAACAAAGCGCAATTCTTTCATTTGGCAGCAACATGAAAGTAAACCCCAAAAAAACTGAAAAAAGTCTAGAACACTTTGATACTAAGTAAGCAAAAAAGCACAGCACAAAGCAAACCTAAAGGAAAAAGATCAGGGAAAAAGAAATCGCTGTTGGCTCAACAAACTTTTCGCACAGCGCAAAGGATTTGCCGCCAAGTTTTGAGTGCAAGAAAATTCAAGTGTTCGAGCTTGCAATTAAAAAAGGGATTTCCTGCCCCTGGCCGATACTTTGATTTCTAGCCGTACCAGAGGCAGCCAACCAGTTTGCCCTTTTTTGCTTTTCGATTAAAAGTTGAGCAAATTAAAATTGTATAATGACGATGATTAGGCCAACAAAGGACGCCGTCCAAATTGTCCCACACAACTTGCGCAGCGACTTGACAGTAGCCAGTCGAGTGCCGCTTAACAGATGTTATCATTTTTTGTGAATTTCTTTTTAAAGATGCAAAATACAAACGTATTGGAAATACATAAAATAAGGTTTGAAATATGCCAATACTTACTCTGTTGAGCGATATAGTTAAATATGGCTGATGGCTTTAAAATTATTTGGCTGTAAGCTTAAGCTAACATATAATAATAAAATATTTATAATAATAAAATATGGCTGTTGGCTCTAAAATTGTTCAAGGTGTGTTGATTTGAATTGGTTTTACAATTCTCGAGGCTTTAGTCTATGCATTACTTCTGTATGGTCTCTGGTATGCAATCTGCTTAAGCTAAAAATTGATTAAGTTTTGCTATACATCAACCATATAAGAATTTGAGTTTCAAAGCCTTTTATTTGTAAAGTAAGCCATAACTAAGACACGACAGCTGCCGCGAGCTAAAGCCGATAGCAAGTGATACATGTAAGCTAATTATAGAGCTGCTAACTTCCTCAGATTAACTATGGAAATATATATAAATATTTTTCAGTACTCTAGGTAGGTGTAGTAAGGTAATAATAATAATAATCGATGTGTGAAACTAGGAAACAATTTCATATCTTGCATAAATTTATAGTATTCATAAATGCAAATGCCGAATACTTTAAATTCCATTTAGAATAACGATTATTTAAAAAAAAAAAATTCGGCAGGCCAAAGCATAATTAACGTGTGAAAATTTATTTCACCGTCCGGCTGCTGTGCATCAAATTGTACAATGAGAAATTGATTATAAATATTATTAAAATGAAAAGAATTGCAGTTGCTATTTAATACCCTGATCCCAACGAAAATGGGAAATCAGGATATAATGGTTTTGTACAAATGTATGTAAAATGCAGAAGGAGGCGTAGCATATTTCAATCATGAAGGGCGGTGTTGGTAGAGTTGATGTGCGTTACGTAGGCAACGTTGGCTCGAATCTTGGTGTCGAAATGTCGTTTTTTATTTGAATTTTAATAATTAATACTTGGTATCTCCTAGTCGGGCACGCCGATTAGACCTTTCTCACTTGTTTTTGTTTGGTTTTTCTTTTTATATATAAATTAAATAACTTTATTTAGTTTAATTATGTTAAGTTAGTGCTTTATATACAGATTTGGGGTCGTTTTTGCTGAATTTGTTTATCTTAATTTAAAATATTCAATTTTTGCTTAGTAAATTTATTTATGCTTAACAATTGAAGCAGCAACAACATTTAACATATAATTTTTAATACATATATATCAATTTTTAATTAATTATTTATTAGTTGTTCTTTTTGTTTTTTTTTTTTTTGCCAGGTTTTGCGCAATGGAAAATCGAATTGGAATGTTAATTAGATGGAAAATAATAAATGAATATCAAATAAAATCTGGTAAGCATTAGTCTTATGATAGGGAAAGTTGGTTGTAGTGTAACTTAAAGCGCTTTTCATATTTTCATATTTTCACATTTTTGCTTTTTCTTTTTCCTTTGGCCAAAAAGAAAATGCCGAACTAAACTAGAATTATTTTCACCATTTATCAGCTAGGCGTTTCATTTGCAGTTAGATATAGTGTATACTTTGTGTCGTTATGTGTATGTGTGTGCTTTGTTTTTAATAGAGTATCACATTTTTTGGTATCGAAATTTATATTTTATGCTCCGTTGATGACATGATTTGGAGATACTCTGTGTCTCTCTCTGAGGCTGCCTTTCTCTCCACGTCTACTGTTCCGCTTCCAGATTCTTGGCACGCAAATACTTAAGCAGCATTTGCAGCGAGTCATAGGTATCGAAATCATCGAGATTGCGTCGCGAAGAGGACATGTTCGTGGGCCTAGGCATGGCCAGGGGCACGGGCAGCAACTCCGGCATAACAGAATGATGGGTTATCAGTGCCTTTAAGCTGGAAAACTCCTTGCGAAAGCCCTTCAATGATAACCGCTGCTAAGTTAAATAGTTTTATTAGATGTGGAAAATCTTACCTTAATCTTATAGCCACGCGACGAGCGCAGTATTATATAGTTGGCTATCTTGGGTCCGGGTGGCGATGGCACGCGCAGAGTCAGCGCATAGCAGTCGGGCTTAGAGCTGCTCTTTCGCACAAGGAATGCGCCTGGACTCTTGTTCTGTAGCACCTCGACTGCAATGTCACGTGAGATGCCCGCCTGATACCAGCTGGCTGCTTTAAGCTCTGTATCTGACTCCTCGTCTTCGTCATCTCGGTTTGTGTGCGTGTTGGCCAAGCTGCTACTGCGCTGATTGGCTGCCAAACTGGCAGCAGCAGCCGCCGCTGCAGCTGAAGCATTATTGAAACGCAGGCGATTGGCAAAGATCTTGGGACTGGAGTTTGCTGTGGGGAGAATATTACAGAACAATAACTCGATGTAGATCAGAGCATAGCTTGTCTTTATCTCAATCTCTCTCCCTCTCTTACCGCTGCTGGTTTCACGTAAATAGCGCTTCTTTAGATTGAACTCGCTGTTGTCATTATTGAGATTCACATTGTCCAGCATCGGTATGGCAGTCAGAGATTGACGACAGGAGTCGCCAAATTTACTATCGATGTACGAGTCCTCATTGATGTAACCATTCGAGTATATGGGCTGGCCGGCATCTTCGCTTTTCAATGCAGCTGCACTGAGGGGCATTACGTTGGCCACCAGTGGGCGTGACTCCTCATTGTGGCGCAACAGACCCATGGTCAAGCGCTTAACCTGTGAATGAGGTAGTTGAGAAGGGCTTTAAAGGAGCTGCTTATTCAACCGGCAACAAAATTAACTACAATTTAAACACCTTGTAAGCTGCACCAGAAGGCGAACGTGGGCGTGCCGCAGACAACCAAAAACAAAAAAAAAACGAAGAGCGTACAAGAATTTATTACCAAAAACCACAACTAGACAAAAAGCTTGGCAGAAAAACTTTTTATGCGCCTGCACTTAAACAGGAAGCGGATGCTTGGGCTAGGAATTACTAGTCGGAGCAGAGTCTTTGCCTATGAAAAAGGGCTGGGCCGTAAGAGGCTGCCGCATAAATTGAAGGACAACTGCGAGAAGGAGGCGCGTTCGCATTCGCTTTCGCAGTCGCAGTTGCAGGATGCTTAAAATGTAGCCAAGCAACGAATGCGGAGGATGCGGAAGTGGCTAAGCGGAAATGTGCCGCAGGACTACCAGTGGCAAGAAAAAATGGCAGAGAAGAAGACAGAGCGAGAAGGAGACTGAACAGAGAGAACAACTGTGTGGGTATAAAGGAAACTGAGAACAGGCGGCGATAATTCAGCTGCACTTGTGCGCGCATGTTGAGATCATGTTAGCAAACGCCTGCGTGGCCATAGAGTGAACGGAACATTGACTATGGCAGGCAGCATGTAAGTCTTCAAAGAAATTGTTGAAAGACTGTACGGGGATAGCTGCTTGAACTGGGTTATATAGAACCTATATGAATCAGAAACTAGTAATATTGCTTATTTTTAGCTTAGACAAAAAGAGAAGATATTTTTGTTCTCTTTATTGGTATAAGTTCGAGCTAGATAACCAAGACATACGTTTCCCCTGCTCAAAATATAATTGCTGATATGTTTTATAGAAAAAAAATGTATCTTTGTTAAAGTATTGCTGATATATATGAGTTATTGTCTTATTTTTTAAGTCTAGCCCGATATATATGAGTATTTTAATCAATCTGAACCATTCTATATATAGCCCTAGCTTACTTCCTTATCTCAATGTACAGTTGTATCATTCGAATCTGCTTAAATTTCAACAAATTAGCTCTAGACATATTGTTATATCAGTTTCCTTGTTATACATGCAAACATTTTTGTAAGAGTATATTAACTTCGGCGCTTCCCACTAATATATTTCCACACTTTTTTTATATTTCATTTTTTTATATTTCTTTTGGGGTCAGTGGCTTTGAAAAGTCTGTCTGGCTGTATAGAATGGCTGCACCTGAAAGTAAACTACAGGTGTACGCTCTTGCTAGGTGTGTGTGTGTAAGTGTGGCATAGTTTAAGGCGACATTGACAATGAGACGACTGTGGCGTTTCCATTCGTTGTTGCCTTCCACGCTTACCTGACTAACTGACTAGCTGGCAGCAATTGTTTGCTCATTGCTGCATAATTTAGCAGACGCGAGCGTTGCATACTTTTAGGCTGCTTAAGCAAACATTCTTTGCATATTTCACAGGGCATTGCACACTGATTTAATTTGTACGAAGCTCATTTTAACGCAATTTACACTGTACATCGAAGACACACACAAACTCGCACGAGTGAGCTATGCTACAGCTTTTGTCTTGGCTAGATGTTGATGCGGACTAGATTACATTTTTTTGCTTGTCTGCTTGACTCAACATAACTGTCTCCGATCTCCTGATATAATCTTATGCATAGATTAGGAATTGTTCTTTATAATATTCGATGTAGTCTTATTATATGAAACTTATTTTTTGAATCTCTTAAAAGTTAAGATCCGTCACTCTTAGTAAATTTCTTTTGCTCAGTTATGTCTATGAAATGCTGTTGCCAAAAATTGGAATTTGATTTGTGTTTTTC
The DNA here is from genome assembly GCF_003285905.1 of Drosophila hydei. Classification (NCBI taxonomy): domain Eukaryota; kingdom Metazoa; phylum Arthropoda; class Insecta; order Diptera; family Drosophilidae; genus Drosophila; species Drosophila hydei. The sequence goes on from NW_022045848.1 coordinate 168,238, forward strand.
TCTAAATTTCCCATTTGCTGGCCATACAGAAAATGTGCGCCAGACTAATTGGTATGTTGTTGGCTTAATGAACTGGCAGAGTCGGGACATTTGGCATCAGCTGTTGCCAGTCAGTCCTTGCCTCAGTAGGTGGCACGTGCAGCTGCCGCAACCCAAAACATTTATGCAAATTTAATAAACTGTAACGGGCTGAGGGAGAGAGAGGGAGAGAAATGTTGGTACGCTTAAATCAGGCAACAGATTGAGGGACCGTGCTGTGTGGCCTGTGATGGGCGGGTCTACAAAATATTATTTATGGGAAACGTATGATATGCAAGTGGGCGTGACAAGCGCCGGCCACATGTGGCTCTACCGACTGTCGCTCAATGTCAGACAGCAAAATGGAGGCGGCTTCAAACGTTATATTCGACTCTTAGCTCTGAGTGTGGAGCAGTTGCTGTTGCAGTTACTAAACAAACATTTAGCGGCAGCGAGTCAACAGCATCATTTCAGCAGTGCCAGAAGAAGCGGCAGCAGAGGGCAACAAGGATCAGGCGACAGACAGCGCATCATTTCCGGCATATACGAAGACAGACTCTGTGTGTCCCGTTATGCGGGTGAAGTGCATAATGTGCCAACGTCCATTTGTCTTTGCTGCCTTCACTCCGCGATTGGTTTGGCCAGGCCCGGCTGCATGTGCAACTTGTCTGCTGCTTTATTTTGCTTATCTGAAATTGAATCAGGCAGCCAAGCAGACGACGAGGACGCCAACTTTGCCATCGGGCACAATTAGGGTCGCTGCCAGGCTCACCCACTGCCTCTATGTGTGTGTGCGTGTGAGTGTTGGCTACAAAAATTAATTTGCTTATCGCGCTGCAGCCGCACCCTGCCACAAAATGATGTTATTGACAGCGCACCCAGCAGACATATTGTAAAAAAGAACTATGCATAGGGCAGAGCGAGGGAGGAGAGCAATAGCAATATATGCGGTCTCCACGTGGCGTATGCGTGTTATGTTTATAACAAAAATTGATTTATTGACAAAACAACAGGCGAATGACTAACGACTAAGCTATACTCTGTAAGAAGTTGTAAAGGGTTAGTTATGCTCTAAAGTCATGTTTGAAAATGCTAAGCTAGAAAGGAACATTTAAGTTTTTTCGTATTCCACAGAGTAAGTAGCTTAAGTTAAGCAATTCTAACATTTCATATAGAACCAATATTCCCAATTTGAACTTATTGAGCAGCGTATAAAAAACGAATATAAGAAATGCCAAAGCAAAGTGCTGAACCCTTTTTTTTTGTTTTACTCCACCATATGTTTTTCTTCAGTTTTGTTTTTTTTTTCTGGTTTTTTTGTTGATGTCCTTGAGTCAAGCGTTTTGCATTTGGCTTTTTTTTGGGGAGGAATGCTGACAATATTTATGGCTTACCATTAGGGCCAACTGATTGGTTTTCGCTTTCGATTTGGGCGCGTTGCAGAATTTCAATGTTTCTGTTCCTTTTGGCGGGTTGAAAGTGTGACATGGCCTTGGAATTGAGTTTGTGGCTGTTAAGAGTTTGGCTGCCCTGCACTTTTGCTCCATTTAAGGGCCATTAGCTCAAAACGTAATCATCATAATGCGCCTCCGTAGCAATCGGGCCATAAATAAGACAAACACATTACGCATACGCCGCGTGCTCACAGCACATGGGAGCAGGCGATGTGGAGTCTCTTCTAAGAGTCTCTCATATGAATAAACTCGCACGTACTTATCGCATAGACTATGCTCGACTGAGCCCAGCTGCCTCACTATAGCTACGACGATGTGTGTGTATGTGTGTAGCCTGTCCTATGGTATGAATATTTAAGGCGTCAAATTTATGAAAACAACGTGCCTCAACTCAGCTCGAAGTCGAACTTGAAGGCCAAGCCGGCAGCCAGCAGAAGCAAACTTGTGCAATGCAAAGTTTTTTGGCTCCCCATATCCTCGGGCCGGGAAACACGTGACGAAAAAAACCATGAAATGACAAAACATTTGATAAACATTGCACATGTGGAGCAGATCAAAGTTCTACCCGCTCACACATGCCTTATGATAATGGCCACGAAATATACGTTGTTGAAGCTTGAACGCTTACCTTTTGCCATAGCAAAGTTGGAATACTCTATATCAAGTTTTACTACGGGATCTTCTTGAATGACTATATCTTTGCCTTGTCTTCTCAAATTGAAATACTTTACAAAACTCACGTAAAAACTAGTATACCCTGTCTACTTCTGTCAGTGTGTCCAAATGATAGCAACTGTTCTATAAGAATGAGCAAGGGCCTCTGCTCCAGCAATATATTTTGAAATGCTTCAAAAGTTGCCACAAAATTTTTTTTTTTATTCCCAAAAAACTTGTGGCAAGTTACATAAAAAGGCGAAAGGAGCAGTATAGGCGAAAAGGTTTAGCTGCTCTTAGACCAACGCTTTTGATGTCCTTTATACCTTTTATTTCCTTCTCTTTTATTTCTGCTAATAATTTATAGTAAGCGTCAAATGCATCAGAATAAACAATGAAAAACAAACTCTGGGAAGAATTCATAAATTTTGAAAATATTTGCGCAAAAAGTTGCGTATGACAATAAGAAGATAGAAAAAAAACCAATAAATGGCCGCAGTTGCCGAACTTGAAAGCACCCTTATCAAAGTCAAAACACAAACATATCAAATATGCAATGATTGAAGGCGGCATGACAAAGGGGGCGGCTTTGCTGGACGACATGAAGGGTGAGGGGTTACAGCTAGAGTACTTTGATCAAAAAACATAAGACGAAATGGAAAAACCCAAAGAAGAACAAAAGGAAAAGCATTATTTGACGATGACTAAATATGCTTAAAGATATAAGACCACTAAGCTAAGGATGAAAAATAGAAGATATATGCAAGTCATAAAGTCTTTTAGGTATAGTTTGGCACAGTCTTTAGTATTGTTGACTGAATCTTATGGGGATACTCTATCAACAACTTGTATCTCGATTCATTTGGGCAATTTGATCAGATTTAGTTTATAATCTGAAAGCTCGAAAGGAAACATATCAATTCAAGTTAATACATCAGGAAAGCTAAATTGTTTTTCTTATATGAGCACACAGATTAATACAGGCACACAACAAATGGACTGTCTTGAATGATAGCTTAAGACTTACTTCCAAATTAAGAAACTAGCTTATAACTGAACAATAATAGGAAGATGCTATATCTATATATAATTCTAAGATATATATTACAGAGTTTTACAATCCATAACTTATAATTAGAGAGGTCTTCTGGCATAGCTTACTCTTTTGACGAAAAAATTCAAATACACTCTCAACATGCAAATAAACAATTCAGACATGTTTGGTGTTGAGATTTCTTGGGTGTTAGTTGAAGATAACTGAGTGTAACGTGAAGATGTTTCCCTTAACCTTATATTGGGTTTCTCTTCGGTTTTACATACCAGTGGAGGTTTGTCCGTTAGCCGCTTGCAACTGTTGAGCTCTGTGGGTGAGTTATCCTCATCTGAACTCGGGGTTTGCGCCACCTTTTCGTTATCATTGCAGCTGTTAAATATATGCATACTATAGTAAACTGTATCTTAGTTGAACAATGTGTGCTGGAGGTGTGAAGTGTTTCAAGTAACGCTGTGTTGTGATGAGCATGATTAAGCTTTTGGATAGGGCTTGGGCTCGCAGAGTGGTTTACTCACTTCAGATTTGCCTGGCTGAACAGATGCAATGGTCGCCGTCTGCCCAGGCTGGCTGGCGATGTAGGCGTGGCGCTGTTCAATGTGGATCTGCCACGTGTGGCACTCAAGTAGTGGTACGAAGTGCGGGCCGTGTGCTGCAGAACTGGCTGCTGCGTCGGTTGCTGGCGACTGTTGCAGGAAGATGAGCGAAAGCGTGCGCCGGTTATAACTGCTGCCAAATTGGCAGCAATGCGGTTGTCAAAGCGATTAAAGTACGAGCTACCATTCGAATTCGAGTTTGAATTCGAGTTTGAGGTCGAATTTGAGTTGGAGTTAGAATTAGAGTGGGTGTTGTTGTGATTGTCAGCGGTGGGCGATGAATTGTTGCTGCTGCTGGCGCTGCCATTGCTGTTGCTGCTGCCGCTGGCAATTGTTGCCGCTGTATTTGCTGTTGCTGTTACCGTTGCTGCAGCTGTTGCTGTTGCTCTTGCCGCCATGGGCAGACAGCTCTTTTCATAATCCAAATTATTGTTGGTTATCATTGTGTGTCGTCGCTTCTGGGCATTAACTTCTGCAGTGTTTTTGAATTATGTGCGCGCATATAAAAAACGCTGCGGGCGGCTTTTGTCGCACTGCGTGTGATTCTCGCCGGCAGAAGCACCCACCCACACGAACCAGGATGTGGGAGAGAGATATGCACAGTGTGGAGCAGTTGGAGTGGCTGCCTTTTATTAAATTCTCTACTAGCCACAGGGGTCGCGCGCTACTTCAGCCTAACTGCAGGCGCGAAGGACGTGCAGAAGGAAGCAGGACGAGTGCCAGGGCAACGACGCAGATTTAAACACAGAATTAATTCAAGCGGAAATTGGCAACGAAAGCAAAAAAAAGCATGAAAAACCAAAGCAAAATCGAAAGCGTGAAGTATAAACAAAATGTGAAATTGGGGGAGTCAGGCGAGATAGAAAGCGAAAATGAAAACGCATATGAAAATGTTGGTAGTGGGGCAAGCCTCAAAAATGCACATAAATACGGGCGACAACGGATTGGAGTGGGCAGCAGGATTAGAGGGGTTCACAGGGGTTGTTTGGAGGCGTTCCGATTGGTCAGGGGTCGCAGAAAAATGACGTCACAAAATGTAAAGCGCATAAATAGCAGGATTTTTGCGTGATTTGGATGACGATGATAATGATGATGATGATGATGTTGGTTTTTGTTTATTTGTTTATTGTTAATATGATTTTGTGATAGGTTGTTTATAGTGAGACAGTGTTGTTCGTTATAGTTGTTTGTTGGCCAATTTCACAGTTGAACATTTTTACCAATTAGTTGCCAATTTTTTGATTCCGTTTGTAGTTTTTTTTGTTAGTTTGAGCCAATTTCAGTTGAATTTTAATTGTATTGCAGTTCGAAAATATCCATGTAAATATAAAGTGAAAGAGGGAGAAAGCGTTTAGTGTTGTTGTTGTTAATGTTGTTTTTTTATAGCAATTTACATATATTTTGTATTGGTTTTTATTTATTGCAAACTTTTGCTTGCTTTAATTCGATTTCCATCGAAATCGCATCAAATACGTCAAAGGGGATTTTGGCCTTTTGGCCGTTTTTATGTTGCATACTTTTAGGGTGCTTCAGCTTATGAAAGTGAAAGGCAAACGTTAGTTAGTGGGAATTTATACTCACGCTGGTTCGCTGGCAACCATACTTTTCATTGAACAGTTAGTGGGCCACGTTTAGAGCTGCAAAACAAGGATGATATATATATATATATATATATATATATATATAAAATGCATTAAAATTTAATCAAAAATTACTTTAAAGTGTAAGTTGGCATGTGTATGTGCATGTGTGTCTGTGTGTGTGGCAATCATTAGACGCCCATGATCAACACTTCATTAGGCGACTAATGAAGCGAGCGCTTGGGCAAGAAATAACAACCAGTTTAGCCCAAAGCCAATGCCACAGATTAAAGGCGCATCAGCAGGAGCCACAAGCTCACGGCAAAAACCCTACAACAGCCCAGGACCACATACACATTGAAATCGGGTGCATTCGTGCGACGAAGAAAACAACAAGTTCTGGCAAAAGGACGCAAATAAAACGCACAGATTAAAGAATGCCCGGGTGAAATGTCTTCTTAATTACTTCGCAATGAACACAGCAGAAGAGAGACAGAGCAAGGGCAAGAGAGAGTGAAAGAGAGAGGGCGAGAGAGAGAGAGGCGGATTGACTGCAGCGTCGTAATTGAGAAATCGGTGGCCCGGACTCTGAATTGGATTTGAGATTGGGCAGCCACCGTCTCAGCATGGACCACAGCGCCATGTTGGCAGCACACTTTAAGCGGAAGTAATTTAATTAATTACAAATGAAACGGAAACACGGCACAGCAAAGCAAGCCGATACACATACATTTGTGTGTGTGTGATGCTACAAATTGAAGCACATTTTGACTTTAGCCACGCACTTGATGGGCTGCTTAAGCGCTATGCACAAAATTATGGATGAAAATAAGAAAAAAAAAAGAAGAGTAGAGTAAAGAGAAAGAGAGCGGGAGAGAACGACAAAAGAAAAGAGAGAATGTAAGAGCTGAGCTTCTATAGCGCAATTAAAATTTTTGTGCGCCAGCACCGCAAACTAATAGGACAGTGTATAAACGCAGACATCCACACACATACATATATATTTATACATATATATATATTTATACATATATATATATATATATATATATATATATATATATATATACCCACACACACAGAGTCACACGCAGACAAACGCATTAAGCACAGCTCATTTGCATTGCGGTTTTAATTGCCAGGCAACCCAAGCAAGCGGGCTAAAGCTCTCCCTCTCTCAGTCTCTGCTCTTACCACAGCCCACAGAGCGCTCTGGCCAAGGCTTACAAGGATAATGAAAACAATTTAACGACTCTCTCGACGATATGCCGGGTCAGAGCAGAAAACAAATGCTCTGGCCTCTGCACGTTGAGCGCTTTAACAAATAGAAACCTTTTTCCATTCGCCCCATTTTCCCCTTAATTTTCTTTCTTTATTTGGCGACCAGTTTTGCGTGTCTGCGCACAATATTTGCAGATATATATGTATATATATATTTTTGACATTTTAATGAAAATATTTTGCGTAACATTTGCGAACAGAAAAAGAGCAGCAAATGTTGACGAATATGCCGCATCCTTTCGCCTGCCTCATATTATTTTAACAAACTGAATTTTCCAGGACAACAGCAGCAGCAAAGGCAGTTGGAAACATTTTTAAGCTCCTGTGATGGGCAGTAATTAAATGCTTGACATGCCTTTGGGTATGAGTCGCTGGCTGAAGTGGATTAGCAGCAGCCGAGCAGCATTGAGCTGAAGAGCGGATTTCAGCTGGGGTTGGGTTAAATTAACGCTGATGTTGGCATTATAATTATGGCGTGTAGTTAAGTCGATGCTTGGCCAGCTTCAAGCGCTGTACGTGACAGGTTGATAAGTGAACAAGTAAGAAAGCTCTCGTCGGGGTGCCCGACTAAGTGATACTCTTTTGCCAGTGCTACCTATTTCATATTTTAATTAGCTTGTATAAAGCATTAATAAAAAATCAAATAAAAACTGCATTGCTTCTATCAACACCGTCACAATACAAATATACATAAAACTACATATACAATTTGGATGATCTAGCTCAAGCACATACGAAATGTTATTTAATAACTGCATTTCGAACATGCTTTTAATCTCCAGAGAGAGGGAACAAAGCAAAGTATAAAATTAAAATTTTTAACAATCAAATTTAAGTGACTCAGCTACAGCTTAGGTCTGAATGCTTTTATAAAAAAATATATTGATTTATAAAAGAATAGATCAGTCTTTCATTCAGGTAAAATGTATGACGCGTTTTGCATACATTTCTCTTAAGTTCAACAATTATTTCCCAATTTAGCATAATATGGTATCAGCTGCTACAAACAAGAGCTCATTAAATAATAAATTTGCTCATTTGGCTAAGTGAGTGAACGAGACCAAACAACATTTGCGTAATAAAATCAACAGCCTAACCAACAAAAATATTTACAACCAGCATGAAAGCTCTAGTCGGGGTGCCCGACTAGCAGATATCCTGAACCAAGACCTTTCTGCGTTTTTTAATATTTTTTATAGTTATCATGTATATTACTTATATGTATCTTAGCTTAATTAGCATAACGAAAATTATGATGAAAAAAGATACAGCTAATGATCATTATCGTTAATAATAATTTGCAGTAATAATCACATAACCAAGATACTAAAAATTACATATTTCTAACATTTAAACAGTTATATATTTATTTTATCAAATTTATTTAAACAAACACAATATTTATTAAAGAAATACAACTTATTTACACTTAAAATATTTAACAAAAAAAAACTCAAATTTATTCACTATTTGCACTGAACTGTTCAACACGACTGACCTAGTCCACGTCATGAACTTGACTGATCGCCCACAGCCGCTGATGCGCCCTTTTATACCTAAAAGTCACTCGTAAGTCACTAATAACTCCAGCAGAGCTCCTGAGACATGTTTGAGCGAGAACTTACACTTATTTTAAATTAAGTTAGAAGCAGAAGGAATCGTGAACAGACAGAGCTAGCTATATACACACATCTTGTCATTCTGATTGGGAATATATACGTTATACAATATACTTTATGGAAATGGAAATGGAAATGGAAATGGAAAATCACGGTAAAATGCTTTTGTTAAAATATATGTATGAGCCTTGTCCGTCTTCCCAAAATCGACTCTGCTTGTCGTCCTGATCAAAAATGTATATACTTTATGGGACCTGCCGCGGCCTTTTTTTCTTCCTTGTATGGGGTCTGCCACGCCATCTTTTGCCTGTTACATATATTTTAACAAAGCCATTATACCCTGATTTCGCTTTCAATGGGTTCAAAATATACAAAAAAAAAAAACATGTATATAAAGTAAACAAAGTGAACTTCTACTGCTTCTGTTGCGACTGTTGTTACAGATAAAGTAAACAAATGCAGAGGTGTGGAGAGAGAGAGGGTGGTAAAAATAAGTTCTTTTTGTTCTTTTTGCCACCCAAATTAAAACAAATCAAAATCATATGAGTATTTTCAAGTGATTGCTGCGACCACGTTTGAAACTTGCGCTGGAAATATAAACAAGCAATTTAACAGCCACTCACACGTACACACGCATACACACGCACATACTGGCAGCTGCTTGAACAGGCAGCAGGCAGTTGGCAAGCAAACGAAGCGTTCAAGCGCACAAAGCCAGCGCCACAAAAAAGAGCAGAGTGCAGCGGGGGAAGAGCGACAAAAAAGAAGAAGAGTAAGCACTCCGGGAGAAGCAACAAAAACGTTTTATGTGTGCCAAAGAACAAGTGAGTGCGAATGTGTGTGGGTGAGTGTGTGAACAGCTGAACAGCAGAGATACCGCAGATTTCGCACACACATGCTTTAAAATATGCCGCAACTTTTAGTTAATGAAATTTTAATCAAGCTAAGCCGAGTCCAAAAACCGTTTCACACACATTTTGCCGTTAGCTTGCTTTTTAGCGCCAGCTGAGCAAAGTTTTTAGACCTTTTTATACTACGAGCCTACGTGTGTGTATATCCGTCGGGCGGGCGTTAAAATAGCCAGCAGCTTCATTAGTAGCTGCCGACAACGCGGCGTAAGCTTAATAATTTATTTACAATGCATTTAATTTATGCCTCGCATTAATCATAAGCTACGGAGGGAGGAACGCACACCACGTAGCGAGCAAAGAGAACAAGATGTGAGTGTGAAAGAGAGAAAGAGTAGGAGAGTGATAGAGTACGACAGCTGTATTTATTAACAATTTATGTCATAAGTAAAATTGAAAATCATTCAAAATGTCAATGAGCAAAGGGCACGGCAACGGCTGTGCCAGCTAAAGACGTGAGTGTTGATGATGCAAATTCATAAATTGCCAAAGAACCAAACATAGAGTAGAGAGAGAGAGTAAGATAAAGAGAAGAGGGAGAGAGAGATAGAAAAAGAAAGAGAGAGAGAGAGGTAGCGAGGGTGTTTGAAGCACATAAATCGCCAACCGCCCGAAATTAGGCAGCAAATTTACATGCAAAACGAGCACGACACGCAGCTAAATCACCATCAGCAGCAACAATAAGTATAGCCACAACAGCAACAATAATAACAACAACAATGGCAACACGGTGCCTTCAAAATGACAAACATTATAAAATGAACAAGTAAGAAAGCTTCTAGTCGGGGTGTCCGACTAGGAGATACCCTCACCCCAGTTCTCTCATTTTTTTTAAATATTTTTCATAGTTTGGAACTAGCATTAAAAAAAAAACATAAACCGACATTACAACGAATATATGCAAAAAATTTACTGTTTGTCACACCTCTTCTTGCCTGTTACAAACATTTTAACAAAACCGTTATACCTTGATTTTCCATTTTCAATGTGATCAGGGTATAAAAAGCAAAGGCTGAATATATTAAGGAGCCGACAGTACTTTCGGCGGCACACTAAGAAAAGGCTGAAACAGAAAGGAATTTAGCTGAAGGCATTTACTTGTTAGATATTTTTTAATAGATGTAAAGATAGTATCAGGTAGAAACCAGATAGCGTTCTTAATTATGCCAACACAACTAACAGGATTTAGAAGACTTTGGGTTTGCTGTTATCGGAAAGTACAAATACATATACAAAGTACAAATTGTGTATAACTTTCAATGCAATTTGTTTATCAATCGATATACTAAGTTCTAATAATTTATTAATAACAACCACTTTCCTACATTTACTGTCGGATCTGTATATAACTGGACCTTTGAAGCCTTTCAGGCTTGCTTGAACGTAATGTCTATCAACAGTCTTATACATTCTACGGCAATATCATACCCTATTATCACACAGTCTGCTTGAGAGGGTGTCTAAATAACACTCTTCCTTTTACAAGCGCATTTTCGACTGCGCCTTCTTTTCAGTTATTTAACATGTTTTCTTCTCTTTGTTGTTGTTGTTGAAGTTACGCCTTTAGGTCGCAATCCTTGCTCGGTTGCACCGTGGTCTGGAATGAATAATGCGAACTTCTCACGGCAAATAATTATTTTCCCTTAGTGGCTAACAAAACTGCCAACTGGCATGCAATTTTTAGGCCATTTCACTAGCTTCAGTTGATTTTTAGTATATTTTTTGAGTTCTTATCCAGGAGGCTAAAGCTTGGCTAAGTTCATACACCCACCAACTTTTCAGTTCATTATGTGAAATTTTTGGCTTCAGGCAGAAGGCAACAGCAGCAAATGCCAACACGTCGAAGCAAAAAGACAGTGGGTGATTTTTTATTTTCTGCCTCTTTTTATACCCTGATCCCATTAAAAATGGGAAATCAGGGTATAATGGTTTTGTGCAAATGTATGTAACAGGCAGAAGGAGGCGTGGCAGACCCCATAAAGTATATATATTCTTGATCAGGACGACAAGCCGAGTCGATTGAGCCCTGTCCGTCTGTCTGTCTGTCCGTCTGTCCGTCTGTCCGTCTGTCCGTCTGTCCGTCTGTCCGTATGTGTGAACGCGTGGATCTCAGCATCTATAAGAGCTAGAGACTTGAAATTTTTTTTGTAGGTCCGTGTATAGCACGCGCAGGTCAAGTTTGTTTCAAATATTCGATAACTATTCGCATTTAATTGTTATCGAATAAAAACATTATTGAAATACAGTAAATAAATTATATCTCGAACATCTTAAGAGCTAGAGACTCCAAATTTTGTATTTAGTCTTATGTATATTTTATGCAATTTTGATTTTTGTTGGATTTTGGATACCGGATCCAAATTCCCCCAAATTCTTAGAATTTAAGTTTAGTTGGAACTAGGGCCATTATGTCAAGGCGTTTGCATCTCAACTAAGCCAATAGGATATGTAGATCATATGCTGAAAATTTCATTAAAATCCATTAAGTAAAACAGAAGTTATTAAACAAAACGTTTGGCCAATTTGCAAAAGCACATGTCAGCAGCGCCACGCGCACGCATTTTTCCTATGCATGTGCACACATTCATTCAAATGCGTGTATTCTTTTCTATTCCAAGAATTGAAATTGCGATTGAATTGTGCTGAATATTAGCTGCTACTTATGTTCAAATATGCAACAGTCCATGTAAGAAGAACGGTGGCGGCGTTGGTAGAGGCGCCGCTCGCATGCAGCTTGGTTCGGGTTCGACACCAGTGGAGATGAAGTGTTTTTTATTGTTTTATTTTTTTTTTTTAGTTATGAAGTGGCGGTGTTGGTAGAGTTTGTGCACGTTGCGTAAATAATCCGGGTTCGAATCCTGGTCTCGCAATGTCGATTTTTATTTGTTATTATTTAAATATTATTTAAATGAGTTTGTAATAACAAAACTCAAAGGACTGGGATCAGGGTATCTCCTAGTCGGGCACCCCGACTAGAGCTTTCTTACTTGTTTACAGTTCTTTTTCTACCCTCACAAAAAAGGTGTCGAGCAAAATGACGAGAAATTGCGAGCTGTTGTTGCTGTTTTAAATGCCTTAAATATGCGCATTTGTTATATTGCCGACTGCAAACATCAAGCGAAAGCCAACAAAATTTAAAACAAAGAAATTGTAATTAGTTCTTTTTTCCTTTTGTTCTTGTATTTTTGTGTTTTACTTGTTTAATTATGCACGCGTTTGCCACGTTTTTTGTTTGTCAATAAAAAGGAAAACAATTATTTTTAGCAAGAAAACGGAGTGTGAAAATGAAATTTATGTGGACCGAAACAAAGAGACGGTAACATTATCTTTCTTTGGGGCTTTAACAGAGCTTTGAATTGTCACATCCTAAGTGTTAACAACTATGGCTTAGCTTTTGCCTTATTAGAGATTCAACATTTGTAATTGAATGTTAGCTCAGCAGCTATCTCTCGAATAGAGGTAGTTAGTTGAAAAATACGCCAGTTATAGTCATTCCAAGTTCAAAATAAGTCCATTTATTATAATAATATGGGGTGGCCAAAATGGAAAAATTTTTCGAATGAAACTTTTGAATGTCGATCGATGGTATTGAAATTACTTCAAGACTCATGCAACTTTTTTCCATTTTTAAGGATTCATATATATTAATTTGTATTTATTTATATATTTTCCTGTTATGTAAAGTTGATACTTTTGCCTACACAAACTGCTTATCCTTGACATCCTTTAATTGTAGCTCAATTAAGTTAATTTTAATGGTGAACAAGTTTGTGTATTTCAAATAGGCATATATAATAATGTTCATTAACAGTTGTGCCTCAATTTGCGTAAATAATTAATGTTAATTTATCAAATTTATCTCTCATATATAACCTGTGCACTTCGCACAATTCGCATAACGCAAATGTCATTAAATGCACATGCATGAATTTTTGATGCACTCGAATGCGAAAATCAATTAAACGTAAAATCCAACAACAGCAACAGCAACAACATCAGGTTGTATTAAAAAATATTTATCTTTTTACTGTTTCTTAATTTTTTTTATTTCTGTATTTTTACAAGGCAACGCATTTCATCTGAACGCACATTTTGTTAATGCATCACGGCATTAAAATTAATAATTATTTTAAGCCAGAAAAAATGAAATATTTGAGGTGCTGTAAAATGGAGCAGTAATGGTTAAATATAAATATTCGTGTAAATATATGTATATTTATTTATAGACATATATTTATACTGAACCATTTTTGCTCCATTTTACAGCACCTGTATATACATATATATACTGAGGTCTTAACAACTGATTTCATTCATGGAAACTGAATCCAATCTTTGAATTGTATTAAAGCCTTCTTTGCCTTGTGCCTAAAGATGTAACAGAGCATATGTAGTATTGGCTTTAAAGTTGAAGCTTTAGTTTAAACAGCTTAAGTTACCTAAAGAGAGGAGGGCTTTTGACAAATACGTATATTTGATAAGTCGCTTGATCCAATGACTCTTATTTAAATTTGATGAGCGACTCGTTTTTACCTTATAAAAGTTTAGTTCAAGCTCTACAGAAAATATACATTTTCAAAACTAATATATTATCAGAGACCAATTGCATTGCTCAGCAGTTCTCTTAAGTTGAAAGCAAAGTAAAAATATGAAAAGAAACTCGATAGTAAAGGTGCAGTTTTTCTATACTATACTTTTCTATATTAACTACCTTTGCAGCTTAATTAAGTGATACAAATACATATAAATATATTATTTTATATAATCTATTTTAATTTAATAACACATATGTAGATGTAATACTAATCTTTATTGAAACACTTAAAGTTGAAACTTGTTATTTGATATAGCAAAACTGGTTAGCTCATATGATTTGTGTAGTCGCAACTGTGATATCAAAGTCTTTTATGAAAATAGTTCTTGGCCAGCGACGTGTGTGCAATTTCCGTTGCGGAAAGTCGTGCTAGTAGTAGTTGGACAGGGGAAACAGACCAACAACTGTGCCGGGGTCATTCATCCTGCAAAGTGGCGACACGCCAAAGCGTTCGCCTGGCCAAATGACTAATGGCCCAGGCAAGACAGGCAGAGAGCTAGAGCGGGACATCGACTGGAGCAACCCAAAAAGTGCTGCAGGGGAATAGCCTACTGGCAATATGCAAAATTCGCAATTTGCCATGCCAGACGGCGGACTACGACGACGACAGCAGCACAGGACGACATCCTAGGGGCAGTTGTTTGCTAGCTGCTGCTGCCTGATGGCTGTCTCTCTCGCTCTCAGTTCCTCTCTGTCTTTCTCTCTCTCTCTCTCTCTACCCTCTTCTAGGTTTCGACGTTCGACTATTTTTATGACCGAATTGCGTTTTATTGCTCAACTGCTCGATTTCCAGTTTGTCCGAATGTGGGACAAGCCGCATTGCTGCGAGGCCCACGCTGCGTATGAGCAACGGGTCTAACTGTTAGGCTGACTGCCCCGTGTTCTTCTTACTTGTCAGCTCGTTGGCTGCAGTTGCTCGACATTCAAAATTAGTTGACATTTTCTATTTTCTTCTTTTTTCTATCGTTCATCCCTTATCGATTTTGGGGTTTTTTTTGGCGCATAGCAAATCGGTGCCTTAAGCTGGCCAGGCATCTACTTATACGTGTATTCGATTTATGTACCAAGGTGGCGAGGTGTGAGGCTTTGGCAAAACGCTTCAATTGATTTGAACATTTATTGCTTCGGGTAATGCCAGCCGGCTTGGGAGACACGACTGCTGTAGCCAGACACTAGACCCAAATTCTGTCTGCTCGCAATGCACACCCCTCCCGGCCTTCCTCCCCATTGAAAAGGTAGTCACATTATTTTGTTGCTGTCATTGCATATAAAATAGTTTTATTTTGTGCCTCGTCGTTTAAGCCTGCCAGAAATGTAGAGAAATTACTTGCTACTCTATTGTGGATCTGGTCAACTTACCCTTTTACTAAAATGGGAAATCAGTGTATGAATGTTTTATACAAATAAATGTAACAGGCAGAAGGAGGCGTGGCAGGCTGCATAAAGCATATATATTCTTGATCAGGACGACGACGAGTCGATTGAGCCCTGTCCGTCTGTCTGTCTGTATGTGTGAACGCATCGATCTCAGCATCTATAAGAGCTCGTGACCGTTTTATTGTTATCGATGCTAGACGGCAAAATAGGTTTCTTGTTTTTTTTTATATCCTGATCCCATTAAAAATGGGAAATCAGGGTATAATGGTTTTGTGCAAATGTATGTAACAGGCAGAAGGAGGCGTGGCAGACCCCATAAAGTATATATATTCTTGATCAGGACGACAAGCCGAGTCGATTGAGCCCTGTCCGTCTGTCTGTCCGTCCGTCTGTCCGTCTGTCCGTCTGTCCGTCTGTCCGTATGTGTGAACGCGTGGATCTCAGCATCTATAAGAGCTAGAGACTTGAAATTTTTTTTGTAGGTCCGTGTATAGCACGCGCAGGTCAAGTTTGTTTCAAATATTCGATAACTATTCGCATTTAATTGTTATCGAATAAAAACATTATTGAAATGCAGTAAATAAATTATATCTCGAACGTCTTAAGAGCTAGAGCCTCCAAATTTTGTATTTAGTCTTATATATATTTTATGCAATTTTGATTTTTGTTGGATTTTGGATACCGGCTCCAAATTCCCCCAAATTCTTAGAATTTAAGTTTAGTTGGAAATAGGGCCATTATGTGAAGGCGTTTGCATCTCAACCAAGCCAATAGGATATGTAGATCATATGCTGAAAATTTCATTAAAATCCATTAAGTAAAACAGAAGTTATTAAACAAAACGTTTGGCCAATTTCCAAAAGCACATGTCAGCAGCGCCACGCGCACGCATTTTTCCTATGCGTGTGCACACATACATTCAAATGCGTGTATTCTTTTCTATTCCAAGAATTGAAATTGCGATTGAATTGTGCTGAATTATTAGCTGCTACTTATGTTCAAATTTGCAACAGCCCGTGCAAGAAGGACAGTGGCTGCGTTGGTAGAGGCCCCGCTCGTATGCAGCTTGGTCCGGGTTCGAGACCGGAGGAGATGAAATGTTTTTTACTGTTTTATTTTTTTTTTTTTTAGTTATGAAGTGGCGGTGTTGGTAGAGTTTGTGCACGTTGCGCAAATAATCCGGGTTCGAATCCTGGTCTCGCAATGTCGATTTTTATTTGTTTTCTCTTTTTTTTTAATACTCGATACAAACTACGGAAAATATTACAAAACTCAAAGGACTGGGATCAGGGTATCTCCTAGTCGGGCACCCCGACTAGAGCTTTCTTACTTGTTTTAATTATGGAGCGGTGTTGGTAGAGTTGATGTGCGTTGCATAGGCAATGTTCGAATCTTGGTGTCGTAATGTCGCCTTTTATTTGTTTTTTTTTTTATGTAAGATACAAAATATTAAAAAACGAAGATTGGATTGGAATAAGTGTATTCCTTAGTCGTGAGCCCTGACTAGAGCTTTCTTACTCGTTTAACTTTTAGTTTAGACATTTTTTATGGTACCATAAAATTGAAGAAGTTTTAATCAATAGTTTGCATGTTTCGATAACACACACAGATCATTTAAACTGTTTTCATTCTTTATTAAAGTTGCTCAAATGTGTAGGGGAAGATGTTGTTAGCCTGTTAGATTTGAGATGGTATGATGCTGTAAACTATCTCCTTTCAATTCCTCATAATGTGACTGTGGTTTGGCTCTAATTCCATATATATACATGTGTTGTTAAGGAACTAAATTTGATTGTAAAGGTTCAACACCTAATAATAATAACCATACTCAAAACATTTAACTGAGATTGGCATATAGACATAATTATGATAGCTCACAAAGTTATGCAAGGTAAAAAAGAGGATTAAGGATTATAATAAGCTTTCAAGTCAACATTTTTGTAATTTTTGACGTAACATTTAATAAAGAACTTAAGACGAATTCCTTGGTACATAATTATTTGAATTTCCAATCCAAAACAGGTCATAAAGTTTACACTTAAGCAACTTATGCTAGCTTGAAAGTGAGTAAAGTGAGTGAGTGAGTGAGTTAAGATAGCCCACTCATTCATTCTTTAAAGTCTACACATGATTCGGCATTTGCTCCAACACTTCACAAAGGCTGGTTAACAAACCTCTTTTTGCCGTTATGCTGCTGCCAAAACGCACGCCAACGTCCGCGTGCCGCCCACAACAATTCATATGTAGGTCAAACTTGCCGTAGCAAAAAGCGTTGCATACCCACGGGCTGTCAATTTATTTCTCGCGCTTGGCACATTTCGCTCGCTGTTTGGTTTTGCTCGCCTGTTCATGTATTTTTTTGTTTATTTTGATTCTCTGGTCGCTCCTCACGCGCAGCTCCAGTCACCGCATGGCACCAGCGAGCATTCCGCCAGCTGTGCGAAGCTCGTCCTTGAAATTTATGCGCTCAACGCAGGCGAGCAAGTTGTATCTCTGCGGGCACATGGCGTGTAAAGCTCTCATTATGATGATGCTCAACACACACACACACACTGAAGCACACTCATTCGAGCAGATAAATGGTCATGCAAAACTAGAACCACTTACGCTTCGTCCTGGCACTGGGCCAATGGGAAAGGCATTGTTATTCTTTCTCTTCTTTTTTGTCTTTTTAGTCAAGTAAATTAGGCTCTCTGATAACATAGCCACAGATCGGACCGTCTAGATAGTCAAGTGCAAGAATAAAGCCTTGCCTGTTGTTGTCGTCGCTTGTATATTTGCTTTGCTCTACAACTTTATCGATTTTATGATAATCATTTTTTGGCCAGTTCTCCAGGCATGTCAATCAGCTTAAAAGTAGCTCCCGACCGACAAACGGAACTGTTATTAAAAGCCTGCGTCTCAGCTGCTAAGTGTTGCGTATACGCCGAGTCTGCAGTTTTGTCAAATATATTTGAACTCATAACTAGAACCGTCAATTTAATGGCAGCTGCCATCGCGCTGCGTACCTCCTTCAGCAACCAGATTATTGGAGTCATAAATTTTTATGATTTTCCATTGGTTGCAGTGCACTCAAAGGGCCGGGGCGTGGGAAAAGTGTGTGGAATACAACTCGATTTTCATGCGAATTTAATAGCCCTGCAGATGTGATACAGGAAATTATTATAGCCAACGTGGCATAGGGAGCAGAATACATTTTTCTGTGGAGTTTCGGCCATTAAAAGTAAATTTAATAAAAACGCCAAGCTTTTGGCATGTCAAAAAAGAAACATAAGCTAAAAAAAGAGACGCTAACATATTGACAAGCCGCCATCAATCACGCTTGACAGGCGCTTGTATGTAGAGGCAACCACGAAAATTTATCAACAGGACTTGCACACCACACAGGACACGGCAGGTAACAGGCAGCAGTAGCAGAAGTAATCTAATCCAATTACTCAACAATGGCAAACAAGCAGTGCGTGGCGTGGGCGTGGGCATGGCAGCATGCGGAACGCTAATGGCCACCAACGAGCCAACAACAGGAGAGAATAGTGAAAAGGAAACAGGAGCTGCCTGGCTAAGAGGATATCACATGTCCAACGTTAAAGTTAAATAACCAAAGGCAATCAGCTGGCATCAATAGCAACATGTTAAAGCCGCAGGCAAGTTTATGCCACTGCCTTGGGCTATCTAGCATTGGATCATTAACTGGTAGCGGGTGCAAATGCTGTCAACAATCCAAATTGAAATTCATGCGCATTCGATGAATTTTTTGTATGGCTTGAGCCCATTGTTATCCTGCATGTGTTTGTGGTCGCCTGCAGGACATTGTATTGACGAAATTATCATTTCTGTTGCTTCAATAAAATGACAAAGCAAACTAATATCGAACGGTCCTTCGCATAAGCTGGCTTAGGCATGAAATTGAAAAAGCGCACCCTTCACGACTTCCCTCCTTGGGGGTTGTTTATAAGCGCTGTGGGGGTTTGCTATGCTGATTGGATGTGCCCAACAGTCATGTTGTTGATGAGCTGAACTTCGATGCCTCTCGCATTAAATAGAAAAACATAAAGACTTGCTCGCACACCAAAATATCCTTGTTACAGTTGTTGGAGCAACCCTTTGCCGTATAAAATACATCCATCAAATAACAATTATGTCGCTTCTACTCAAATATTTGTCATTGACACTCACAAATCGTTTATGCAAATATAGCCGAGGACTGGACTTGAAGGATTTCATTAGAGCGCTCAACACGGACACGCCTTATCTAAGGACGACACACACAGAGAGAGAGAGAGAGAGACTAATTTTAATATCAAACCCGCTTTAGGATACACTGCATTAATATTCACTTTTCGGCTGGTTGACTTAAACGTGCTGGGCGTGGCGTTTGTTGATGGAGCTACTGCAAAAAGAGGCGACAAATTGAGCAGCCGCAATGTTCAGCAGCCCTGAACAAATCCTCACATACAAACCCAAACAGTAATACTTACAAACACACACACACTAACAGACAAGGGCCAAAGGGTCAATTTGCTGCGCATCAAAAGGCCAAGCGTTTAAGCTTAAAATAGTTGAAAACCCAACCAAGGCGACAAGTTAATAAACATTTACGTTGTGTAGCCAGCATATTTATAAACGCATTAAGTATGCTTCACTTGAGCAAATATTTCACTCTTTTCATTTTCAAAATATTGTTAAGTTTGTTGGAAAGTTATGCAGAAGCGTTAAGTGCTGCCAGCCATTTGGCTGAGCTTAAACTATTCCATTGGGTAGTTAGTTAAGATATGAAATGGCGTAAGACATACAATTGAGCAAAAGCAGCAGTTTGTCTATTAACACGAATGCAAGTCAGAGTCAATGTTTCGACTGAGCTGCAGAGCAAAAGTTGTTGTAAAAACTGTACACTGCATGAAATGGGCTGGACTTGGTCTCTGAAATTCAAAAAGCTAAAAATATTCGCATACATGAGATATAAAAGTAAGCAGTAGAGTGGGGAAAATCTTAGCCCTTGAATTCATATGACTTATAATTATTAAAGAAATATATACAATATTAATTGAATATGAAATTTATAACAGCAGAATTGTTAAGTCGTTAACAAAGATATCGTGATTCTTCACAGTGTAGCTGCATTTGACGAAACGAAAAGGGCGAAAATGTTGACAAATGTCAAATGCACATGGAGCACAGAGCTAAATTATGGCTGAAGAAGCTCAGAAGACACGATGACTGTGTGGACCTTGTAAGTGTGAAGTGAGTGTGCGAGAGAGTGTGTGTGTTGACACCAATAGGCAGCCACGGAGCTGAGACGATAGTTGTGGGTTGTGCTAGTAGTTAGCTAGCGGCTGTTACACTTGTCAACAAGCACAAGGCAGCCAGTAAAGAAGGTCTGTCAGCCAACAGCTTTTCAGCTGAGTTCAGTTAGCAGTTGAAGACGTGCAGTTAAAGCTGATTCCAGAGCCTACAATTGTCAGTTGCAAAAAGCCAGTTGGCAGCACGATTTGGTCCGCTTTGGCTTATTTAAGCTGAACTAAAGCGCTTAAATGGCGTTTAAGCAGCTTTATGACTGCGACGATTTGTAAAACTTCAACTCGAACTCCCAAGTTATTTATGTAAATTTCTTGCAGTGGTTGAGCGAGGGGAAAACTTGAACTTCTTTCATGTTTTCTAATTAAGTTGGTAATTTAAAAGTGTCGAGCGTGTTGGTAATGCAACTTTCAGCCAGATTTACTTCAATGCAACTGCTGCTGCTGCAGCTTGTGGCTTACAATTTGGCAGGGCAAAGTTTTCATTTGTTGCCACTGCGGCAGCAGCACCCGCAATAAACGCTGGGGAGCAGTGGCTGCTGGAAAGTGGAAAAATATAAAAAAAGAAAAGAAAAAACGAAAATGTTAACAACTTCTTTGACATTTGCTGTGCGTTGCCATTTGCATTCGTATTTGTATTTGTGTTGTGTTTGTGCCAAGTGGAAATTGCATAAGTGCCCAGCGCGACGAACCGCATAAACCGCATGCCAAACCGAGTAAATGAAACGGCAATCACATAAAAAACCAAGGCCAGCAGGTGTGCGTATACGTTTTGTATGTGTCAAACTTGGACCTTAAATTAATGCCCATGCATTAGAGAGTATTATGAGAAACTTCACACTGCGGCCAACAGGCTATGACTGAGCTTAAGCGTGAAGTGGATTAGAAATGTAACGCACACACTTTATGTGTGGACACACAGCTCACACACAACCAGCGCAACTGCAACACGAACTGTGCAGAACTCTGTGTCAGCTGAGTCAAAAGTTTAGGCCTTCACAGCGAGGCGTGGCGCACAACAAAAACACGTCGAGCATCGAGAGTGTAAAATAGTGTTTAAGACAATTGCCGTTTAAAGGCCGACAGATACTCTATGAGAGTGGAAGTGAAGTGAAAATAGTTCCAACTTAAAGTTGTAGATTCCAATGATTTATATTTTATTGTTATATGTAGTCAATTTTAAAGTAAACAGATGGGCTAGTAAATATATAAACACAAATATCTTGAATTATGGATATATTTGTACTGGAATATATTTCATTTAAGAAAACAAAGCAGAACTAGCTTCACAAATTAGAAATATATATTATGAAAAAAGAAAAAGACTTTAAGAATAACAGTGAAAAGTCAGAATTGGGATATATAAGTAGCCAAGTTGGTTAAAGTGCTATCCTAATATTTGTATGTAAATTTGGCTAAAGAGTTCTTAGACAAATTTAGTCTATATATCTAAGTTGGTTTCGTAAAGAAAAAATATGTATTTTGTTAACAGAGAGCACGACAATCTGCTTCCATAATTTTTATGCAAACAAAGGTATATCATTTCAAAATTTGTATTTCATAAAAATAATTTGTACTTGGTGCAGCCAAGATAATAAAGCTCCTTGGCCCTATATGCTATAGAGCATTTAACAAAATGAAAAAAAAAGAAAGATTTAGCATACTATGCAACGTATGCCTCTTGCATGTCAGTGCACACAGGCCACAACAAAAATGTGACTTAAATTTGTTGCTACATTCGTTATTTTTTGTGAGAGAGCAGGGTGCTGCGAGAGAGACAGAGATGTGGGACATACTACATAGTTGGCAACTCAACTGCATTCAAAGTGCATAAGGCAATGCGAGAAACACATAAAGCTCAAATAGTCCAAAAAGTTGTTTTGTTAGTCCGACGGGCTTTTGGTTTGAGGGGATTAGGCGCCATAAGACCCAAAGACCCTGCGAAGAGTGAAGTTGACTTTTTGGCAGTTGCTCACCAGAAATAAAAGGCAATTTATTTGCTTCTATGCATACCTTTCATGTAACGAAAAACACTTAAAGCTGCTCGGATGGAACAAAAAACTCTTTGAGCGCTTTAGTAGTAGATGAACCCTCGAGCTTACACTCGACGTCAGTTTGATTTGCGTCCATATAGAGAAGTTGCTTCTTCTCATATTCCTCTCTCTGGCCTAGTTCATTCCTGCATTTTATCTATATTGTCGCTGGCTGCTGCTTTTATTGTCTCTATTTGGATTTATATTTACCCTACTCTCTCCGTCTCTTTTTGTCTCTCGTCCTTAATAGCCTTGAGGTATGCATTAATTACTGTGACCATAAAAAGCGTCTCGACCAGCCTGGCTAGGGCAACGTGCGAATTGCATAGGACTTGCTCAGCGCCAGTTCCTTAGACCTTTTACTTTGTATAACATTTTGCATTTTACGGCCGTGAGACTATTGTGTTCTCGCCTACTGCTGTTGCCCAGCTTTGCTTGCCAGAGACCCCTTTTGCTTTTTCTTTCATTGTTATCAACGAAATTTAGCTGCACCGTTTATGTCTCTCAACAGCTTTAGTTGTTTCCCTTTCACTCCAGCTGGAGTTTTCCACTTTATTCGTTGCTAGCTTTAATGGAATCGTACGATTCTTTTTGTTGTTTTTGATGTTCAATTAAGAAATATACCAGCTTCATATAGCATAATATAATGTTTAAAGCTCCTAAATATCAGTATTTCGTTGTTTAACTTCTTTACTTGTGTACTTCTAATCACTTTCGTTAGATATTCTACTCGCTTAATTGTTGTATTAGTGCATATATGTGCCCTTTAATTAAAGCATATATAAACATAAGAGCAAATGTTTCGAATGTCTCTTTGCTTGGCTATTTCTCAATGAAATACAGTTTGATCTGTTTTATATATAGATTATATATTTCTATATATCTCCTCTGCTCGCTGCTTTCTTAATCAATTGAGCCCTATCTTGGCTATGTTTTGCATTGAGCTCAATCTAATTCTACTGATTCAGTTGCTTGTTCATTCCATTCATTTTACTCTCCGATTTTTCCTCTAATCATTTCGCCCATAAATTGTTGCTTTAAAAATGTATTTGTCGGGCAAGCATTTGACTAACAGATGAAATCTCATGTTGAAAGCTCATTTGTTTTATGACAGCGCCTAGGCAAACATATGCGTACTGCTAACCGCTTACAACACCTACAACTCCTGCTGAAGCTCTCCCCTGCTCTAGTTATTTGACACGCTTTTCAACCTAAATACAAAATGTACAAAAAGGCCAGACTACTTCTTGCTGTTGCCGCATTCATTACATTGTTTGCTGCTGCTGTTGCCTTTGCCTTCTGCATACACACATCCATACACCTCTTTATCAGCACCCACAGTCACACACACACGCGCGCACAACATAATTGCGCTGCTGCCAAAGGAAAAGTCGTTGCCTACTTTTTGGATATTTTATTTTTATTTCTGACAACACAAAAATATTTAAAGTGTCTCACCATATCAACTTTATTATGCGCGCCAAAAAGTTGCAAAATTAAGAGACAACTCCCCTAATAACAGCCGCAACCTCCTTCAGCCACCACCCACGCCCCCTGCTGCAGCTGCCTCTGCCTCTGCCTCTGCCACTGTCGCAATTGCAGGCAACGCACAACAAAAGCTTAAAACCTAAAGCAGAAACTGCTGTGTATGTGGTTGTGTGTGTGTATGCCTTTCACCTTGTTTATCTCGTTTTGTTTTGGTGCCTTCTTTTTTGGCATAGTGCGAAAGCAACCGAAAAAACTTGCTTCTGACATCTTTTTTGGTTTGCTTGCAGCTCGATTTTGTGTGCCTGTCTCTGGCTGTATTCGTGTATGTGTGTGTGTGTGTAAGTGTGTGTATGGTCATAAGCTGCGCGTGTTGATGTGTGCGGTTGTGTGTTTACAATGCGTGGCGCGTTTGTCGCTTTCGTTTGCTGTGCGCCTGGTGCGAATTATTTTCTGTGTGTGGGTGTAACGCACACAGATACAGCCCGCATACACCTACGGTGTGTGTTGCTGCTCTTTTGTGTTAGCAACATGTTGCTCAACTATGTTGACAGCGCAGGTTTTGATGTGCTTTACTTATATGACAGACAGAGAGAAAGAGGGACAGCTGGGTAGACAAACAGTTGGCAATTTTAAGCTGCTTAGCGGCGCAGGCTGAGTTTTCATTTTCATTAAAATGCCAGAGGTGAATCCGCAAAGTAAATCCTTTTTGGCTGCCAGCAATTCAGTTCCTGTTGCTACTTGAGCAGTTGAGTGTAGGCGGCGAACAAACAAAGATCAAATCTTATCGGCAATCATTTGATGCGCACTTGAGCGTTGCCTCGGCAACAAAAACAACAGCAGCAACAACCACAGCAAACATAATGAGATGTAGTCCCAGCAGGTGGGCAGCCGTCTTATCAAAGCGGATATTCAGCAAGCGGACTCTAGCAGCAACTCCGGCTCCAGCGACATCGTCATGGAAATTCTTCATTAACTCAACTTGGGCGCCTCAGCAAGAGCAAATAAGTGTACGTTATTAAAGAGGAGGCGCAGGTGGACCACTCGGGGAGTGGGCGAGCAAAGGCAGCTGCTGTTGTTGTGGTTGTTGCTGTATATGTTTCGCTTGACGACTGCGAGATAACGGTAAATGAATATGCTGCAATTTGCACGCCCACATAATGAGCAAGGCGGGGCATAGAATAATAACAACAGCGAACAACGACTAACAAAAGTCGATAAACATAAAGCCAGGCGGAAGGCGAGTAGCGGCAGGGCCCAGATAAGTATGCTACACTTGCCAGCGGCTCAACTATGTGTGTGTGCGTGAGAGTTACGGCTTGCATATGTGTATAAGCGTATGTGTATGTTTGTGCTGCAAAAGTAAATTAAAACGATTTTAATTACGGTTGCCAAGACGATGAATGAAAATGTCAACGCTGAGGCAATCGTTCCAGCAAACCCTTTTAAAGGCAACGCAGCAGGTGGGCAGGCTGAAGCAGAAGCATAAGAAAGAAGCAGAGTGAAACGGAGGCAATGTTTAAAAGCGATTCGCTGTTGCCAACGCACCACAGCAGCAGCACTCGTGTAATTTGTTGCATGTGTACACGGGAGCAAGTAGCCTCTTGCTTAAATGGTTTATACGAGATTTTAATTTTCAAGCAGCAACAAATTTGTGCAGCAGCTGTTGTTGCTGTTGCTGGCTATTCAAAGCAAAGTCATGGCCAAGAGTAGCAACAGAACAGCAAGAACCTTGGCAAAAAAAATGTTAAGCGTATCGTAGCTAAGCAAACAGCCGCCATTTTTGTGAAACGCTTTTATTTTTGTTTTTTCGTCTATTCATTTTTGCTTATGCGGCCCTTTTTTTACACCTTATTAACGGTTTCCATGGCAAAGTTTGCCTGAGTAGGAGGCGTGAAATTTTTGCAGTTGAAAAGCTAAAAAGCTGCACGAACCGCACGCAAAAAATGAGCAAAAGAGAAACTGTCGCGCGCTGATTAACTTGACACCATTTGTAGAAGGGTTGGCCAAGAGCGGAAGGCAAGGTGTGCAGTACCCTTTCAGGGGGAATTGAAAGCAAGGCATGCTGGCTTTGTCATGCAGCCGACAGGCAACACCTGTCGCTGTTGTCTGGGCCTCCTCGCTCCCCACTCCACGCTCCCCTCTGCCCGCTCTTTAGCTGCGGCTACCAAAAAACCACGCTGACATTTCCTTTTGCTCAACCGCTGACGTTTCCCCTTGACGACAGTTACACACCGCGGTTCCAAGCTGGCCCTCCCTAGCCTCCTGTCATGCCTGCGGTGGTCTGCTGTCTACAAATATCAGTTTCATGCTGCATTTTGGCCAAACTAACCATAGATGAGTAATACGTCCGTATATTCTAAGTGAGATTATGGTTAATTTAAGAAATGGCAGTAAATAAAAATAATTAGGTAATTAGGGAATATGATTTGATATATAGAATACGAGCGTAGTCTCGCTTGGCAACTGAATTGATTAAGGCGAGTTCAGGACTTCAAAATTAGTAAACTGTGCAGTAGCTGCCACTTCCGACTGGCGTTCGGTAGTCAAGTTCCGCGACAATGCCTGCTGCATATAAAGCAAGGCACAAAAATTGAAGTCGCTGACAAACTGTAACAGTTGACTCAAAATATGTTGACAACTTAACAACGGCAATCCTTACGCAGTCTACTCCGGCTGCTAGGAGTCCCCAAAGTAACTGATGTAAACTTTAAGCAACAACTGGAACAGTTTTGACGAGTTTTCCTTCGCGCACAAACTGCAAACTTTGCGATGCATTCCGATGAGTTTTAATATGCGGCAAGCGCAGCGCTAAATGTCAACCAAAGTGTCAGCCAAGGTGACGACAGGACAGTTGACAGGGGCCACAGGAGGCTACGCATAAGACGGAGAGAGTGAGCGAGAACAAGGAAATGTTGCAACTGCAGCTGAGTTGGGCATGTTTGCATAATGAGATGTTGCATAAACACAAGTTTTCGATGATTCCTTTAACGAGAGGCGTGAAGCAAAGTCAAGGTCAGTGAACTTTTGTGTGTGCGAATTATATTGTTGTTTTTTGTAGAAATTTTTTGAGCTTTAAGTATATTTATACGCAGATTTATATCCTTATGTAATGAACTATGACAGTCCATATTTTTAAGAAATGATCCATTTTATGTATATAAAAACTGATTGAAGACAGATAAATATTAAAGATCGAATATAGAAAAGCTTACTGTGTGCTAATAAACACTTTTAAAGTTTAGTAAAATATAAAATTTATATAAATATTTTTTAAGGCTTAATTGATTATTATATTAACCTGACTAAAATTATTAAAAGCCCAAATTCTCTCACTTATAAATGATTTCGGTAACAATTCTGATTGCAAGACAAACAAATCTCTTAAATATTTGGATTTTTGTAGGAGCAGCCAAGGGCTTAAAAACAGTGAATAAATTTATATAAACTACAAAGGAATTTTTATAAAAATCATTTACAATTCACGAGATTGTTGGCAGTAAAGTCTGATCACAAAGGATTTTGTCGACACTCCTTTGACTGGAATAAAAGGCTAACTAACTAAAATACAAATTGTTAGCATAAATTTACCTGTGATAAAATTCAGATTTTTCACACTTCCCGCACTTATTTATCTGGTGACCGGTTGCCCTGCTTCACTTTCCGGTGCGAAATGCAAACGTTTTGCTTACTTGGCTAACTTGGCCAAAGTTAGAGCATAAAATTCAATTACGATTGCGATTGGGAATAGCGAATTGCGAATGGCAAATGGCGAATGGCGTATAAATTTCAACACTTGGCGCGCCAAATGTTTACGAGCGGCATTTGATTTGCCAGCATTTCTTATCGCTGTTATCAGTCGCTGGCTGGCTGACCATAAAATTAGTGCGCAGACACAATAAAACGGAATAAAACGGGGTCCTCTGAGCCAATTTGCCAACGGACAAAGAAAAAAGCTGTGGTTTTTTTGTTCAGTTTCAGGTTTTGCTTTATGACACTTTGACGCGCCAAAGATACGCACGCAGCTTGAAGATACTTTTGAGCCGATGCTTTGTACTGGGGCCTGGACAACCGTTCTAGTTGAAAACGCGCAAGGAACTGTTTGTTGAAACTCTACTGTGCTGGCATTTTGTGACTGCGAAGCGAAACTTGGTGCTTGGCAAACTTGGCATCCACCAGGACGCATGCGCTGGACGAGGCAGACTTCCAGGCTGGCCGTTGTTTACTTGGCTGTGCAACTGGTGGTTGCCTACCAACAGGCAGCAAGGACGACGGACCTATTTGTGTCTGGCTGCTGCGTCCTGTTCCCATGGGCAGCCATATGTGACGGCTTTGACTTTGGCTCTTGACGAAGTCGTGGGGCGGTTGACGTTGTCGTGACAACTTGATTTCTTTGTAATTTGGCTCGACCCCAGAGGTTTTCATTTCAAATTGCTTTAAACTTAATGAAATTGTGATTTTGATTTACAGCTGCTGCCAGCGGCAACCTTTGAACTATTTATTTAAATGGCAAAACTCAATGCCAGAGCATTTATCTAATTATGGCAGAGCTTAGCACTGAGTTGTGATTCAGCAACCAGAGTTGAGAGCCAACTGAATGACATTACAGAAAATCCGCTTAGTGACACAAAGTTGCTGATATGTTTATACATACTGAAACACATACAGATACGGATGCAGATACAGATACAGATACAGGTACAGATACAGATACATTAACACTTACAGTTTGCAGAGACGGATACAGATGTATTTCGAGTTTGCATGCGCATTGTTTATGCAAGCGCATTAAGCTGGGTCTCAGTTGTCGGCTGTGATATGCAGATACAATGAGACATAGATACAGATATTTGGCTACTGCAGATGCACCCTTATCACACCCACAAGGAATTTCTGGACTTTGCCTGTTGCTGCTGCGTGTTGCGTGTTGCGGTTCTCTGTTTTGATGCTAAGTGCATTAATGGATAGTAGCGAAACCGCACTAGGAAACGCCCTCTTGTGAGCTGCTGTTGTTTGTTGGGTGGGTGTGTCAGCATCTTTAGGCCAGCTACAAGCTGTAAACAGCTGGCGAACAACTGTCAGCGTGCAAGTCATAAAAAGGGAGTCAGTCGAGCGCTAAATACGCAAAAGATACACCCATAAGGTTCGGCGGCGACGGCTTTGATTGCCACATGAGTAACTCATTAAACAGAGTGCGAACAAAGGAGAGCGAGATAAACAATATCTGTCTGCCTCACATTTACCTGCAAGTCAAGTGTAACTTAATGCGCAGCTAGCCAAATTGATATCGTATCTCATAGCTTATAAAAGAGACAACTAGATGCTCTCATGATTACTGTTTGCAGTCGCAGAAGCTATTTTGGCATTGTCATCAAATATGTATAACATAGCGTCGAATATGATTTTGTTTTTTTAAGGTACCTGCAGTATCTAATTTATGGATACAGTCGATATATTATTATATATAAATATATAATCATCTCTCTTCACATCCTGACCAAACTCCATTCAATCTACTCTACATTATATAGCTCGCTCGCTATTTGTAACATTTGCTTTGCTAGAGCATTCAATCTTTGACTTATCATGGAAAGTCGTTTCATTTTGATTTTGTTCTACAATGTCGCGTGCAATTTTCTTTTTATTTGCAATACATTTTATTGTTTATTTAGCGCATTGTTTAAAGGGGATTTTTTTTATTTTGCTTCATGTTGTTGCCTGTAGATTGTGTTCCGATTTAATGGCTGTAAATTGAAAACGGATTTTTTTTCACAGGCGCAAATTGCGAAAAATGTTTTTTCGAAAAAGATGTGCGAGAGCACCATCCACAGCAGATGAAATGACAAAAATTTAATGGAATCTACGGCGGCTGATGCTGACATTCAATTTCAAATGGCCATTTTGATGGGGAACAATGCTTTTCTCAAGGTAAAAATTGATATAAAGTGAAACATTTCAGATTATATATAAATATAAATATATATGTAAATTATATGGACATCCTTTGAACTCTTTAAATTTAAAATGCTGTTCCTCATAGTTTTGCAGTACTGACTGCAACACTCTTACTTATTGGTATTCGAATATAGGAAAAAGCATGTGCAGTTTGATAAACTTTTGTTTACACAAATTTATGTTTTAGTTCAATGAAATATAATAAATAAATTTCAAAGAGCTGTTTCCAGCTCTTTCCCTCGGTTCTTGCCAAATTTAACAAATTTTGTATCAAACGAAACAATTTGAAATTCCTTCGTCTCTCAGTTGCAAACGGAAATTTGATTTGTTTTCTGATAAATGGCAATTTATTTTACTTATTTAAGTCGCATATTTCCTGCTCGCCACCCACGACCCTCCCTCCGCCAATTCAATTACCAAATTGATTCGAGCTTTTCTTCTTCTTGTTTGTGCCTTTTCGCACGCCCTGTGGCTGGTATACGCTTCAATTTGCTGAGCCGCAGATAATTGAATGATTTGAATTTTTATATTGAATTTTTTGGTGCGTTACATGAGCGGCTTTTCATATTTTTCCCAGCATTTCCTTTGCCATTTTTCTATTTTGCTGGTCTTCTTCTCTTTTTTGCTCTTTGTATAGATTTTCTTTTCTATTAAAATGTAAATTGTTAGCGAATTGGAAAATTGCTTATCAATTGGCTGGCATATGCTTTCTGGGATCAAACGCTGCCTTAATTGAAGCCTTAGAAGCCTCATAGGGGCACAAGCTAGCTTCCCCTTCTCCACTTACTTCTCGCGAGGGAGGCTTGGGCTGCTGTTTAAGCTGCAATTAAACATTTAATGAAGTTTTTGCTGAAGGCAACTTAATTGAGTTGTTTTTTCTATGCATAAGCTACATATATAGACATGCAGCTATATCAATTATTTTTTGTTTCCACTCAAGCGTAGCAAATTTTTGAGCATAGCGCTAAAATGTATGGGTATTGAAGCCCGCATTGTTGGTATAGATGGCGCAATGCGGGGGCGTGGCAATGCTGCAGAAGCGATGCAGCAGACAGCTGATGCTGGTCAAAGAAGAGAAAAAACCTAGACTATATGTCTGAGCGACTGCGTGTCTCGGTGTGTAAGCAAGGTGAAAACCCATTTAGTTATTGCTTCTCGGAAGGCAACTAGAACACATAAAAGAATCTCAAGTGTGTTGTGTTGTGTGCGAGTATTAGGCATTGTTTCGCAATCGAGTTCCAATTGAAAAGCAATACAAATACTCACTGCGGGTGCCACTTCAAAAGCAAAGGTGAAAGCCTGATGCACAGTCTCTATAATTAACCAGAATTCACGCCGTTGAGTGTCGGAGATGCAAAGGGCGTTTGCCACCCGTTGAGCAGGTAGACCGATTGCCTGCCTCTGCCTTTCAGCTGTGCCATATGCGTCGCATACCTCGACTCGAAATGAATTAAGTATATTAAAATTGTATATATACTCGTCTAATATATATTGTGGGCGCAGGCGCGCAGCTTGAGACTTTAGAACTCAATACTTCATGCCAGACACACTGACGCAAGCCACATGCTGATTCTTTTCTATGCATTGCGTTTTTAGCCAAAGTCCAAAGCATTTCTAATGCAAAACGTGTGGCGTTTCAAAGGGAGATGGGGGCGTGGCAGTGGCAGTCGCACGTTCGCATGTGTCTGGCAGCTGTCTTTCAGAGGCAACAGCAGAAGAGAAAAGCGAAGGGAATTAATAACAAAATACGCGCTCGCTGACAGTAATTGAAGTGTGACATTATTTCAAATATGATTACGAGCTGTTCGACTCGTTGCGACTGAAACGACATTGAATGTGTTGTCTGTCGTGGCGGCAAATTACAAAACAGAGCACCAACTGAATGTGGTGCAAACTGTAAACGGATGCAGGTCAATTAGATGCCAAAAGCTATTGATGCAGTCGTTACAATATGTGTAAAAAGGGGAGAACTCAAAAAGAGAAGGACAGAATATCTGGAAACAACATGTGAAATGCAAAGAAGGGACTATGTTAAATTACTCCTTGGGAAAACAAATACTAAAGATGGAGCTTGGATCCATTCTTGCTAGATCTAAAAGTGACTGTGCCTGACATGCTAAATATAGAGGTAAGATGTATGCTTGGTAGAGAAATCAAATCAAATATATTCAAAGAATTGTAGGCTATAAATTTCTCTCTCTTAGTTCATAGTTGACAATGCTGACAGCACACAGTACAACATTCTCCTTGGCTAATCTTAAACCCTTCAAGCTACTTTAACTTTTAGTGTACACAGCATTTCCTGATACAATTTTAGAACTAAAGTCGAAAGACATTCGAGCTGCAGGCGCCTTGTTCAATTCGAATATTACCTGCCACACTTTCACCTTAGCAAACAGCACACAACACAACATGCACACACACAGCTCACAAGTAAGTCCTGTATGGCAATCCAATTCAATTCCAGGACGAAGCTCATATCAATAATTCGGAAGTGCGGTGCACATAAAAGTCAAGAACTTAATTTCCAGCTGCTGTCATTTTAGGAACAATTTCAGTTTTATGACTTTTTGCCAACAGAGTGAGAGTGGACTACCAGGAAAAACTTTCGATAACCGTGGTCATATCCGGCTTAAGCACACACACAGACACACACACGCGTGCGTTGCTTTGTTGACTTTTGTGTAAAGTCGCAGCTTAAAACAAACAAAATGCAACTGAAAATGTATTTGATGCACGTTGATGCTTCTGGTGCTGATGCTCTTGTTGTTAAGCATAGCATTGTTTTTGCAGCGACAACATAGACAGAGTTCCACCTGCACACACACACCCACACACCCACACACAAAAACACACACACAGACACAGAAACAGCGACTACACGTGATATGTGCCATCAGCTGCAACTTTCGACTTGCAGCTTCTGTCTTAGCGGTGCGCTTATCGAGCCAAACTCAAAGATCTTTTTGTGGTTGGTTTCCATTATGCGCTGTATGAGACCTGAAAATGGGGTATATTGGTTGCATCCGAAATTTTAGTTGCCATAGTTACTGCTATAATTGGATAATTGAAGCTAGAGTTTGGAAACTTATAAGCTGGCATATGTGAATATCTAATGATTGTATTTACTTGAGTTTTTTAAAAGAATCTCTTAGAATGTCTGTCTAGCTGTCTCTAGCTGTCGAATGTTCTCTACAAGACTGAGAGAGAACTTGTAATCAGAGCGATAAGTTCGCAGATTTTTGATAATAGGCGTACTCCAGGCTATATATCGAACATTGCTCTATCTGTCTAAAAGAAAGAACTCAAGCCGGCTCTTTTCAGCTTAATACTTTCCAATTACAATTCATACAGGGTATTTGACTGTCGCTCAACAATGATTTTCACATGTTTTGGTTTGTTTTTAGTTTCGGTTTCGGTTGTGTTTGGTCGGGTGTATATTTGTTTATTTGTCTCTCTGTCTGTTTGTGCGTCTGTCAGAGGCAGGTAAGCGGCTGCTGCGTTTACCTATGCACAAGTTGAGCAAATAGAGTCGTTAAGTGCTGTAGCAAGTTGCCAGAGCAACGGGACTTTTACTTTGTATTATCTTGATAACAGCTCAGTTGCAACAGTTGCTGCTGCCGTTGTGGCAATAGTTGCCGCTGCTGCTGTTCCTTCTTGCTGTTATTTATTCTGCTCTACAAATGACAAGGCTGCTTTATGCTGCCAATCCGGTGACACGATAAACAAGCTCAAAAAACTCACAGTATCAGCCAAGGGGAGAGAGAGCTTTTGCTAATGCCTGACTAGCTGCCTCCTCCTACTTATCTCACGACTGCTGTCGCTGTTGTTGCTGTTGCTGCCTTTGGCCTGGCAGCTCTTTTTCCTGTCGCTGTTTTCCACATTTATCCTGTTAGTGACACCTTCTTTGTCCATGCATTCTTCCCTCTGCCGCCTGCCGTCTGCATGTCAGTCTTCATTCAGCGAGTCCCCCTCTCTCTCTCTATCTGTTATCGTCGTCACATTAAATTCAAAGCCACTGCTTGCATGTCTTTTATCCCTACACACACTCTCTGTTGGCCACAGTCAAAGTGAAAAAACGTGGAAATTGATTTTCTATTTTGCCGTGTGGATTCCGTGTTCTCCCATTCTCCCGTTCGTCAGTGATTGTCAGTGGCAGCTACACGTGATTGAGTCCTATCTTTAGTTTTGTCACTTCAACTGCTGGCAGCTACTTTAAATGTCAGCACGCTACCAGTTCCAGCTCCACTGCCCCTCGCACGTGCTGCTCTTGCAAATTTTGCTGGTTTTCTTTTCTTTTCCTTTATTTTTTGGTTTTTCGAATGTCTTCTCCATAGTCTTGTCGTTGAAAGGCTTATCCAACACGCGTGTTAGCTGCATTATGCGAGAAACTGAAGCGGTTTGCACTTGCCCTTTGCCTTGCCACTTGCCCCTATGCTACAGCTGCTCTTTTCGGTTAAGTGCAACACATGTTGGCACTTTGTTGGGATTTCATTGCACAACCGACGAATTTAGCGCTTGTTTTAAGCACATTTTTTGTGCTTAACGCGTCAGCAAAGGGTTGGTGTTACTAGAATATCTTCAATGTGAGGGGACTTTAGCAACTGTTAGCAGAAGATAAGAGAGTGGAGTTATTGTGTGTACAAGTTTGATCAAACATTGACTAACGTTTTGATCAGACCATCTGCTTTGTAACTGAACTCGTGATCCCTGTTTTCCACATCAACAAATTTGAATATACGATATATATCGCTCCCTTCTGTTCATCTCTCCCTGTCTCTCTTCCTCTAGCCATCCTTATCTCTTTATATGTATTAGAGTAGAGTTTTGGGTTTGATCCCGAAGCTTTATAGTAACTCCTCCCCTACAATAGTCGCCTAGGCCAGCAAAAGTCACAAGGATAACAAAAATGTAACAATTTAGTCTGCCCCTCTACCTGGGCACCTGTAAATGAATTTGTATATTCAACATCTTTCATTCTGTGAAAAACAAAAAGAAAAGAGAAATCACTTTCAAACAATTTGAACAAAAATATTTGTCTACGCGTCAACAGCGTCTAAAATTGTTTCTGCTTGTAAAAATCAAAAGGACCGCAAAGTTTATTTAAGGCGGGCTACAGCTCCTCGCCTCCTTCTCTATTCTATTCCCCGGGATAGAAACGTGAAAATAAAACTTTTGCCCCTAACGCAATTTTTATGCATTTCTCCGCGTCGAGGACAATTTCAACATGGGACACATTAGCGCCAGTGTGGAAAGTGGGAAAATCAAGGCGAGAACGGTAGCTGGAGCGGGCGAGCTAACGACCCGCGGCCTAGCCAGGACATTACGCTTTAAATTTATGTGATTAATAAATTTCCATAATTTTTGGGCAGTGGCGAAGCGGGAAGAAAAAAAATGTTGCCTGCTAGGCAAATAAAGCACCGGAACTAGGCGCAGGCGAAAGCCTTACGACCCCGCAAGGAATCTGAAAATCGTTTCGGGTCCGTCAGCAGTAATGCCTCCTGTTTCGGCAATCATTTTGAATGGGTGTGCTCTGAAAATGAAGCTGAGCTTGCCAAAGATAAAATGTTTAGACATATATATATATATATATATATATATATAAATTATATGTTTTCCAGTCCTGTGGTGACTGAAAGTTAGGTTGAGAGGCGACTGTGCCTCTTATTGCTGGCCTCGGGCTCAGACAATGAAATAAGCCATTTAACGAGCAAATGACGGAGTGAATATTTATTTAAGCGGTTTACTGGAAGAACGCTTTTTAACCCTGCTTTTAATTGTTCTTTTTTGAATAATCGAAACAGTTAATTTTATTGGTTTTTCTTATTATATTCACTATTTTTAGTTTTACTTATATGACACCAATTTTTAGCATGTCCTATCAGTACGAGTTAAAACACGAGACTGATCTATATTTTTACAAATCATAGCCTCACCGGCGTAAGTAGAGTTGCCCTTGCCAGGGCTGTTCCTTAACTTGTCTAGCACCCGATAATAAGTGTTGAATAATACCTTACATTAAGTGTTATAAGCTAACTAAGTGTTATAAGTTAACTACCCCCCCCTCAAGTGTAAGGTCGTCCTCGACCGACCCAATTCCAGCGACGACTCCTCGCAAGTGCTTCGCGGACTTCTTTGCGTCGATGATCCACCAAAGAGTGAAGCCAATGCAGATTAAAGCACAGCATATGGCTCCTCTTTCGGAGTGCCGTACAACGACACATCATCAAAGTGCACCATTTCGGTTCCTTGGTCGCATATTAGCAGCGGTGACCAGCGAGTCGGTGCAGGTGTTCTCGAATGAAATCCGCAAGTCGTTCTCATTCACATTCAATACGGAGCAGTATGAGCAGCGTACTGATTCTTCGCTATCGCCGTTCAGCAGGCGCTTACTAAGCTTGCTCTTGCGCCTACGTATGTGGCGTCTGTTGAAGCTGTTGGTGCACGACGTGGACGTGGGCCTTGGCATCGGATGATGCATACCAAAGTTGTGCAGCTGCAGCGACTTGAGTGTGGCTGGCGCCGTCGATGACTGGCCGTGCACGTGCCCGTGATGGCCGTGATGACTGTGTCCCACCACTCCAGCGATGCTATGAGCCGTTACTGGACGAGTGATGTGTGTAGTCTGTCGGCGCGCTCAGCTGGCGATTGAATTCGGCCTTGCGGCGCGTCAAGTCCGTCAGGCAGTATTTGTTCAGATGGCCGTTGCTGGAGACAGGGCTCTTGGGCGATGATGCCAGATGCTGCGTATAGGCCGAAGGAGTTGCTGCTCACGCTTAGCTTATTGCCGGCGTTGTGCAGCAGATTGTTACAGTTCTTGCCGCTGATCTTGGCCGACTTTTGCCCGTCGTCGGTATCGTGTTGCTGCTGCTGCTAGCCGCCCTGTACTCCTTGTCGTCGCTCTCGCTGCGCACCGATGCTCGATACGCAGGAAATGTCTTCGTCTTGCTCTTCAGAGAGCCGTTCAGCAGTAGCTGCTGTTGCCGTGCGGCAACTGCCGACAATGCCGGCAGCTGCAGTTGACGTGACGCCGCTGCCGATGAGGATGAGGATGAGCAGGCAGCCGTGGCAGGTGTCGACAGAGATGGGCAGCGGTTGGAGCAACCTGTGGCTGTGAAACTTCTTGAATTAATGCAGTTGGCGGTGTTTTGGGGATTTCTTGACTTGGTTCTAGTATGGATGAAGAGTCGCTTGGCTCTGCCGCCGCGAAGAGTTCGTTAGTTGTTGCTGGCTGATGAGCTTCTACTGTTGGTGGTGGTGCCGTGAACAAGGGGGTTTCCTCAACGATTCCGCTTGTAGATTTGCATGCTGTGGTTCTGGCTTAGCATCCAACTATGGGGCGAATAGAGCTGTTGCTGGTTCTTGTGGACGACAGGATAAATCGTAATTTTTCTGCAGGCTTTTTTAATTTTTGGGAATTTGGTTATAAAATGTATAGTGTTGATGGATTCCTCTAGCCAAATTGATTTTAAATCTGAGGAGTCCAAAATGTTTGGGCTAACAATGAGCCTTCGCGAGAGTAATAGCAAGCATTAAACTTTGCAACTCCATCGTCCGCATTCTGTTTCTGGACAGTGTTTCAGTGTTTCAAATAAATAAATCAATAAAATCAATTTGTGAGTTTTGGCTATCCCGAGAACTCCACTGACAGCAAATGTTAACTGGTTAAGTTGGTCTTGAACCTCAGTGTTTACTTCTATCCGTCTACTGTTGGCATTCATTAGTCGCATTTCAGTGGACCTAGTCTGCTCTAAATCACCGGCATCGGGTGTACCCGCCACCAAATTGTTTTATAAAAATTATGCCAAGTGGCTAAAGGTAAATTGAAAAACTATATCTAACTTATTCTAAATTGCCTAGCGGCTTATAATAAAAGGTGTAATAAAAAAACAAGGGAGTCATCTTAGGTTGTCCTTGTGGACCACCCTTCCTTTAATGAGGACCTCGGTCCCCAGGTCTGCTTCCACGGCCTTCTCGACACATAAAGGTGTGAGTTTGTTTCCGAGCCGTCGGTTGGACTTGACCAAATCCTTGTCACCAACATCGAAGACTCTATTCTGCCGCTTTGCGTTCTCCCTAGCTCTGAGCGTCGTCTGAGCGTTTCTGATCTTTTCTTCTATCTTTTCTTGTGGCTCTTGTTTTTTGGGGTGTCTATCATACTTAGCCCTAGCACATGTTTTGCAGTTTTGTACCATTTCCTTGGCAATTTTTGCCATCCGTGGAAAGTAGTACTCCGAGAGTACCTGCTTAACATTTTCCTGTGCAGACCTATGGGCCCTATTATGCTCGACTGTGAGGATTTCCCTTCCTTCTCCAACCGCAAATATGTCCACTACGCGATTTTTGCAATGCCAGAACTTTGTGGCTGGGTATCTTCGCACCAATGCATCTTGTATCATTGCAAGCGTGTGTAAATTACAGTGGAGAGCATTTACGCATTTGGGTGAGACTACATCTTCGAGCTCGTCTAGCAGCGATTCGACGCATGTATAGCTGATCAAGTAGCGTTTCTTATTTCCAAAAAGAATAAAACTTCGTTTTAAGGGGAAACGCGCCTCTTCTAGCACTATCTGGTTTTGAAAACAGTTCAAGGGTTTGTCTGTCGTCTCAATGGTGTTGGTGAGAGATACCTCACTGTGGATCGTTGCTGCGCAGGACTCAATTTCTTGCTCATTTATAGCGTTGAGCTGCTGTCTTGACAAGGCATCCGCAACCAGATTGTCCTTGCCAGGTTTATAGAAGATACGTGCATTAGACTCGTCAATGCGCGCTTTCCACCTTTTGATTTTCGCATTTGGATTAGATTCCGAAACTGCGAAGGTCAAGGGTTGATGGTCAGTGAAGATATTAATGTCTTTCACCCCATACAAATAGTGCCTTAATTTGGCAAGTGACCATACAATGGCCAATAACTCTCTCTCATTGGTTGCATAGTTAACCTCACTGTCCTTCAATGTTCTTGAAATCATTGTTATAGGACGACCCTCTTGAGACAAAACTGCACCTATGCCGTGAGCCGAAGCATCGGTCGTTAGATCGAATGGCTTCTTAAAATCGGGGTACCTGAGCATTACATTCTCGGATGACAAAATATCGCGCAACTTCTGAAATGCCCTCTGCTGCACTTCAGAGAATTGAACCTTTATATTTCTGGACCTATGCTTACTGACTGTTCCATTTTCACCCTTTAGGATATTCGAGATGGGTCTTGCTATTGCGGCGAAGTCCCTAATGAAACATCTGTAATAACTTGCGAGGCCTAGAAATGATCTAACCTCGAACAGCGTTTTTGGTTCTGGATACTCCTGTATTGCCCTAACCTTTTCAGGATCCGTCGTGGTGCCAGTGCTGGTGACTACGAAACCAAGAAAGTTCACGCTTTTCTTAAAAAAACGTGACTTTTTGACGGAGACCCTCATGTTTGCTTTGTATAAGCTTTTTAGGACCCGATCCACGTGTTTAATGTGGGATTCCTCATCTTCTGAAAAGATGATTACGTCATTGACATCAACATAGCAAAATTTGCCAATCTGCTCTCGCAGTATGTCGTCGATGGTTCTTTGAAAAATGCTTGCTGCATTCTTTAATCCAAAGGGGAGTCTTTTGAACTCGTATTTCCCCCCGTTCACAGAGAAAGAGGTTTTTTCACGGTCGCGTTCAGCGAGTATGATCTGGTGATAACCAGACTTGAGGTCTAATGTTGAAAAGAATTTGGCTCTCCCCAAATTCCCCAATATCATTGATATATTTGGCATAGGGTATTTGTCCGGCACGGTTTTTTCGTTAAGTTTACGAAAGTCCATTACCAACCTCATTTTCCTATTGCCCGCTTCATCAGTGCCCTTCTTGTCTACTACCCATATTGGGTTATTGTAGGGAGAGACGGACTTTTGAATTATATCATTCTTTAGTAGATCTTTGATTTCTTTATTAACGAAATCAGCCGCTCCCATTGGATATGGGTAAAGCTTGGTATAGATCGGTTGCTCATCTATGGTCCTAATGGTAGCCACGACTGATGTGTTATACGGCAACGTCTCGTCTGGGTCTGCAAAGGCCTTTTGTCTGGTCTTCAGCATTTTCAAAAAAGAACTTCTAACTAATGGGGATGCATCTGCTATTTGTTCAGCTAACTCATTAATTTTTTGAGTCCATGCATGCTCCCTCTGCTGGTTTACAGCAGCCTGTTCGGCTAAAGCTTTGCTGATAGCCGTCCTTATTACTTCCGTAAGCTGATCTACATCCATTCTACCTGATGGTGGGAGAACTGCACAGTCGGAATCTGAGTCGCTAGACTGCCTGCGAGGGTTTCTCTATTGGTTGAACCGAGACATGCGCAGGTCAGTGGTCGCGAAAAATAAAACGGACCGTCAGAAGATGGGTCGAATTACGTCACAGCTCTGAACTACGAGAACTGCATGCACAACTTCAGACACACAGAAAGTAACACAATGTAATTTTATTGACGATCTGAATGATCAATTGCTGCCACTAAAATTCCCAAAGTAGTCACTCTCACTTGGTTCTGATCATTAATTTTTTTTTTTTTTTTTACATGCAATTGCAATATAAAATACTCGCTAGTCCTAGGTATTTTTTTATAAAATAAATTTTAACACTTTTTGTGTTTGAAGAAAAATTTTGGCTAGAGTATCCACTTACAAGATTCAACTAACACAAAACAAAAAAAAAAAAATCCCTTTATAAGATCTGTCAATTGCAGCTCCCGCGCTGCTGTCTTAATTGTTGTTGGTTGTGGAGTCCGACCACTAGTTGGGCGCCAATTATATGTTTTCCAGTCCTGTGGTGACTGAAAGTTAGGTTGAGAGGCGACTGTGCCTCTTATTGCTGGCCTCGGGCTCAGACAATGAAATAAGCCATTTAACGAGCAAATGACGGAGTGAATATTTATTTAAGCGGTTTACTGGAAGAACGCTTTTTAACCCTGCTTTTAATTGTTCTTTTTTGAATAATCGAAACAGTTAATTTTATTGGTTTTTCTTATTATATTCACTATTTTTAGTTTTACTTATATGACACCAATTTTTAGCATGTCCTATCAGTACGAGTTAAAACACGAGACTGATCTATATTTTTACAAATCATAGCCTCACCGGCGTAAGTAGAGTTGCCCTTGCCAGGGCTGTTCCTTAACTTGTCTAGCACCCGATAATAAGTGTTGAATAATACCTTACATTAAGTGTTATAAGCTAACTAAGTGTTATAAGTTAACTTATATATATATATATATATATATATATATATATATATATATATATCCTTTGTATACTTGTTGCTTACCTGTTATTTTATTTATTTTATTTTTTTAGTCTCTTATATAAACTAAGAACCTAACTTATTTATCTTTAGTATCGTATATAGCTAAGCTTAAAGAGTATTTATACACTTTAAGTTCACATTTTTTTTATTCATTTCCGTAACTGCAGCAGAGCTCAGTGCTCAATCTTGACATTCTTCATTGGCTCGTGAATTAAAATAAATGTCTGCGCTTAGATGAAAACTTAGCTAAAGAAGAAGGCAGAAGGGCGAAGCGAATTAATAAAAATTAGTTTGCAGACCATAAAAAATTAGAGCAGCAGAAGCAGAGGAGAGTAAGGCGTGGACAGGGCTGTGACTGTGTGGGGACAGTCCAACTGGGAGCACTCAGGCAAATTTATGACAGTTTGCGCACATCGCATAAATCCTGGCAATTGTGTACGATTTTTAATGCTAGTTAAATCGACTGAAAATGACAGTTTAATGATTGACATGCGCCGCAGTTGCCGCTGTGGTTACGATTCAACGGGCAGAGCATCAGAGGCAGAGACAGAGGCAGAGTCAGAGTCAGAGCCAAACGCTCAGTGTGAGTTCAATGTGGGTTTTGAAAAGGGTAGCGGTGCTCATGACGCGGGCGAACGTTTCAAATGAATGTCAACTGTCTGCTTGAATGCCGAATATACTCGTTAGAGGGGCATAAGCCGGAATAA
The DNA here is from genome assembly GCF_003285905.1 of Drosophila hydei. Lineage (NCBI taxonomy): Eukaryota > Metazoa > Arthropoda > Insecta > Diptera > Drosophilidae > Drosophila > Drosophila hydei. The sequence goes on from NW_022045848.1 coordinate 210,124, forward strand.
GTACGGGAGTACGGGTTTTGTGGAGCGTAACGCCAGAGAGCACCAGCGAGGGTTACTCGGGTAGTTGGTCGGCACGCCCACTTGTCACTCACATACAGAGCCAACAGTAGCAACAGCAACAGCAGAAGTAGCAAGCATCCACATCAACAGCAACATCAACATCAACATCAACATCAACATCACTGTCAATGGTTATGACAGGCGCAGAGGATTAGCGAACCAACCAAATGGAACCGTTTCTAAGCTGGCACTGAAACACGGTTGAGGCTATCACATTATGCAAAATGCATGTACATGCGAACTGCGCTCGTCTTATCAATCAACTAGCATATTGAGAATGACAAAAAGTGCACTGGCATAAACTGATGGTATACCATTTAGGGGTAGAGTCTTGTCTACCAGCTGACAACCAGCTGAAACTGAAAGCGGGCCGCAGTGGAACGCGTTGTCTTCAATCATGACGTTTGATAAATGTGCATGTAAACTTGGTTCATCTTATCAATCAGCAGACATATTGAGAACGATAGAATTGAGAGAGGGTTGACTAGTGAGCGGAGAGTATCTGGTCTGCTCTGGCAGCTGACCAGGCGACCTCCCACTGAATGGGGACCACACTTGAGCGTGTTGTCTTCAATCATGACTGCTGATTCCATTGTAGATAAGTGCTGCATTCCATTCCGTCTTGATGCTCCATTGTCTGCCCGTTCGAGTCTAACTCTGGCATGAAAATGACAAAAACGCACTTGAGACAAATTGTGAATTTATTTAAGCATATTTTCCAAGTGCGCTTAAACACAATTTGTTTGCTCAGTCTCAGCACAATTGCAAAGGGGCCAATTGTAGAGCATTACTTGGGGGCGCATTTGATTCTGATAACTGCTGGATGATGATTAATTACGTGCAGTTTAAGCGACCGACAGAGCGTCGACTGTATGACGTAGGCGGAGTCACGGAAGCTGATCAACAACTGAGGCGAACTAAGCTGGGCAAATTGGACAGCTCATAAAGGGCCATGGGCAATGATATAATCTTTGATGAAAAGGAAAAAATAGTTGCTACGCTTTCCATTGCAGTCGATTGCAACGGACTGTCTGATACTCTATTTGAGGTATTATAAAATGAAGCTTTAAGAAAAACTAATAATTTATTAGTTGAAAAGTCGCTGTTTTCCGATCTGATGTTCGCACATCTATTAAGAGACTCCAACTATGATTATATTATGGAAATATCTGGAGCTGTGTATTATGCTTCGATATTTATATTTCCGCTCATTCTTCAAATGTATATGATATAGTGAGCTGATACTGATACTGATACACGAATATATATTATATAAAACCATAATTGCTCATCCTATCCATTGGGCGTATCTTTTATCTAGATTTTCCGACAGCAGAGCAAACTTGCCAAGAAGCCAATATACTGCCTAAGCACTTATTAAACAGAGTATTAAGACCGTGAGATAAACATCGCCAAGGTATCAGTTTCATTTTTATAACAAGCTCTAAGAAGATTTGGCTTCCATGACAACCTGGCCATAGGGTTGCTGAATCAGTCAACTGAGAAATCAGGCAGACACACACGTGAACAGGCGCATGGCAAGGCGGCAGAGGCAAAGACAGAAGGTAAGGCATCTATAGACGGCTAAAGTAGTGCAATATAGATTGCATAGGGCAGCACTCAGCACTCAGCACAAAATATAATAACTGTAATTACGTGTAGAGCATGCCACGCATTGAGCACAACAGGGAAAAGGCAGAGAGGGGAAAATGTACGTACTTCCTACAAATAGAATTAATGAACCAAGTGCAGGAAAAGCCCCCACAGAATAGAGCAGGAAAGCAACCCCTTCGGCCTAGGTATTTCGATACTTCGGCAGCAATTTGGCAACATTGAGTATCTATACTTAGTTGCATGCCGCTTGTTGCAACTAGTCGCGAGACGCGCTTGATAAATGAGGCCACGTGCCTTATCAGCAAACGCAAACAAGCAACGGACAAACACTGAACAAGCTACATAAAGATAGAAAGCGCCGAGATCACGTCGAGGGCCCAGAAACCCCAGTGAGTAGACCCCTCGTCTCAGTGTGTAGTGTGTCCTGTGATTATGCAGCCAGGCTAAAATAGATGTGTGTTGAACACGAAAACCAATTTGTAAAAGACAAAATGCAAAGGCGAAGGGGTGGATGCGGTGGTGGCGGTGGTTGGCAGACAATATCTAGCTACGCGGGGAAGAATTGTAAATGTGGAAAGAGTGCTCGGAGAGAGGGGGGCATGCTTATTTGACTATATGCCATAAATGCGTCAATAGAGAGAGTCAATAATATGACTAGGAAATACTCCATAATGAATGGAAATTTAACAATTATAATTGCTAGACATCAACGAATAATATTTGACCCAACTTTGTGCAGTTCGATTTTAAACCCTTGTGTTTCTCATGCCATTTATACTCCGATTAAATAAAAACTACCTACATTTTCCGCTCTTAAATTCTGGTAATCTGTTGTTCAGTATACCCTCTTTATTTATTTACGTGCAGGATATCAGTAATAATAATAATAATAAAAACTACGATATTGAAAGCAAGTGAAAATACATGAGCAGGGCATAAGAGTAGGAGAAACAAGCAAGTAAGTATCTGCCTGACCCTCTATTGCATGCGACTCAAGCCGCAAATATCCCAGAGGACCTTGACAACACCGTCAGGGCTTTTAGCTCTGCGGGTTTTCCTTTTCTTTTCTTTTCTTTTTTCATTTATTTTACTGGATATACCTTTAGCCAAATATCTAGATACTATCGGGCTTTCATCAATTTTTCGTTGCCTTACACATATTTTGGCAATCACAAAGAAAAGTTGCTGTGCGCGCGCGTGTCCTAACAGAGTTTGAGAATTAATTTAATGTCCAATGCCAATGGGCGCAGATGAGCTGTGCGATTGTGTTGCGACGTCACGGCAGCACAGCAACAACAACAACGACAAAACATCATAATTCAAAAGTTTCATTCAAAAACATGACGTTTTCATTTCGGCACGCGTCCGCCCCCGCAGCATAAAGGCTGAGACCCGGGGTGACAGCCTCGAGGGTTGGACAAAGGTTTCAGTTTACGGTGTGAAACCTCGCCTCGAGTCTCATTTCTGCTGCGTTTTCATAATGATAATTCCATTTGGGTTTTAAGTGCTGAGAAATTAGGTTTATGTAAAGTTCAATTTGGCAGTTTGCCGAAGGATGTGGCAGGACTTCAGTCAAATGTTGTCCTGTCATGCAAGGCGCGACTTAACAACAAGAAGCGTTGAATTGTTATTGCTGTGCGTGTGCATAGATACAACTCGTATGAGAGTGGGTGTGTGTGTGTGTCGGTTGGTGTGTGGCCAAGCACAAAATTGCACAATAATGCAGCAAGAATCGCTAAGGGTTGCATGCAACAGACAGACTGTGAAAAGTTCTTGGTGGTTATCTAATAGAACTGATTGATGACTCATGCGGCGGCATATGCCACATGTAGCCTTTAGCCTGTAGCCTGTGTGTGGCATTCATTTTAAAGTGCCCCACTGCCCAAAATGTCAGCTGGCTAATGGAGAGGCTTAGTAGCAGCTGCCAAGAGCTGACAGCTTAAATACATAAAAACTTTTGGTCCTTGGGGAGCCAGAAATGGAAAACCCGGCCTAAGCTTTAAACGAAAAGCCATTAAAGAACTTACGAAAAATGTCAGTTGCCTGTCACAAGAATAAAAAAAACATTCAAAACGAATAAAAATCAATTTAATAATTCAAGCTAAATGCTGTTCAATTAACGGCAGACCACGGCGCGTAGGTCTTAAGCACAGCAGGACACGGCCAGCAGCAGGAGCAGGATAAACGCCCACAGCTCAGCTCCGAGGCAGCTCAGCCAATGGAGCGGAAGTCATAGCTGCTTGGCCGGCAACCTGCTAAGAACGGCCAGACATCAAAACCAATAAATTTTACGACGTGGGAAATTATGAAAACCGTAATTGAAGCGTGCGGCAAAACCCAAAGACGAACAAAAAAATCGCTTTGGCCAAACATAGCGCGCAATTCCTTATTAAAGAAAAGGAAAATTTATATAAAAGGACCAAAAATGTTGCCTATATCTTCTCCCAGCAGGTGTGGACGTGGCTCTAAACTGGGGGCGTTGCCCGCTAATCACATTTCTAATTGCTCGCTTCTCCGAGTACCAAGCGGCCGCTTTGATGGCCACACAATAACTTCTCTTTGCAAAGGACACACACATATTAATAAGAACTTAACTAATTGCACATTAAACTCAGTTCTGTTTGGAAATCTAGCAATACGACAAAGAAACAAAAATATAACATTTATGTATAGAAGAACTATTTAACGTTGTTTATAGACTCGCTGATGACTGTAAATTCCCAGAATGGCATATGGCATAACATATGATGTATATGAAAGATGTATATGTTGTATGTGCGTTATCTACATTTTGCTTAACCTAAAGTAATGGGTATAAAAGAAGTGTCAAATAGTAATAGAAGTAGATAATAAGAGGAAAAGTAGTACAGTTATAAGGAAGTAGGAGAAGTATTAGCAGAGTTAGTAAGAGAAGTAGAAGGAAAAGTAGTATGAAAAGCAGTAGAAGTTGGAAGGAGTACTAATAAAGTAGGAAATGGGAGGCAATATATTAAGAGTATTAGGTCAAGGGGCAGCAGAGGTAGTAAGAGAAGCAGGAGGAACTGCAGTAAGAAAAGCATTAGAATAGCAGTTGAAAGTAGTTGGAATATCACCAGCAGTGCAACTACAGATAGGGAAAGTTGGAAGAAAAATATTAGCAGTGATGTTTTACTGGAATGAATGTTCAATACATATATAATAATATAATATATAAACTATTTTCATGAATCTGAGCACGAGAGGCATAAATTCATATCATAACAATTCATAAACATCTGAATCGAACTTTTTTACCAATGCGCATTTAAATATTTGCGCCTTTTGACTTTTCCAATCAATTGGCATTGTCAAACTTTTTGGCCAGGGCCACAAATCTTGATTTGCTGAGCACGCAGAAACATACAAATAGAATTGGAAAGTTTATCGTGGAAAATCGGCAAATAATAAGAGGAACGTCGCGTTTGATTTATGTCCATTGACGCCTTTTGAAGTAGGTGTTAGATAGAGAGGAGGGACAGGTCGGGGAAGTGGAAGGGGAGAAGGACGAAGCTCCGATTCGGGATCTGTGTGTAAATGTGCCTTTAATGGCGCTTTGTCATCATCAACATTTGTCCTTGTGCCGAGTGCGTAGTCGTCGACATACTAGCATATGATTTATGAGCTCGCCTCGACACCCACGCACACACACACACTTACACACTGCCATGTGTGTGTTGTAGAATTTTTGTGGTCTGCTTGGAAAGCCGCAGCCAAGTTTTGGTCTTAACTTCTTCCGGCTTTGGCTACTTTTTTGGCTGTCTTTCGTTGTTTGCCTAACGACAATTTTTCATGTCGTTTTTCCACACAAATACACACACACAGACTTTTCCATTATAACTTGGCTGATGCTTTGATAATAGTCCTAATCATAATTTATATAGCAAGTGCTGGCAACGCTTCGTTGTTCGGGCTCTTAGCTGGTTTTATTTTCCTGCATTGATTTATGTATTCCTGTTTTGTAGTTAGCTGCGATTCGATCTTGGCCCTAACGATTGTGGAGTTCTCGGAGTAACTTTAATGCCGCATCGAACAAGTGCAATTTCTTAAATCATGTTTCTCTTGACATTTGCAACTTTTCAATTTCACAATTGATAGCAGGGAAAATAAATAATTACATTGCTCTGCCTTGCATAAGACCATTTGATTACCCGCGGAGAATTGAATTGAGAGCCATCAATCTGGCATCAACTGAGCTGCAAAAGACTCAGCATTCTTTTTTCTAGATTTTGCCAATTGAAAATAGAGAAAAATGCAACAAAAGATTGTCAATTATTTTGATGGCAATATCAATAAAGTAATTGAGACTGGCGCCGAGCTAAGCAAACAACTGGCAAAGTGCTCGCCGAAAGGGGTTGGCCAAGGGCGACGCGCTTAGATGCGGGCTTGCAGTTATGCAAATACAGATACAGCTGCAGATACATCTACAAATATGGCACATCCATACATCCATACGAGGGTCTGAGTGAGCGACAAGAAAATATTTACATAAGCAACGCTCACATTTAAAAGACATCAACGCTCGCCCAGCAGAAAGGGGTTAAATTGATGCGTTGAATTACCAAAATAAACACAAATATAAAAATACTTTTACCAGCCAGTCAAGCGGTTAAGGGTATGTGGGAGTCGCTGCTAGTCGAGGAGGCGGGGCTTAATTGGTCTGCTTTGTATCTGAAAGATACGCCACTGCCACACACGACAGACCAGAGTTCTGACAACTCTGTCGCTCACTGCTTATGACAGCTGTCGGTTAGGCTAAAAGTTTTGTTGTGTTTCCAAAAATAACAATGAGTAAAGTCAGGAATGTGGCAGTATAGGGTGCTATTGTCGGATGCATACCCTGCCTCCTGTTTTAAATAGTGATCATTGTCATTTACAGAGGTAGTTCGACTACGTTGAAAGCTAATACACTCATTTTCATTCAAATCTAAATTCATTTAACAATGATTTTTCATGACTGATACAAAACAAATATACTCCCTTAGTTTTTTAGAACAGAGTATCATACTACGAAATGGGCGAGGCCAGCTTCATTATGTCAATTCGATTTGAACTAATTTAATGGAATTTTAACTATACTTTTATCTATTTGACACACAGATCATAAAATCCTTTCATTTAGTAAATGTATTTATTTTGGGACAACTTTATTATACCTCGATTCCACCTTATAAATATTTACTTACTGAATGGAGTATGGTAGATATGACATCTGACATCTAACTGAGTTTTGAATATCTCTCAACTTGCCAAACTCAAAGCCAATATACCCTTTAACATAGGCCAGTTGATTGATTAAGGCTGATATTTTCTTACTAATTGAAAGTTAATATACTCTCTTCGACATGCAATACAGAGTATATTTATCATACAGCGACTTCATTACACATCGATTTCAGTTTATGAAATGGAATTTATATTTTCTTTTAATTTGCTGGCCCTATTGTTAGACTGCCTGCTGACAGCACCGCATTTAAATTGGCCATTGTGCCAGGATATTGAATACAAGGATACTCGGACACAGGTAGAGACAGAGCAGCTGTCACGGCGAAATTGACTTGGTCGAGACTTTGATTCGTTCTGCCTGCTGCATGTTGTGGTTGATAGACGACATGGCGCGTCCTTTGGCAACGCTTCTCAAGGAAACAACGAAATGAAACTCATTATTTCTCGTTTGTTTTCAATTGCAACGTCATTAACTCCGTACGGCACTATAAATTTCAGTACGTTGCCAAAAAATAAACGTGTCTAGGTCGGGCTCGGTATCTGGATCTGGGTCTGGGTCTCATGCAGGATACTTCACCGTAGACAATGGCAGCTCGTCGAGACAGCCAGGCACTTGGTATTGTTTTCCCATTTCCCATTTCAACTTTCATCTCATCTTTTTCATGCTTCACATCTCCTTGAGCCAGTTTTTAGCATTGGTACCCTACTGACGCAGCCTTGAAAAAAAACCAGCATTATATATTTTTATATACATGCTCTGTTGGGAGACATTGCACATTACTTTCCACTTGAAAATCGCATTAAGCGGATTTTGCAGTTGTCCTCTTTCTCGACTTTGTTTAGCAGCATCTCTTCATCTTGTCCATCCAGCGACTTGTTTGCCTTGTTTTCAATGCGATTAGAGAGATGCGGGTGTAGTTGCCTTAAGATATTAAGGCGACTACTATTATAGGCCGATGGATTAGAAGTGGCATGTCCATAAGGAGCTCATGTAGTAAAGGGAATCGATGCTCATTTGCCTTCTTTAACTCAAATTCTGCCTCGACTCATATGCAAACACAAATCAAGTATTGAAAACTTTAGATGACAACATGTTTAAGTTACACTAGAGTCCTGTTTTGTAGTTGTTAAACTTGAGTCCTTAATGGCATCTGTCATAATGTCATTAAAGGCTAACTCAATTTCCGCTGATTACCCTTATGAGAAATAAAGAGAGGACATCAAACAGGTCATGTCTAAATTTCATTAGTTCCAAACAAATACGGCGCCCATATACAAAATTACTTCCTCTCCAGCTGAGCTCTTGGCTAGCCTGTTGTCTATGAAAAAATATCAAGTTTCTTGAAATATATTCAGATGCAGCTCGCTCGCCGACTGGCAGCAGCTGGTCGCGCCCTTTGCCTATTTATTCCTAAAACACAAGCCAAACGCCTGTTGAACAAAAGGATAACGAGCTAGCAGAGCACAAGGTCTCAATCCACATGTCTTCATTTCTGATTACAAACATATGCATATATATATGTATGCGATATACACCAGGCAGGCTAGCTGCACCTTGAAAGATCGCGTTGTACAGGATGCGGCTACATGTTCTACTCATTTTTTTATAATATTTTCCGTTTCTCTTTTTTTTTGTTTGTTCTTAAGTGTGACATTCTCACTTGGCCCTGACACCAAGAAGGCGTTGCCAACTAGAGATGAAGTAGTAGTGGCGTAGTAGCAGGAGGCAGTTGAAGTTGCATTCCTTTTATACCGTCACCGTGGGGAAAAGAGTATATTAGTTTCGCTAGACTTAACATTTCGAATATGTACTTGTGTGCAGCTCCATCTTACAAAGCATTACCATGAGCCTAATAGGCTCGTGTCTAATTGGGAATCTTTATCGTAACTAGACTTGGAATTTTAACTATATTTGGGCGTCCTCTTTCTACCACCACCACATACAAGTGTCAAATTTAAAAAGCAACGCCCACTGGGGCAGTCGGGCACAGACGACACTTCGTTTTTGTTTTGAGAAATCGTCACACATTCGTTGCAGACGCCAAGAGCCGCTTCTGCCTGGCAGCTATTACATATGATTTGTGCGCATGTTTTGTAGTCCATTTATCATTAAGAGTTTTTCCTTTGGCACTCGGGAATATGGGTCACCAAGGCGTTAAAGTCCTGCATCTTGCTCGAGTCTCTCGCTAATGAGCAGTTCGAGTGTGAAAGATGTGTAGACTATGGCTGCATCTCTTATGACACCGTCCTTCTCATGTCTATAGCTTGTATGATAATGCCCACAGTTTGTCTTACACATGGATTTATGTATACATATAATTAATAACCATTTCGACTTCTTACGAGCTCATCATTTATCAAGTCTCTCTCTCTCTCTATCTCTCTCTCTCTCTCTCTCTCTCTCTCTCTCTCTCTCTCTCTCTCTCTCTCTCTCTCTCTCTCTGCCTCTCTCTCTCTGCCTCTCTCTCCACTCATCGCAAATCGCAAAATTCGTCATGGCCAAGCCCTCAAGATTTTTGGCAGCTGTTGGCACTGCTGATCCTATAAGCATCAGCATCAACATCAACAGCACCAACAGCAGCCAAGAGATGTTATCTCTAAGCAGCTATCTACCAAATTTTATCAACGTGCTTCCGCTCCAGGTTTGGCAGGCAGCACACACAAGAGGGAAAATCAACCGCAGTTTCCTTTTTCCTCTGACTGGGGTTTTCAGCTACGCGTTTTTCACGTTAGCCATGCTCTGGGGTTTTTCACGCTCACTCTCTCTCTCTCTCTATCTCTCTCTTGCTTTTCTGTGGGTTTTTCGCTTTTCACTTAATGAGCGTGAAAATGAAATAAAAAAGGAACTACAACACGCTGCCGCGCTCTATTGCACATTATATGAAAATAAAATAAGGCCCCTCGCACGCCAATTACGATTTATTTGTGTTTTTTTGAAGTAGCAATGTAAATATATAATAAAAAAGTAGATATGCTGTATACTTCTGTCTACCCCTAAGCTGATCCCGGCGCCGATCTCACCTTCTGCGCGCTTTGTGGTTTCTTTTCAATCGAGTCACACTTCGGTTATCGCTCGCTCGTTCGCTCGCATTTTGTCACGTTTTCTTTTAATGTAGAAGTTTTCCATTTTTCCAGTGTTTAAATGTATCATGCATGGGCATTAACCGAAGCCCGAACTCATTTACAGTGCATGCAGCGTCTCACTCGAATTAAATAGAAACACGAAAGATACTTTAAACCCAAACCCAAGGCTTAATGCTCTTGCTAGGCAACGCATTGAGTGATTTGAACTGTTGAAGTATTATATAATCATAGTATATAATCAAAAAGTATAAATAAGACTAACTAACTATATATATACATATAAGGATAAATATATATGGTATATAGGCTATAACTCGTTCGATATTGTCAACGTTTTCCTTCATCACTGAAACTCGCAACTAATAATATTTGCTTAAATATCATTTCTATGTAAGTTGTATTGATCATTATTGATCGGTGGTTCTTTTGACAGCTATATGATATGGTGGCTCAGCTGATAGTCACATATCTTCTAGGTACAACAGAAAGGAGTCTTAATGCACAGATAAGTGTTATTAAGTGTTGAAGATGTTCATGGAAGCACTCAAGAAATATCGATGCTAATCCACTGTACTAACTGAATTAGTAAATATTGTGGCTGAGAGAACTTAGTATTCAGAAATAAATATATATATATATATATATATATATATATATATATATATATATATATATATATATATATATATATACGATATATTTAAAGATGTTTCCCGTTTCATGAAATATTTATATCACCCTCTCTTAGGGTATACGCACAGTTACAAGCTGCTGCCCATCTAATGTTCAATGCATGTAGTTCGGGTAGTTAGTTGTTTAGTTCGCTTTTTGTATTTCTTTGTTGTCGTTGTTAGTAATTGCAGAGCAGGAAATTAGTTATTCAGCTCTCGGGAGTGTGTCTAATTTATGCATCATATAATTGTTTGCGCTGCTGGAAAATCGTTTTTTATCGTTTATTATTGCCGTACAAAAAGCGCGTAGTTCGAATCGTTCATTCTTGTTAACTAATGTGGGTGTTATCTAGATGAAGAAAAGAGAATAGAGAAAGAAAACTATTTAATATATTTTATATGTAACGAAACGTGTGAGAAATTCAAATGCCCCGCCCTCCCTCTGCCTTCTTCACCCTCTTAATAGAAATTGTGTTAACCAATGCTTGTTATGGAGTTTTCTGTCTTCAATTGATAAATGACTTATAGATAGTGAGAGCTTCGATATGAAAGTCCTCAATTTGATGGAAGCTCTGTGGCAAGACAATGAGACTTATGAACAGACAAGTTAATACCTTGTTAGATAACTAAAATCAAAATCAAGAATCCAAATCAAACAGTATTTCTCATAGTATTTTTCCTGTGTTTTTATTGGAAAAACAAACATTTTGCTTAAACAACTGAAAATAAATCAAGCCAAAATGTTGAAAGTCGTTTTTAAAATATATGCACGCCCCTTTTATGCATAAACATAAGCCCGATGGTTCCAGTACACACTCAAAATGATTTATGATATAAGGCGGTGCATATCCAGAGGGAAAAACATTCGAACAGTCGAGCATAAACAAAAACCAGCATAGCAATTAAAAATCTGTTGAATCTAGCCGACAGACATGAAAGAAAATATAATAAAAACTACTACAGGCTATACATAAATATCACATGTACATATATTGCCCATATATGGTTTATAAGCATGTAAGAAAAACAATATTATAAAACTATGCGGCTTTATCGGCGTTGCCTCAAGGGCTTTGACAGATATTAAAGTAAATTTTAGTGCTTTCACACATGATTCTTTAACTATTTATGCGGCGCATATGAAATGAAGGATTACCACTAGAAAGAGAACGATAGTAAGGGGAAGGGAGAGAGAAGAGTTGCGTGCGCGTCAAAGGTAGATGGGGGCAGACCACCCTAACAAATCATTTATAAACATAATTGCTGATGGCACTTGAACCAGGTCTTTGGTTAGATAAAAGAAAAATTTAGAAATAACGCCAAACAAAAAGACACCGCGGGAAATGCTGTGAATGAAAATGAGAGAAAATAAAGAGTCTAAAAATGAGTTGTGATTTACTCTTGAAAAGTGTCTGGTTCAGGGTAAAGATGACATCATGAATTGTATAAGAGCTAGAGCATCACAACACTTATGTAGATCTGCAGAATAAATATAGATGTATAAGATATCAAAAAATAATAATATTCATTTCGATTGCTTAGACAATTTCAGTTTACTGATAGCTAATGGCAAGATTAAAATATAATCAAGTTTAGAAGCTATAATACTATATAATATTCAATACCTTAAGCCACATCTATTAGGGCATTGAATAGTCGGTCTGTTTTCTTTTACTATGTCGATTTCGTGCTAGGTGCACTGCCTGTGGCTAGTTTTATGCATTTCACAACAAACAAATTGTTGTTGAAGAATCGATTTAACTGCATTTTTAACACTTGCGGCACCCCCAGCGAGTAGCATAACTGAGCTATGGGAAAATTAATTTCCAGCATGCAGAGAAGATGATGACGAAGAAGAAGAACACAACGAATTGTCCCCCAGCTCATCTGAACTGATACTTGCTTAAGTTGTTTCAATTTATTTTAACATTTATTTGAGCCCATAAATTAAATGGGGTAACATGAACGCTTGTTGGCCAGAAAGTAATGTTAGATGATGAAGCCATTAGAGGCAAGAGGAGAGGAGGCCACAGGGAGGGAAACGAGGAGGGAGATGCTGTATTCCCCTTGATGCAGTTATCAACTTTCCGTAAGTGCAAATGGCCATTAAAAAAAAATTTAGGGTAGTTCGACAAGTGGAAAAGCGTTTACAAAATATTGCAAATTACTGCAAATGCTTGACAACCACTGAGAGGGGCGTGTGTGTGTGCGTGTGTGCACAGCTGTTTATAAGAATCAAAGATCACATGCAATATAAATTGCATGCAATTGTGAAAAAAGTGAGAACGATGAAAAGGCGAAAAATATAAGAGGAAAAATTGGTTAAGGAAAAGCTTTTTATCTAATGAAATTGAATGGTGGCACATGAAACGAGGTAGCATAAGTGCTTGCCACAAGGGGTTGCAACGTGATTTATGAATGCCACTCGATGTCTCCTGCAAATGCTATTTTCCCATTGATAGCTGCAATTTATGTATTAAACGCAGCACAAATTCAATTTTCGCAACTGTTGACAAATCAGAGAGAAGAAGAAGAGAGCAGGAAACCCTGGTGTATAGAAAAATCAACGTTTTTCCCTCCCACTTTGGGGGGTTGGCCAAATTTTGAACATTTGTTAAAGCGACTTATTAATGTCATAATCTAATTATAATCACAGATTTAGCGCTTGGATTTTCCCTAAATGGACGTTAGCTTCTATTTAATCCCCTTTGTTTGCCAGAGAGAAAAAAGTGTTTGGAGGGTGCGCCAATTCAAGCAAAATAATATTCCGACTGAAATTTTATTTACACTCTTTAGCTGGTAACAGCTGAAGGCTGCAAAATAATGGATTAATAATAAGCAGAAGAAGATAGGAGGGAAAACAAGAATATCTAAAAAGCTTAAACTGACCTTTTATTGCAACAGTTGTTTGGAATCAAGGAGAGAGTTAAAGGGGACTTGAACGGAAGGAAGAATAGAATAGGAATATATATTCAGTCTATTTAGATTATTTTTCCCTATAAGCTGACAACTATCATACCCAAAATATTCCAAATTATAAACAATAGATGCTTAGTAACAAGTAAACAATTTTTTATATAAAATTTGGAATCATTTAAAGGCAATAAGAACTATGCATAATGGTCCATTTAATCCTCAAAAAATGAGTTTTTATTAAGGACATCTTGGGGACTGAAGCTAGTTATGCAACAACGGCGTAGCCTCTTCTCAACTTTCTGCTCTCGGCACCTTTCTCAAGTCAGGCGGCAACTCAATTAACAATGTGGCAAAAGTCGGAAACAAGTAAAAAAAAAAGCTTGAATGCCACAACACGCTCATAATTTGCTGAGGTGCTAATAAGTTGCACAAATAATTTTCAATAAAAAAAGCAGTGACTGGTGCGGGGACTTGCAACAAAATGTAGCAGCAGGAAAGTAGAAAAAATTGACTTCAATTAAAGTGGCATAGTTGGCCGTATAAACAGCGAAATAAAAAGCGCAAAGGGATAATGATAATTACGTCTGAGAAGTGGAGAGGGAGAGGGAGAGGGAGGTGGCGCGGATGCTGCAAATGAAAGACTGAAGTTGGCAGACGCAGAACGTAAGAGCCAACGAGAGAGCGGGAAAGAGCAAGGTAGCAAGGAGCAAGGTCTGCTGAATGAAACTGTAAAGTTTTTGTGTTTATTTTATGCGCAGCACAGTAGAAAAAAAGAAAACTTTCGGAAAAACTAAACAAAAAACAAGTAAGAAAGCTCTAGACGGGCTGCCCGACAAGGAGATACCCTGACATAGTCCTATCTGCATTTTTTAATATTTTCAATAGCTTGTATCGAGCAACACAGAACTTCTCGGCAACTAAAGTAGCAACTGACAATTCAAGCACAATTCAATCGAAATTGCAATTCTTCGAATAGAAAAGAATGCATACATGAATGTTTATGTGCACATGAATAGAAAAAATACGACGCTTGGAGCTGTTTGCCACGGGCTTGAGCAAATTAACCAAACGTTTTGTAATTGTTTATACTTCTCCTTCTGCCTGTTACATACATTTGAACAAAACCATTATACCCTGTTTTTACTTTTTCAATGGGATCAGAGTATAAAAAGGAAAAGCTGATGCAGCGTTTCCATGTGGGTTGCAGAGGAAATAGATGCGGGGCTAGAGAAGCAACAACAAGTAGAGCACAAGAACAGCAACAACAAGTGAGTACGTTAAGCAAATAGGCGAAATGAAATGTGCAGCAGGCAAATGAAGAAGCGACCCAAAATGTGGAGCAGATGACAGAGCGAGCGACAGAGATGGCAGTAAAACTAACAGTTAAGAGGCAGACATGTAAACAGGCGTCAATAGTCGTAACTCGTACCGAAAATGCAAAAGTCAGAGGCATTCGCTTGGTCAAATGAAATGAATGCAAGGCGAACCGAAGCGAACGAACGGATTCAACGCGGTATTCGAAGTTGAATGAGCCGCTGGCTGACGTACCACGTACCACCCCCACCCCTCCTTCGCACCCACTCAACTTGTTGACGAAGTCCGCTCAACTACCCTTCAGTGCGACGTCAGCCCTGCAGTTACTCAGCGCCAGAGTCCGCAGTTCGTAGAGCGGAGTGCGACCCTCGAGTACTCATTTCCATTCATTTGCTGCTGCTGACTGCTGACTGCCCGCCCAAAACAAAAGTTGGCCCGTACTTTTTTTCAGTGTAGATATTCGACGTAGTAAAATTTTTTCTCATTTCGCTTTTTGTTGAGTGGTTTTCCTTCTTTGCCCCTCGTTCTAACTCTGTGAGTGAGTATGTTTCTGTGTGTGTGTCTGTAAATGTGTGTGAGTGAGCGTTTTCTTCAGCTTTAGCAGTGTACGTTTGGCTGTGTGTTCACTCAAAACAGAGACAAAGTGAACTAGCGGTAAATGCTGCGGCAGCGGCAGCCTTGCATGAACAACGCCGGTGACGACGACCATTGACGTCGCCGTCTCCGTTGCCGTCGCCGCCGCCATCGCTGCTGCCGCTGCCCTAGCATGAAATTTGTATCTCTGCCTGCGCTGAGCTACAGCTGTGTTGTTGTTATTGCTGGTTGTTGCTTTGCTTCTGGCTCTGCCTTTGCCTCTGCCACTGCCTCAGCCACTGCCACTGCCACTGCCTCTGTCACGCTCTCAGTCGTGCTCATTTTCCGTTGTATTTTTTCGAATGCATTCAGTTGTGGCCCATCATTCCCTCTGCGCACGTCGCGCTGATCGCTAGCATTCGCTCCCGTTCGTTGCCCGGCATTCGATTTCGTTTTCGAATTTTTTCAATTCCGTTTCAACGCTCGCGTCTCGTTTACGCTACGTTATTGAACACTTGAAAATACGCAATAAGTTTCACGATATTACGAGTAGACGTGTGTTATCCAAAGCTTTTGCATACTGTGCGCGATATATTGTAAAAAAGCAAAAACAACGGGCGCAATTCCAGAGACTTTGTTTATTTAAAAGTGTAAACAGAACACGAAAATGGGTCGTTTATTCCAATACAACCGTTTTGGCGCCTCGGACAGTGTTAACAAACTCAAAAAGGATACGCAAAAGAAAACGCACGAGAAGGCAAAGATGGTGAGTATATGCGAGGGGGAAAAGTGAGCTAACATTAAGAGCTAATGTAGCATGAGACTATAAAATGGGAATAGAGATAATTGTTATAAGATCGAAAGAGCAATACTGTACAATGTACATTTATTAATTTTGAAATATTATATCTGTAGAATGAGAAATTGGATTTCATTTAAGCATCGTCTCGAAGGTGTCTAAGAGTAATTCCGATAAAATAAATGTATAATAGAGCTTACAATCTATCCCATGATATATTTAAAGCCCTAACACTATCCCCCATAGTATGTTCTTGAATATATTATACAAACGTTAGCAGATAGTTAAGTAACCCAACAAAACAAAATAAAGATAACAAGCTTTTCTATGGAAAGTAATAGACTCCACAAGTTCCACCCACAACACACACGCACTCAGATGAGTAATCTCTTCACAAATCCCACGTACCAAAAAAACAACACGAACCCAAAGCCCCACACACATGTTGGAGCTGAAGAGGAGACAGGGCGAAAGAGGGCCTCGGCTGAGGGGACAGTTGGAAATCGGAGAACTGCAACGAGAGTTCAAAACACGAACGACAACAATTAAAATGATTTTGTGTCAGAGATAGAAGACATAATAAACCCGACTGTCGGCGTAAATCAGACACGAAACACTAAATCACAACTAATCAAATAAATATGATTTGCATAAAAACAGATTCAAACCGAAAGCTAATCAAACATTGACCGAAAATTCAAATAGAGGGCGAAAGAAGATAAAGAAAGTAATTCCAGGGCAGAGCACAGATTTTGAACAAATCATATAAATCGGCGAGGCAACAAAGCCTTCAGCATGGCAAACATCTGTGGAACTAACTGAAAGATAATGACGGACTGACTGAATCATAAAGATAATGATTGATTGAACTAAATGCATTTAGGGCATATTTGTAAACATGTGTTATTTGTATTTGTGTTTGGATTTCATGTATTTGATCCCTGAGATAAGCGCCAACTAGGCTTTATCGGTTTAAGATGGCGACGTCTGGGTGACCATTAGTCCAAATTAGTTATATATTTGTATAGGGGGGAAGAAATGTCTATGCTGAGCACCTACGTCAACGAAGGCGATGCCAAAGCTGATTAGGCAAATGACTTAATTAAGCTGCAGACTCAACTACCTGTATTTTATAGTGAACGAGTGAGTGGGAGAGGCAGAGCGAAACAAAATCTCTAATCTGTAATCTCTAGTCTTCGCAACTCAGATTTAGGGAAAGAAAGATCGAAAAGAGAGTAATAGAGAAGAAAAGATGGAGAGAAGGGGAGAGCAATACCGCTTCATTTCAGTAATTCCCCAGTTAGATCTAAGCAAACTCCATGCAGAGTGCTACTTCATCTCTTATCTCTTTTCCCAGTTTGTAATTGTAAACTGAATGACAGTTTGCGTTTTGGCTTCTGCCTTTTGCTGCTGTTGGCTGTACATTTATCATTACAATTTCCATCAGCATTGTCTTCCGCTGCTCTTCGTCATTTTTCACGGGAATTGACACCCGTCTCTGGCTGAAGGCACTTATCTGATGCTCCATGTGCTATCTCCTATTTCTTTTTCCTTTACATTTATGATCTATGAAAATATTTGTGCACTTGGTGATATTTAAGCTACTCCCAAAAGGATTGTCGCATATCTCCTATGCGCTGCGGGAATTCAGTGTGCTGGAACCAACAGCAAAGAAATATACAAAATCTGTTTCTCCTATTTCGATAATATGACAGATTTCCTTGACTGCTTAGAGTGGCAAAAATTGTTAAGCGAGATTCTCTGAAAGAAATATTGTAAGATATATTCAATTGCTTTATTTAGTGAAATATATACACTTCCCTCACACTCTTGCATACCTAGCCTGTTCTTCTGTCACTTGAATCGAACTCTATTTCTAGCCATAGGAGTTGTCAGACTCTGGCTTATTACAAAATGCCTTCGATGTGATTTTCGTATATAAGCACGCCTATGCGGCATAAATCGTTCGACACTTTGGGCTCTGTGTTTACCACATGCCCCAAACTGTGGCGGCGTCGCATCCGTTATCAGAGATAGAACGCGCCGAAAATGCTAGACAAAAACATTTATTGGCAAGATAGAGGAGAGAGAAAGAAAGAGTGAGAGAGAGAGCGTCTAGCATTTTTGTTTACAGTCGCTGACAAACGTTTTCAATTAGTTTTCTACGAGTTTTTCACTTGAAGCAAAAAAAAGAAGAAAAGCAAGGCGACGCGGCTCGCGGTACCAAAACGATAAGGCAACAAACTGCAGACAAAGTGCACACAGACACACACACACACACTCGAAACAAAACTAATAAAGTTGTCAAGCAAATGTTAGCAACTGAAAAGCAACCCAAAAGTCAAACATATGTCGCCTAGCCAAGTGCTGCGTCCATATTGCCATAGATTAAAATCTAAAACAATTAAACGAATGAGAAATTTCTTTTTTCCGCTTTTTTAAGATTCTTTCCACTTCTTCTGTGCTGTGGAAAATGAAATTTGCCAGCGAAAACGGCAACTAAATCGACAAACAGACAAAGCGCGGCGACTGTAAGTGCAGCTAATGGGGTTTGCCTCTTATACCCATGCACATTAGCAGATTAGTGTATGGTATGCTGCTCCAGGCATCTAAACATAGGGCATAGATTACATTGTTTTGTATATAATATGATATAAAGAATATATATTGTATAGTATATGGCATGTGTAAATTCTATGGCTTCTAGAGAGTATATAAAATATACTCATAATAGCGATCATATTCCAAATTCCAACACTATAAATATTTGTCTGATTATCTAATAGAACACTTTGGGAGTGAAGGGTATCTGCCAGCACAACAGCCCTCTACATGGCGCTCTTTCACTTTATTTTCATTTGCGGGCGCTTCTGCTGTGAGCCCTAAGTGGCAGTCGACTATGGAGGCAATGTCCATAATTTTCTTTGAGCTGTTTCTAAATTTAAATCAAACGATTAGCAGCAAATGCGTCGGCATTTTGGATCATTCAAGGGCAATGATTAATGCTCATCTATTAATATATCTATACACATATATTTGATATATATAATTTCCCAAAATTATGCCCAATGTGCATTTGAATTTTGATTTCTTAGCGGGCGGCTGCTTGGGAAAGTTGAAATTAATTGCGTTGCATTTAAGTGCAGTTTAATTTACAATTTCCATAAGGCAAAACGCAAGTGAAGTGCAGGCAGTCAGGCCAGCCCAGCACTCGTTAAGATTTATGGGCAAGTGCAACTGCAACAGCAACAAGAACAACAACAACAACTGAGGCAGCTTTGGCTTTGACTGCAAATTGATGAGCATAATTAAATGGCTGGCGACGGCGCATTGCATGCATTCTGTTATTTATGCTCCATATTGCCCCAAACACTCCCCTCTCTTCACTTTGTGTGCCAGCCCCAACAAGACTTGCAACTGCCCCGCCATCGTCGTCGTTTCTCTTTTGAGTAAACAACTATTTCACTTATTTTCATGCCGTCTGCCCGTTTGCATTGTTATTTTTACGCTCGACTCAATAAAAATTTTCGCCATTGTTGTTGTTGTTGGTGGTGATTGCCACATGCCACGCCAGGCAAATGTAATGCAAATATGCAAAGGAAAAAAATAGAGCCAGCTTTCAACTCCCTCCTAATCAGCGAATCGACCGCCTGGTCAGGCGTCTAGCCATCAACGCAACAACAACCACGAGTAACTTGCAACATGCAGCGACAACAGGCAACATCATCGTTATCATCAGCTCGTCATGTGGCTTTAACTCGCCTCAGTTGAGCTGTTTGTATTTCATATGGCTTCCACAAGGATTTTACATGCATTAGACAGAGCCAAAGGCAGCAAAAAACACTCGAGAGTCGAGTTTGACATGGGAAGACGAGATCCAAATACACTAACAAGTTCTACTCCAAATACCTGAAGCATAATATATCTATGATTAATTGATTTACTACATAATTCCTTAATAAAGTCAGTAGGCGTGGCACCAACTCCTCTGAAGCAGGACCTAATCGATTGCATGACTTACAACTTAGTATCAGAAGCAAATGGCTCTACAAAACAATATAGCTTTACACATTCAGTCTGAAAGTGCGAGTATCATGTGTAAGAGTATATCGAAACTAAAAACAGATAGCTCACAACTAACTAGACTAGACTAGACTAGACTAGGCGCCACGCCGTTTAAAACTTCTCGAATAACTGCAAAAGTTGTATCAACGCAACTGCAACTGCACAACGGGGAAAACAGTTCTCTCTATCAGAAATGCATCTATTATAAAACATTTTTGTGTTTTTTGACTTACACCCAAACAGTTATAAGCCAAAGAGTTCAATGCACCAAATGCATTTGTTTCTGCATCGGCATAGGCATCGGCATCTGCATATCTTTTTCATCTGCCACTCGAGAAAATCATCTGCTCTGGCAGTAAATAAAAATATTCCCATGGCTGCTGCCCACATGATAAACACAATAAAAAACGCCCATAAAATACAATTAAAATAGCCGAGAAACAAAAACAGAAATAATTTCAACAATTTTAATTTGCATTTAATAAACTCATCAAAAATGCGTTTTTTAAATTCCCATAAAAAAGAAGGAAAAGAAGAAGAAAAAACAGCTCAATTCGTTTGTTATGACCCCATTTTTTACACCTATAAAAAAGCCAAAAACCGAAATGAAATAAAATGAGTGGAACGTGTTGAATTGGCTATAAAGAACACACAGTGCCACATGCCACATGCCACATGTGTCCAAACAAAGGATTTTCGAGCGAATGCGACGCTAATTGCAGCCACAGATAAAGCGCCTCAAAACGCAACATATCAAGACTAACCCAGCCAAAAAGAAAAAATACTATAAACTATAAACATTTTACAACGAATTTAGTGGAAAAAAATGTTAAAATCATTTTACGATATTTGGGGCACGCTCATATGTAGCATATATATGCGGAAGGTATATGTTATGTAGATGGTGCTCGTAAGTAGCCACCACCTCCCCTCCCCTCTCCCTTTGTGAGTTCATAAATTTTCAAATGCGCCGCGGGGCAGACAGACAAACAGACAGAAGTGTTCCAAAATGTCATAAACAAGACGCAGTTCCATGTATATCGCTCGCTCTGACATTTTGAAAGCCCAAACACACACATGAGTCTGTATGTGTGTGCGAGTGTATTGTCCAACTGTCAAATTAGCCCCGCAGCACACGAAACGAAACGCCATTCAAATATTCTAATAGCCAAGTTTGTTGCATATTACTAATTTACAGTTGTATCTAAAACATAGCTGACATGCCACAGCTACAGCAGACAAGGAAAAACATGTAAGAGTGCTCTGGAGAGCATGGCACGACTAGGAGATGACCTGTAAATTAATTTTGCAAAGAAGTGTGGAAGCTGGCCAAAAAGTAGATTGCGAGAATCTATATATCACATATGGGGCATTCCAAATTATATTGACTGTGTGTGTGTTTATTTCCTTTTTGCTCCTCTAGGGGAAGATCGACAAACGTCGACAGACAGACGTACGTATAGATAAACAGATAAACAGAGAGACAGGTAAACTGGATCACACTAAATCGACTCGATTTGATCTACTCAAGAATATATATACCTTCAGCTAGGTATAGAAGCTCCCATACCTTTTTTAAAATTGCTTTTGCGGTTTCTTATTATATCATGTACTGATTGGCATTTTGTGTGCGACTTGCCCACTAGAGGGTGGTTTCTTCGGTCTTTTATGTTCGGAAAACACTTCAGCAGCTGTTTGATTTTCCAGCATGGAAATTTTGTGCATATGCCAGAGTTTTGCTGCAAGAATATGGAAACTCTTGGGGCACAACAAAAGGCAACATATCAATAAAATCATCAGCCAAGAAGAGCGCAACTCATGCACTTCAACTAATTTCTTGAGCTACCCCTGCCCCTGCCCCTCATCTATATATAGAGTGAGGGCTAAATGCACAATAAATGGAAAACTAACAACTGCTCATGGCTAGGTAGACACGTTAGAAATCTATTGTTATTGTTGTTGTTACTGTTGTCAGCTGGCGAGCACCTTTTCGGTTACCTGTGCAACACAATTTGATTAGAAAAATATGCTAACACCTCGCGCTGGCCAAACAATGCCATGCTTCATCATCAATTAGAGTTACCTTTCCACAGGGCAGGATCAGGGCTGACCTTTTATTAAAGCAAGAACAGTCCAAAAAGAAACACCTTTTGGCCTCTACTGAAAGCCAGTTCTCTGTGCTGTTCCCTCTTACCTCTTCGCTGTGCTCCATTAACATTTTCTAATTCCTCACGTTGCGCCTCTGGCATAAATTAAAAATCATGTATTTGAATATTTTTGTGGAGGCATTAAACGCCTTCTTTTTCCGTTTCGGCTTTCGTTCTTCATTGTTGTGTTTGATTTAAGCCGATAAATGAGTAGAAAGAACTTTAGTGCTTCTTACATGCCGCAGCTTTCAACAGATTTATTTATTTGTTTTCGTGTAGCTCCCTCGGGTCAGGGCAGCTCCAACAAGGCACTGAGTAAATGTTGCATGCAACACAGCAACAACTGAACGGGCAACGATTCAATTGTGCATGCAAATTGATCCCGGAAATTTAAACATTGCATTTCCCCAAAGAAAAGGTGTGGCAAACCTTCCGCTACCAATCCGTAGGCTGTCTATTTTTGAATCAAATTCAATTTGGTCTAATGCATAAATTCATTTTTTATTGTACTTACATAAGGGTGTTTGACAGCTACCTGAAAACAGGATTTGTTCTCGATTGAATGCTCATTATTTTGCCATTTTATAATACATACTCGAGTGCGTGTGTGCGTGCGTGCTGAAGTGTCATTGTATGCAGCATCTCTATTATACTACCCCTTCCTTTAGGCGTATTTATTGAATACTTTTGCAGAGGTGAATAAATCGAGTGATTTGAATTGTTTGCCAAGTGTCAAAAAGGGGTGTATCCAGCTGTGTGTGCGTGAGTGAGTGGGTAGAAGTGTGTGAGAGGTAGAATCACAACAACAACAACTACCAATTAAACTAGGTAGCTGCTAAAAATAATTGCCAGACAGAATGTAGCTTGCTTGTAAGTTGAGCACAGCTACTCAAACTATAAGCTATGGGAACTTATGAGTCAAGGCAAACAATAATCAATTTTGATAATGCAGCAAAAACACTTCAAAGACCCATAACCCCCTAAGTATATTCATGTAAAAGTAGTATATATATATATATATATATATATATATATATATATATATATATTATACAATCAGGCGAATGAAAAGTAAATATGCGAAGCCAGGAAAATTGCAGGACAATGGAGTAACTGAAACAAGCGCATTACAAGGATATCAGAGAAATGAACACACAGAGAGCGAGGCATTAGCACAGACTCTCGAGCGGCACTGAACAATGGAGAACAAAGCGTTGAGTGTGAAATGAAATGTACGCATAATATGTGTTATCAGGGCAAAAAAAGGAGAGGAAAGCAGAAACCTTTTTCTGGAATGACTCTTACATAGGCAGGAGTTCGTGTGAAATAGGAGCTGGGTCTTTTGGGTATTTTGCTTTTGTTTATTAAGGAGCATTGGCCGCATTGGGCACAATGACCGACTTGACCAAAACTAATCACAGACTTTTGTTGGTCTACTCTGCAGTTACGCAATGCCATCAATTGCCCTGGCTATTCGGATATTTATGGCACAAATGCAGGCAAGAATATGGACTTGGCCTTCAATAGGGGTCAACAATGGAGCAACAAGCTGCAGCCAGCTGTCGCAACAGCCACAGCTGAGGAGCCCGCACAGAGTCGTACTCACAAGGTCTACGACAGCATGAAGAACTTTTTGCAGCGCAAACTTTTTGCGCAACCCTCGCGTGTGCAAAGCGAGGAGCCGACCAGCGACTATGACGAGGTATGTAAACACTGAGAAAAAAGCGCTAAGAAAGTCTAAGCTAATCCATACTGATATTCTCCTGCAGCAGGACCTGCTCGACTCTTCGTACCAGGCAGACGCAGAGACAGACGAGGAGGCAGAGCTGCTGGCCATATACAGCTGTAGTTCCAGTCCGAGCAGCACACCGAAACGGGTCAACAAATCGCCGCAAAAGTCGCTGCTGTCGCTCAACTGCTGGCAGAGCAGTCAGCCCAGCGACTCCAGCGGCAGTGAAGAGGTAACGCCCGAAGACCAAGATGACTCTGATGCAGGCATCTCCGATTGCTGTCAGCTGCTCAATGAGACCAACAGCAGTGGAAGCAGGCGACGCAGCACCCCACGCAAACGTGCCACGCCTCGCTTCAACACGCACAGCAACAACACGGATGATGAGGATGCAGATGAGGAGCCAGAGCTGCTGCAGTGCGCTTGGTATCAGCCGCGAATCACAGTGAAAGCGGCGCAAGAGCATCTGCAGTCGGCTCCGCCCGGCTGCTTCTTGCTGCGCCGCAGCACGCCACGCAGCTACGAGCTCTGCATCCGTCTGGAGCACAAAGTTAAATGCTATGCGGTGCACTGTAGCAGGAGTGAGATGTACAGCCTCAAAGGTGCACGAAAGCAGTTTAGCACGCTAAAGGCGCTGATCACGCATCATTCGGTAATGGCTGAGCAGCTGCCTCTTACATTGGACATGCCCAGAGAACGGGATCTGGCGAAGAGCTCGGCGATGCGCTATGCGGATGACTTCGAGCCGCTGGAGTCGCTGCAGCTCCTCGGCATACTGAAGAGCCTGCAGGCCAAGAACTATGAGGCATAGTTTACAGTCTAGAGTTTTAGAAAAAACGTATTTGATCGAACTGCAAAAGGAACGATAGGTGAAAAATTAATGCTAAGTTATACACAGTTATATGTATAGTAGTCCTTGTGATATAGTTTACTGTAAATGCGACCAGGGTTTTCGCTTTTAAGTCTTTTTATAAATTAAAGCCAAACAATACTAAGTGTCTATATTCTTAAGTTTTCTATTGTGCAGTAAATTATGCGAACTATCGAATAAAAAGTGAAGAGTTAAACAATGCAATTGCAACCCTCAACGCGTTTTCTGTTAGCACACTGCCAGCCACGCCCTCTCACTTCTGTGCCAGCCTTGTGCCTGCATCCTGGAGGGTAAGCCGGGACAGGCTTGTGCTTCACTTACATGTGATTAGCGCTTCAAGTGCCTCTTATTAATTTTTCAATTGCGGTTCTGAGCGCTCTCCAGCTTAATGCGTCCAGTAACATGTTGCCAAGCATAGCCGAACGACATGTTGCCCAGCAGGGTCAGTAACATTTCGACAGCAATATTGCCTTATGTGCTAAGCATTCTTAGATGATCTTCATATCTTCAAATGTCAATCGGAAGGGTCGGTTCTTGTGATCCCATCGCACCATTTTTTATAAAAATCTGCAAGGATATGTTCAAATTATCACAAAATTTTGAAAACAGAGCTTTGTTAGCTAAAACTCTGACATCCTCACCAAAGGATGACCCTTAGATACCCCATTATGTGTTGATGCCAATCGACAACGTTGTTAGTGCCGATTCCATCTACAAATACAATAAATTGACGTGCACAAAAGTATGCTATAAAAATTTGCAATTAACAAATTTAAAAAGTTCGTACTGCCGCAAAGTATGCAATGATTTTTGTTTAAACGCAAATGTCCATTGAAATCAAATATTTTACGCAGAAATAAATCAATTAAAACTACAAATATTAAGAATGGGATGCTAATAAGTACATAAATAAATAAATGAAAATGCTGACAATAATAATTGTAGAACATGGTTAATTAAAGCATGAACATGAATTGCCACATACAAACAAAAATATTATATAGACATTTAAACAAAAGACAAACACAGACCGAATCTAGTTACCAATTTATAACAAGTCTTATTGCCAGAATTTCCGGTACAAAAATGACAAACCTGAAGCTATACTTTTCTCAAAAATTCTACAATTTGTTTAGTATATTGTTTCGTGGCAACAACATTGGTTGGCCCCTCTTTCACTTTGCAGTGACGACTTTCTGCTTTCGATTGCTAACTATTAAATGAGCAACACTATATGTATCGTAATTCTACTGTATCTCATCGGCCTATCGGTAAGTCGCACTCACACAGCTTGCGTGATATGTGTAATTTGTTTCCATTGTTCATTAGAGCTTCTCAAATGGAGACGATAGGAATACATATAGAACACCGAATGGTACAACTTTTTGCAATAACAGTAATTATAGAAGTTCGTTAGTAAATTATGCGCAAGGTAGAGAAGTCGATTTCCAGCTTAAGACCGATGTCTATCTTGGACCCCTTGAAACGCCTAATTCAAGAGCCAATATCCACATTGGTGTTAAATCAGCAATCTTATTATCTCTTCTTATGCAAAAACTAAATTTATAGCATCTATCATTAAATAGTTTTATAATTTAAATTATAATGTAACGTGTCGGAAAGAATAAAAACGTTTTGAATGATTTGAATAAAATGGGAAACATCTGTATCATACAACTTGCTCGCTCTCTAATGAACCCGTCTGCCAAAGAAGCGCCGGGCATTTATTTTGTTTTCAAAGCATATGCTTTTCAAATATTTGCTCAATTTCCAGCCACGCATTTGTTAAGCTTTCACATTGAGCCCAGGAAAATGTGGCTACAGAGCATTTGAGCTATAGGCAATGCTCGCTGCAAGGACGCTCTCATTTTCACACATTTTCAGTTTCGTTTTCATTTATCGCTCACTAATTACGAAATGAAGCAAATTTTAATTGCAGCGAAAATTAAGGGCTGAAACAGAAGCTGAAGCATCCTCTTTATATGCACATAAATATATAATTAAAAGCTCATCTTACAAATGCCAACCGCTTTTGAATAAGGAAGAACTTATTTACAATCTCCATTAATATTTAATTTTTTAGCTCAGTCCCAAATTATAAGGATAAATATAAAATTGACTCGACTTTAACTTACTTTAGACTGCTCTGAGAGAGCTTATTCAAATCTTAACTGAAATTTGTATAGTCAGAATAATAAGAAATATATGAATCAATTTAGAAAGCAAACAATAGATCTAACTCAGCCAACTTAAGGAAATATCTTCAAGCTGAAAATTAAATAGAAGAAGTAGAGTGTCTGAATTTCAGAAGGTCAAGCAAAGCAGCTCAAAAGAGCTAAGAGAATATATCTACGTGAATTAGATTCTACAGCACCAAGAATACGAGAAATGCGCTTAAGCGAGACATGAAACTGGTAAAAGTTATCGGTGAGTATAATAATTTCTAGTCTTAAGTTCTCAAACTTTCTCTTTATCTAAAAGATGGATCAACTCAAGTGCTGATACTGATTGGTATAGTCCAAGCTTCCATTTGCCTGTTTCATAAATGTCATCAGTAAAAATTATTGAAATGCAAACTTATTTTAAGAAGTATAAGAAACCTCTCAATAAACAAAGCTTAGGTCGCTAAATTTAAATGCATTTCATGCAAGTGAAATTCAAATAGAAAATGTGGCATAAAATATAAAATATTGATTCTGTTCTCTTTGGACAGCTTTGCGCTTGAGCAAATCTCGTGATAGGTTGATAGGTTTAAATGCTGTGTCCTGTTCGCACGTCCTCATCGCAGTTGCTCAATGCATGTGAAGCCTGCGCTCGATTTTTGTCTAATTAGAAAAACTGTTTTTCTAATTGAATGCACTCCAAAAACAGCCCACACAGAGAACGATATATATATATATATAAAGAGAGAGAGGAAGAAAGAGTTGTACAAAATCAATAAATGTGACCAGTCAGATGCGACGATGTGTCCAGCAGTCAGACACACCGCAACCAAAAGGATGCTATATAGGTGTAGGTGGGTAGTTTCACCTGTAGCTGCCAGAACAAAGCAGATTGCAGCAGCAGCAGTAGTAGTAAGAACCAAAGGTATGAATGACGTGTGCAATGCTGTTGCCAGGATTATCTGCTGTTTATATGCGATTTATTTGCCAGCCAGAGTGAGCAGCAGCAACTGCTGCTGGTGGTTGCCATGACGGCCGACGTTGGCTTTGTGTGTGCCCGATTGCGAATTGCAATTGGCATTGCATAAATGTTGTGCCTTTTAATTAGCACGCACTTCACATCCAACATCTCGATTATCTGCTGTGCATAATTAGAAGCATAAGCCGCAAGCGCGTTTTTGTGTTTGAATGCGCTTAAAGCTGCCACACATTGCAAAATGCTATCAATGCGGGCAGTTGGAAAGAGGTGGAAAGTGAGGGACAGGGAAAAGGAACGGAAATTATATTCTGCTGCTTTAGTCGAGTGTTCAACGAGGCGTGTAGCATGGTGATGATTAACACGCGCCAAGAAAGTGCCACAGGAGTTGAGTGTAATGTGGCAAGTGGCAAGAAAATTGTGTCAGCAGTGGCCGCAGCAGCAGCAATAGCAGCAACAGCAGCAACACCCGCCGCCAACTTATTAAGCTGATCAACAGCATACGCAACTGACTGACTCTACTCAGTTATGCTGGGGTAACCTACTTTGACCTCAGCCCATTTGTGCAGCGTCTGAAAGTATGCAACAAGGGGCACAATCCACACTCAATTGTTTTCATTCATATATATCTCTGTCTATATATAGATATATAAATAAAAAAGCCGAGATTCAGTTGGCATTTAGCCAGCATGCATATTAAATGCAGCGCATCCTTAACAACAAAAAGCCATCTCCTGCCCAAGTGGGTCACCGGCAAGACGGAAAGAAGTCGGTAACAGTTGCGGCCTGGCTGGATGCGCAACTAAAATGAAATTGATGAAAGTCAGTTAAATGCAGCGAGGATTTTGCAAGCTTAAGCTGCCAGTCGGGGCGGCTTAAAAGCTTCATTTATATTAAGCACCAGCCACAGGAATATGATCCAATTAAATCCAGCAAAATATATTTGAGCAAATTCTGTTTCGTTTTCACACAGTGCATTGAGTTGATACCTGAATTGACTGGCTTTTCAGATGTATATATCATTTCAGATATAATATCGAATGTCATTAATCATTTTTAGAGCGAAGAACATTTGAAACTTAGTTATTCAACTTGCTTTTAACTTAAGTAAATATAGTCCAATTTACGATTAGGATAGCTTGAGGAGTTCACAAGAAAGAGTTCTAATTATTATTTATTTAATAAAACAACTCAATTAATTCATATGCTGCTTGAATCATTTGAATCTATCTTCTCACTCTCGTATCTTTTTAAATTAAACACTCCGATTTCGTATGAATCGAAAAATAACCCTTGCATATTAATTATCCGCTTCCTGAGCGCGCCAAAATGAAAAAAGGAAATAAACGAATAAATCAAAACCGAAGCGATATGTACGACTCGGTTGGGGGCATTGCCATAAAACTTTTAGCTTTTAATGCCGTTAATTAATCGATATATTCAGAGCTAACTCAAAATGGCCAACGAACCCATAGCCAGACAAGCAATTAGAAAAAAGCTGCAACAGCCGTCAAGTTGTGCCCCCAAACAGAGGCGGCAACAATAGCAGCCCAACTGTCCCCACAGGCTATTCCAACGACAACATGAACTGAAGCAGCAGCAACAAGAGCAACAAGAGCCCACATGGCCCAGCAACCACCCGCATCACTCATATGATTTACAGTTTCCCATGGAGGGAGCGACGTCTCTCAAAGGCCTTTGGCAAAAGTTAAGAAATGAAATTTCAAGAAAATTGCACAAACAACAGGAAGTCGACAAACGGCACCCGGGCGAGGGCCGAGGCCGAGGCCGAGAGTGAGAAAATATTGTAAAACTCTGGGCTATAAAGTAAATACACACGATACATATCGACAATTGGCGGAGGGCACAAAAATGAAAGCAAAAAACTAGAATGCGAACAGTACAAAAGTCGTTATCTTAATTACTTTTATAGCTTCGATTTGGAGGGGGCGAACAACAAAACAACTACAAAATACGTGCGTCTAAGTCAAAAAAAAAAAGAAAGCGTCAGCGGCAGCAAAAGCAAGCCAAGATTTTAAAGCTTACCCACAAGAATTAAATACTCATGATTAGATAAGGGAGCGAGCTATGCGGTATATTCGCGGGAATTCCCTTTATCCTTGCTCTCTCCATCTTTTCTTGTTCTTCTAATATTCTTCTCATATTATTCTCTTATTATTCTCTTATTATTCTCTTATTATTCTCTTATTCTCTTATTCTCTTATTCTTCTTCTTCTTCTCCTTCTTTTTCTTTTTCATTTTCTTCTCCTCCTTCTCCTTCTCCTTCTCCTTCTCCTTCTCCTTCTCCTTCTCCTCCTTCTCCTTCTCCTTCTCCTTCTCCTTCTCCTTCTCCTTCTCCTTCTCCTTCTCCTTCTCCTTCTCCTTCTCCTTCTCCTTCTCCTTCTCCTTCTCCTTCTCCTTCTCCTTCTCCTTCTCCTTCTCCTTCTCCTTCTCCTTCTCCTTCTCCTTCTCCTTCTCCTTCTCCTTCTCCTTCTCCTTCTCCTTCTCCTTCTCCTTCTCCTTCTCCTTCTCCTTCTCCTTCTCCTTCTCCTTCTCCTTCTCCTTCTCCTTCTCCTTCTCCTTCTCCTTCTCCTTCTCCTTCTCCTTCTCCTTCTCCTTCTCCTTCTCCTTCTCCTTCTCCTTCTCCTTCTCCTTCTCCTTCTCCTTCTCCTTCTCCTTCTCCTTCTCCTTCTCCTTCTCCTTCTCCTTCTCCTTCTCCTTCTCCTTCTCCTTCTCCTTCTCCTCTCCTTCTCCTTCTCCTTCTCCTTCTCCTTCTCCTTCTCCTTCTCCTTCTCCTTCTCCTTCTCCTTCTCCTTCTCCTTCTCCTTCTCCTTCTCCTTCTCCTTCTCCTTCTCCTTCTCCTTCTCCTTCTCCTTCTCCTCCTTCTCTTTCTCTTTCTCTTTCTCTTTCTCTTTCTCTTTTTCTTTCTCTTACATTTTTAATCTATTATGTGCTAGCAAGTAGCAGCTCCAGCTGTGTCTTCTGTATTATGCCTTTTGCTATCTGATGCTGTCTCATTAGGCAGTCGGAATTCCCATAGAAAGGCTGTGTAAATTTATGCACTTCATTATGACACATTTTGTCAGCTTTCATCTAGCCATATAGAAGGGGTGGTGAGTGGGTGGGGTGGGGTGGTGGAGCACGTGTGTTTGCTTAGTTAACACACACACCCACTTAATGAAGTGGCGCAGTCATAAGAAATCCCCCACTGAGTGGCGAGCTATTCGGGTTAGTGGGGCTCGTCCTTGAGTTCGCTTGCCTTATAGAAATTTAACGAGCTGCCAGCTAAATAATACATTTTGCGCAGTTAATTTCACGCAGTTGAAGCCTTTAAACTAGCACTTAATTAACATTGCGTATACGACAAGTGAATCGGGGCAAGTTTTAAAAAAAAGGCAAATTAATTTGGGCAGATGCCCGGAAGCCTCTGCAACGGATATGAAAGACGACTGCCTGTGGCGATGCAGAGCCATGACATGGCTTTATAAACATAATAAACAACAACAAAGACAACAACAGCACACAACATTCACTTAAACAACAATAACAACTGCAGGGCTTTTTGGAGTTGGAAATTATTTTGACATTTGGCTGTGGCCGCAAAATTGTATTTGTGATTATTTTCATGGGGCATACCAAAAGTGCTAAGGATGCCAACATCAATAAGCTGTTGACAACTTGAAAGTAGCAACCAAAAACACTCTAACAAGGTGGGCGTGGCTGCTGAGGCACGGGCAGACGGCGGTACACCGGGGTCTCGTCTGTTGGCATGACACTTTGCTCATTGAAGTGCGCTAAAGTTTTCGCTTGTTAATATTGAGACGCGCATTATTTATGCCAAACTTTTTAGCAACACTTTTGCGATTGATGGGCGTGGCAGGCGTGGGCGTGGGCGTGGGGGTAGGCGAGGGTGCGGGTGTGGGCGTGGGCGTGAGCGTAACTCAGTGTCCGGGTTACTTTGGCGCGAGCAAGTTTTAACGAGTTGCCGACTACAAACTGTGAATGTTTGCATCTAGTCACAAGCAATTTTTGCGCTTAGTTTTACATCAAATGCAAGGCAGAAAAGTTGCAAGGTGCTTAGCTCGTTGCAAGCACACAAAATAGAAGTTGCTCGTAACTTGACAATCATACGCAACGTTGCCGCTGCAACTACTGCAACCTGCCTTTCCAGTTGCGTATGTACGTGAAGTGCCTTTAAGCTCGACTTGAAGTTCTGTCTGCTTGCTGCAGACCTAAAACATTTCATTATCAGCACATGAAAAATGTTGAAAATTTCATTAGTTGCCTGTGCGGCTCCTGCACAAAACTGTACACTTCCAAGAGTGGGATGTGAAGTAGCTGACCCCAAACCAGAATTAAGATCATTTTCGCTTGTTGCTGGCGGAGATTGCAGAACTGCTATCGTATAACTTTTTAATAAAGTGTTAACCACATGTTAACTACTAAGGAGAGAGAAAGACAAGGAAATTGAAAAGCATCTGCATTATAATGATCTATAAACAATCAAATATGAGTAGATTAGATTTGCTTATTCCTAATCTACATTCTACACTCTACATTTAGCATACAGAGGCATCAGCTCATATAAAACAAGATGCCTCATTCCGTATCAATTTCTCTCACATTCACATATTTATATGCCTTAATAAATATTTCTGCAAACATCATCAAGGGAGCTATATAAGCCCCATCTGCACAAAGTTTTTCAGCTGCAGCTTCAGCTAGTTTCACCAACAAGTGGCAAGCGCATAGAATAACAAGAACAACAACAACACCAACAAGAGCAAGAACCGCATACAAATTCATAAAAACGTTTAAAAACACGCAAAAAGTGAAATACCTACCCCTAGCCGATGTCCCTGTGCAAGCTCAACCCCCTTCATAGACACCAAGCTGACCAAGGAAGAGCCAACATGAAATTCCCAGACAAACAGGAGCACAGGGCGCAAAGGACCCCCAGGAACTACACAGCAGTCATAATGAGGGAGCTGGAACTGGAGCAGGAGCTGGAGGTGGAGCTGGAGTTGGCGCTATAGTTGGGTCTCGTATTTGTGGTGCTGGTCAGCAGCAAACATTGCAATTTCATTTAATAACAAAATATTTGGACAACCCCGACTTTGGACGGTAGACGGGAGAAGCAAACAGACCCAGTTAGAAGTTCAGTAAGGATAGTCGAGAGACAAGAGTTGGCAGAGCACGGGAGATTGGGAGAAATGGAGAAGGCAAATTATTACGTCTTTATGCAGAAATTATTTATGATTGCATTGTCTAGACATCATGGCGCGCACAATGCACCGGAATTCCGCGACGCCACAGAGAGAATCTGAAACAGAAACTGAAACTGAAGCTCCACAATGTTTTGTTGGATAATTTATGTGCTGATTGCTCATACGCCACGTGTGCCAGGAGAGTCGCTTAAAGGCGATTAAATGCCGCTTAGGTTGGATTCAGGATAAACTTTTCCAGAGCTGCTGTCAGATGCAGATACAAGTTTCTCTGAAGCCTTGCACATATATGTGTATATTCCCTATTGGTGTATGCAATTGCTTAATCTATGCAGTTGGTAGATAGATTGGATTGTGCTAGGCTATATGTAGCCTGTAGATTGTCAATAATGATACTTCAGACACCCCCTAAACCCGCTAAGATAGATGAATCAAGAGAAATTCGGAGTAAAAACTGAACAA
This sequence comes from Drosophila hydei, assembly GCF_003285905.1. Lineage (NCBI taxonomy): Eukaryota > Metazoa > Arthropoda > Insecta > Diptera > Drosophilidae > Drosophila > Drosophila hydei. The sequence continues at coordinate 244,033 of NW_022045848.1, forward strand.
CTGACTTTTTTTTTTTTTGGCAGTGAAACTTCCTACTCCACTGCCGGCTTATTCATTGCTTATTGGGGATTATCCTATAAATGAAACATCATACCTACTGTTTACCGTCAATCTGTCATTATTTACACCTACCGAAGCGACAACTTTAAGCTGGACCTCAGCTAGGGCTGAGTTGGCAGCAGCTGATTGTAAAAAAAAAAAAACAGAAAAAAGCCTGTAAATTGCATTGGCAGAATTTAATTAACGTCGCATTGAATTTTAATCAAGTTCATTCAACGGCGACAACGACAACGTGACATTATTTGCATGCGAAATTAACCTGTGACACGCGACAGAGAGCGTGATGGAGAGTCGAGGAAGAGCAAGCGGTTTTGAGCGCTAGGTGGCGGTCGCGGTCGACAGGTGGCGCCCCTTGACAAACATGACACGATACGTTCAAAAAAATTACAAAATGCAATGCAAAACATTTTTTGCTCACATGTACATGTGATTATATATGTTTGGGATACCCAAAAAAAAATATTGTAAGGGGGATATTAGTCTATAAAGTAGATGGTATAGTAAACTCCAAAGATATTTCTCCTTGTATGGGTATGTATATTAATATACCCAGCAGTATATACCTTGCAGTATATGCTCTGCAGTGAAAAATCTCAAAAAAGAACATTCTATTTTTTGGCTATACAGAATTAATTACACAGTATTTTCTAGTCAGTCATATTCTACTAGAACATGCTTACTTGTTTCAATATGTTGTTTGGTTTGTCATTATGTCAATAAATTGAAATTTGTGATTTCATTGCAAAGAGTAAAGAGCTGGCGAAATTGATAGGAAAATCTTTGGGGAATCGGGAAATCTGCTCTCCAGCTATACTGAATTGGAGCGTTGTTAAGGTTAAACTTTAAAATACAAATTTCGTATGCGAACAAATCAAAACTATCCGTAACATTCATTTAGCAAGCAATTCAATTGCAGAAATTGCAAATTTCGCCAGCATATTTTGTCTCTCTCTCTCTCTCTGTCTCTCTTGTTGGCAATTTGTAGTTTTGCAACAATTACAGCAAAATATGCAAACAAATTTGCAACAATCCAGCAGAGAGAACATGTAGCTGTTTCGTCCTTCGCCGTTCAGGCAATGCAACAATGGAGGTTGGCTCCAATTTCTGTTGATTATTGCACGCTGCAGCCGTTTGGCCTGGCTGGCCTTTAATTGAAATATGATTTTGCGACTAACAATGATTGAAAGTGTAGCTGTGGAGCAGATGTCAAAAACAAGCAAAATTCGATTCTCAATTTCAGAAATATGCATAGTGCACGTCCTGCAGGTGCCAGCAGCCACAAAGTGCTGAAGGCTCTGGGTCGAGCTACTTTATTCATACGGCATGCCAGGCACATAGAGCTGAAGCAAAAACTGTCATGTTTCATGGTCGAATCTCTAAAACCCAACCGAAAAGTCACAAACTTTTTGGGCCATCACACAGTATGCAATATGCAAAATATGCCGAGGCGTCGAAATATGCAAATTTTAGCTACGCAGAGCGACAGAGAAAGAGTGAAAGAGCGAGCGAGAGTAACGACAGCCAATAATTTTCACCATCTGCACTGCTGGAAAAACACACACATTTCACTTTGCCGAAAAGCCAAAACACTTGAAAACCAAATTGAAATGAACTGAATATGAACATTTCATGTTGCGACGAGAATGGTTTTTTGGCTCCTAACGGAGCTGCTACGACAATTCAATTAAGTCGTAGCGCTTATATTAATCTTGTGGCTGGGTCAATGGAATACAAAATCACTCAAGGTTGTTAGGATACATCTGTCTTGATATCCTTTATGAATGTTCTATCTAAACTTACGACTTTTTATACCTCTATTAAATGATAACAAAAGGCACCTACAACAATACTTAACTTCTGCTGCTACTGACAAGTTTCATGTTCCACTTGGAATACAATTATATTTTGCATTCTCTGATTTCCCTTTATTCCATCTATTCCTCCCTCCTCTAGTCATATAGTAGTAGCTGGCGGTCCATTTAAAGGCCAGACATATGACCATCATCATTTAGCACATATCTGCGAGCCTTTTTCAAGTGCCACTTAAAACCATTTCAAAGCTGGTGCACCACTCGTCAAATGCCCTTCCCTCCCTTCCCCTCCGCATCTACAGTCGCCCATGTGGAGTAGGCGTGTCAATGGCTCTTTGCTGGCTGCAGTTGCCCCATTCGAACGTTTACGATGAGGCGAAAGATGTGCAGCAATTTCCCTTACGCGCCGCACTCCTTGCCTAAGGCAGCCAAACTGCACTTTTCGGGCCAGAACTAATTTTATGACCGCAGAACTTAGTATGCGTCTGTTTTAATGGTCGATCCAAGAAGTGATTCCTCTTAACTCATAATTGCCCGCATAGTCAAGCAACGTCTGCGCCATTATGACAATTGGCATTGCCCCAATATAAGAGCTGCCAGAACAGCCACAGCAAAGGAAGCAGCGTCGGCTGCCCTTAGTCCAACAAAGACATTCAAAAAGTTGGCAGCTTTTGGCGCTACGCGGCATGAACGCGAGAACAATTAAACGACAATCCATTTAATGGCCAGAGACTGAGACAGAGAGGGAACCAGAGACAGAGTCACTCAGACAGAGCGAAAGACGAAGACATTTTAGAGATTCGTCGACTTAATGGCGAAATTATTGTCACTTTGAAGTCGGCGCCATTAAATGAGTTTGGAAAGCCACAGCGTTAATTTTATGACTAAAAGAAGAAACGAAATTTATGCAGTAGTTTGATACATATATATTTATATGTATATGCATGTCTATGTATATATATATATTGATTTATGATGAGCTATTGGATTGAGTTCAAGCACAGCGTGTTGCTGATGCCCAAAGGCTTCAAAACAATAGCAAACCCCAAAAGAATTCTGTTTAAAATAGCTGCAACAAAAATAATATTTGCCACAACTGACCCGGAACACTGTGCAACACACAGTTATGTGCATATATACATGCATATAAATCTAAAAGAAAATTCTAAATAAAGTAAGTAAAATAGACAGACAACAATTTCATAAAAGAATATAATTTTTATACAAACATTGTTTTTGTAGCATAGTGTTTTCTCTGTAAAATGTAGCTGCCAACTTGTTCAGCTGTTTATTTCTATAACAATTTGACTTTAATTGTTAAATCGATTTATGATTCTCAAATGCTAAGAGCATTTGACTTTATCGTTTCATTGCGCTCAGTTAAATTTCTGTTTGAAAAAGTCCAAATTATTTAATAACTCTTTAAAACTGTTTTTAAACTAGTGTTAGGCATCCTTTAATTGCATTTCATGGACTACAAATTCAATTAGTTATTTTAATTATATTTTTTTTTCTTTTTTTTTTTGTTTCTCTTTGCCAACTAGTTTTGCTGTTTTAATCTGGCTAATAAACCCTTAGAGCAAGTTGGGCTTAAATATAATTAGTTAAAGTTTAATTTTCATTTAATTAAGTTAACAAATCAGTGATTAAATCATGCTTAAAATTTTGAGATTTTAGTCTAAAAAGATTTTTATTAAAATTTATAAGTGAAAGTGTTCAGATTTATATTGAAGATATTTAAGGCACTACTAGGGGAATTTTAAGAAGTAGGCAAATCGATCTATTAAATTTAGTCAGTAATTAAATACTCATACTCATCGAACCCGCGTAAATCGAGCCTTCATTATGAACTATTACTAACAACAAACACAACTTCCTCTTCTACAATAGTCCACAGGCAGCTTTACCTCTTTAGCATATATTAAATCTATTTTATTATATCATATGCTTGACTGACTACACTGATTTAAGCATAACACAAGGAAACAGGCGGAAAATGAGGGTCGACAGTGGAAAAAAGAGACTCGGCTAACAGACCCTAGAGCCAAGATACACAAAGTGTACGCACAGATATAAGACGCACACGTACAACAAACACACATATGTTGTAGTGTGTGTAGTCGGGAAAAGCGTTTTTAATTTGCGTATTTTAGTCACGTTCAGGTAAATCTCAATTGAATCGAATGTGACACCGGATGTGAAAATTGTGCACATTTTCCAAGCATTTAACAGCGCAGCGAGAAAGTAAGTGAGCTATGTGGCAAGTGTTGTTGTTATTGTTGTTGTTGTTATTGTTGTTGTTGTTGCTGTTGTCAGCGACGCGACTGTCGGCTGTAATTGTTGCTGCTGGAAAGCAAAGCACGAGACACAAACAGAGATCGCATCACTAAACATGCTGCAAATGTACGCAAGGCATAGGAAAACACGTAGTCGCATGTATCGAGAGGATATACACAGCACTCCTAGCAGCAGTAGCAACAGCAACAGCAACAGCAACAGCAACAGCAGCGGCAGCTCCTGCCGACAACCTAACGTGTAAACAAAAGCGTTTAGAGACTGTGCAACATTTTCTCCATATCCTCTGATGACGGCTACTTTGTGCGATGTCCAGCAGATATGTGGACGGCTATGTGCTTCACCTGTTTACTTTTATTTTCGAATACCCTATAGTCATAGGGGAAGGTAGATAGGAGTATTCAGATTGCGTGTTTAGCCGGACTGCCAGATTCGGTTCGATATATGTTCTATGGTAAGGGTATTTTGTAGTTGTGCTACCCCCAACTATAACTAAATATCAAATTAATTACAGAGGAAAACGTTGCTGCCTAAACTGAAATCTGATCCAACTGGGTATCTCTTAGTCAGACTCATTTACTCTCTCATTTATAGCACACTGCACACTCTTTTTCACAACAGGTCTCGACGTATTTGTGTATAGAAACATTCAGCAGTGAGTTAAGCAGGCGATTGCGTAGGACGCAACTGTTGTTGATCCAGGCTAGGTGGCAAATGCCAGCAGGATATCAACATATTCCTTTGAACTCGAGGCGCTAACAAATATTGACACATCAGATTAACAGGCATTCAAATGGCTCTGGGATGCTTGGCAATTGTTAGTACACAATTCTCACTGGTTTTCATGGATTTGGACAAGCTATACTTTTGGGCTCTGCTCATCCGTCAAATTGTCGCTGCAGCTGTTCAACACGTAATTACATTTTTATTTATTGAATTTTCATGCATGTAGCAACCGAGCAGCAACACACGACAGCAGCAGCAACATTAACTTACAATTTTGTCGGTCCAAAAATTGTTTAGCGACAAATTGTCACAGGCGCTGACGTGACCGCCTCATGTTGTCTGCTCTGCCACTGACTGATTGGCTGACTGGCAGACTGACCGACTGACGAACTGTTCTGATGCGTTGCTGTTGCGGCTGTTGCTACTGCCACAAAATATTCCACAAAGTCAACAGCAACGACAGCAGCAACAAAATGAGGTCAGCCATGAAAATTGCACCAGCAGCAGCAATTTCTCATTTTGAGTTTAGCAGCCAACAAAATCCTCAAAAAAAAAGAAAAAAGGGCAATACATACACACACGCAGAGAGCAGCTAAAAAAAAAGGAAAGAAGGAATTTCGCGATGCGCTCCACTGGCAACAGCGACAAACTTTTGTTGTTGTTGCTGTTTGTTGCTGCGGTCGATCAGTTGCTGTTGCTGGTGCCGCTGCTGCTGCTGTTGTTGTTGCTGCTGATGGTGTCATATCGTTCATCAGCGTAACAATTTTTATTGCTTACCGACCGCAACATTGTTGTCGATAAAATTTTAATTCGCATTGCCAAACTTTATTTTGTATTGTGTTTGGCCAACCTTTTGGCTGCTGCGACTTTTGGGCATCAATTTCTTTATATGCAACTAATAATTAATTTTTTTAAATATTTTTATTTTATAAATTATCTGATATTTTGATCTATGGCAACTTTTTGTATTTCAGAAATATTTTTAGACCAAGCTCTGATTGGCTTTCTTCAATTGTAGCGCACCTAAACGTCTTAAACGTCGAACTCTCTTGGCCCTGTATTTTTGCATGCCTTCGCTTTTGGACAGCTCTTCCGCCAAATTGATTTATAGCGCTCGAACATGTAGCAGACTGCCTAAAAAAGAAGTAAAATAAAATATATATGAAGCCGCATAAAATAAAGACAAGCGAAGCATTTTTTTCGGAAAGCACGTACCCCAATTATAAATGCAACTAATTGCACAAGCAAATGTTGCATGAAAGCGTTGTAAATTTTTAATAACATGGCAAACAAATGTTGTGCTAAATTGTCAATATTAAGTTGAAAGCAGCAGCAGCAGAGGCAACAGATGCTGTGGCACTTGACAGCATGGCAACCACAACAACATGAGCCAACACAAGGGACAAAAACCATTCAGAGATTCTATGAGCGTACATTTATCATGCGGCAATGCTGCGACATGTTGCATGCTGCAATTCCTGCTGGCTACCGTTTTCCAAGCAGCACGCTTTTGACCTGAGCCGGCGCAGTGCGCGTGCCACAGCCCCCAACAGCAACAGCAACGGCAACAACAAACAATGGCAACACGAATTGTAAGACAGCGTTACCAAATGTTGAACTTGCAGCTTGATCTTTTGATCTTATCGCCAGGCCAGCCCAGGCCAGGCAAGAGTGTTGACTGAACCTTTTCTTTGCCTCTTAGCTTCTCCCTCCTTACCTTTGCGATGATTAATTGAAATTTCACTTTTTCTGCGGTGCGTTGCTCAAGTTTGCTTTTATTTTGCTCGCGCTTTAATTGATAGCTTCCAAATGAAGCGCGCGCCTCAAGAGCATGTTGCAAGTGCCATTTAGGGGCGCATTTGTTGTCGCTTTTAAGCCGCAATGCAACACGCCCCTTTTGGTGCCGTTATGCCACACAACAGCAACAGCAGCACAGCAAGCAATTAGCCGCTGGCCCCGAAAATATGTTGCACCCTCTGGGTGCCTCCTAATGATTCACCATGTGCCACAGAATGCCAATTACACATGCTAATTGCGCCACAAAAGCCACTTGAGGCACAAACTCAACTTAGCTCTGATTGCAACTCTCCAGTGATTTTTCAACTCTGTCAAAACGGGGTTCATTAGCAAGGAATCATTAATTTTTAGCAAATGGCTTTTGAAATACGTGTTATGACAGATGGATCGGAAGATGAATGTGTCCAAGATGAGCAGGTGGTATTGCTATATATATATAGCTATATATCTATACATATACTAATTTGACTTGTCGAATGCTAAATACGCTTGCAATACTTAGCCCAATTTAAGTAACATCATCGTCAAGAGATAGATAGATTGAACAACATCTGGTAAGAATACATATATATATATAAATATATTTATAGTTGGTATATATGGCATAGTTTGACGACGATTAAGTACACTTGGCTAATATTTTACCTATTAATCACATATGAGCTCAACACATTATGGCAGTTGATTTGGAAGATGAATCTTTGAATGGAAGGCAAATATAAAGATGTTGCTCAGTACAGATAAAGATCATGCATGATCATCTAAGAGATCTGAAAGATAGTATAACTATTCTATCCAAGTTGTATATTTATATTGTATATTTATAGCTGCCGAAACTCAAAGTTACTTAGCAACAGCAACACAATGACATATTCGCATTCCACATTCTTTAACTCTCTCCCACTTGTTTCCAGATCTAATCTCTCGTTCTAGTTGTGCTGTGACAGCTTGGCAACATTTGCCACCGACAACATTCCAGTTGTTGTTGGTGGGAGCAGACGCGAAGAACTCGATGGTGTTGCCATGTCGCCCGCTGCTGCTGGCGTCGACGCGGCGACAAAAAACACGCTGCCAACTGATGCGGCGCACAGCAACGAGTTGCACGTGGATGTCAGCAAACAGCAGCACCAGCAGTAGCTGCAGCAACAGCAGCTCGCAACGTGTGGCACGCAAAACCGCGTGGCAACAACAGCAGCAGCAGCAGCAACAACAACGATTCGTAGCAAGTTCGGCTTCTGTGTGCACTTCGTGAATGTGCTTGAGCTGAAGATGTTGCTGCTGCTGTTGTTGATAATGTTGCAACTGGGAAATGTGGCCAGCAAAAAGGTTTTTGGGCAAATTGCATTGGAGCCAGCTCTCAGTTGCTTTGCTGCTTATCAGGCAACACTTTAGCGTCTTGTCATAAATTATGAGCAATGTTGTAGTTTGCCTTTGCGCAGCATACACACCCACACACACACACATGCAGAGCGTACTCACATCACATCACATCTCGATTTGGATTCACGCGTGGTCGCCTCTATAACTCATCCCTCATCCGAGTCACGCCGTCTGCGGTCGCCGACATGTTACGCTTGCCTGCTCGAGTTCAACTAACAGCGGGTAAACTTAACTAAAGCCGCCTTTCATTTCCTGCTACCCACTGCACCACCAGCACTACCATCAGTAGGATGCCCCACTTCACCCACAGAACCAGCCAGCCACATTGCAAATTATTTTGAAATGCAGCCACGCACGCAAAAAATGAGCTCGTTTGAAATCCAAACATTTTAGCAGCCTTCTAACCGTCACATATTGGTCCCCAACCACGCCCCCTCCCAGTCATACATATCCTACAACGCAGTCTGCCCATCTCGCAGAGTTCCTGCTATTTATTCATTGGTGCGTGTTGCCAAATGCCAAACATTTTTAGATGCGACTGCGAACGATGCTTGTAAATACTTTCGAGTTGTGCAAAAGTGGAAAAAGATTTGCTGTCGCAGCTGTTGGAGTTGCTTTTGTTGTTGTTGTCGCCAGTTGTTGTTGGCATTTGCCGGGGCATTTACAGTGCGCTTCTTTGACTTGACTGCTCACGGAGTGGGCCACTTGGGCGGCAGCACGACTCACAGTGCGTGGCACAAAGATTTTTAATGCACTTTTAATTAATTTTTGGCGCTAACCAAAAACTTGCAGGAGCACTAAACTAGATGAACATTTGTCATTAAATAAGTTTGTTACATTAAACGTTAATTTTTAGTTACAGCCCTCAACTTAAGTTTTGTTTCCTACTTTCAATTGAAAACATGTTTTAAAAATTTAAAAGAGATCAATTATTTCATATATGATTCTTGCCCTAATGGATTTTCAGGTCTTAAATTGGTTTAGGTTAAACCAGCTAAAGACAGTAATTGGAACAGCAAATAAGCCACTCAAATTAACTCAAGCTCTCCTTTTAGTTGCTGGATACTGATTTCTTATTAACTACTTCTTCCAATTACTATCACTGCTTTAAGTAACTGGAATACTTATCTATTATTAACTATTTATTCCAACTATTTACTCGATTCCAACAAGTTTCTCTTAAGAAAAGTTATATTAACTTTATCATCAATCGACTAAAACAGTCAATTTCCCGACAAATTTCATACCAATCATAAAACAGCATCATTTTACGATGCTGTCCAGTTGCATTTAGCACACCTCTAGTGTCAATAGTGGGGCTATCAATTAATTAAAAAGCTAATAAACATTTAAGCAGCCAGAGAAATTATCAATTAGAAGTTCTTTGCCGTAGCCCAACAAGTGCTGCTAAAAATTTATTAAACTGACGTTTGATATCGAAAAATAACTTGTTATCATTAGAGAAGATAAGGAAGCTCTACGGTGGCTGCCGTGGATTCTAAATGGCTGGTGTGGATGCTGGAATACCCAGTTTGTCATGCCATGGCCCTCTATGGGATCCTCACACACGCACATACAAAGGTACACTCACAAATACGAAACAGCCGCGAACAACAGTGAACGACTTACGTTCCACAAACAATGTCCATGTGAATGGAAGGAAACTGGTTGTCAGCTTCACAGTGGCACAGTACCGAATAACATTAGGTGAAATGAAAATTCGACTTCGATTCGACTTATTGTTGATTTATATAAAACTAACAGTCATTTTCCGCTCTCTCAATGTAAGCCAAGACTTTACTATTATAAATAAATACGAAATATGTGAATAGATGTCCTAGGATACTTATTATATGCATTTCTTAATTTAAAGTAATAATAATAATATTAATGTAGATTATTATGAAATACTAATGAGTAAAATTAAATAAAATTATATTATCAAGTGCAGAATTATAATTAAAAAATTATATTTTAAAAATATAATAATAATAGCAGTGTTAAAGTTAATGACTCGATATCAATATTTATCATAATAGTAATAAATATGATTTATACACTTTGAGTGACTGCAACATTAAGCCACTGTGCAACGTCGACGTCAGCTGCTGCTGCTGCTATGACAGCGAGCAGCCGAACAGCCGCTGCCTGTATGACTGCCTGCCTGCTTGCCTGCTTGGCTGCTTGGCTGCTTGGCTGGCTGACTGCCTGGCCTATTGAAATTTATGTGGCCGTTTTTAGTCGTTTACGCTTAGCCAGCGGAAGCGAACGTCGCAATCGCAGTCGCAACTCGTAGTGGGAATCAAAATCGGAGTCGGTTAAATCCGTGTATTGATAGTGTGTGTGTGTGAGTGTTCATAATCTTTGTTGTGCAGTGAACAGATGTGTTTAGATCTGGGTGCAACTGAAAAGCCAACAAAGTTTCTTTCGTAATGCAGTGCAATTAAAGCTTAATGTAAATAAAAGTGCAACAATTAAAAAAAGTATATCTATATATATATATATATATATATATATATATATAGTATATATATATAATCTGTTAGAAATAGATTATACGAAAGCTAAAACTAATTAATATTTGGAATTTACATTGGCTCAGTCTGTCGAACTCTTGGCAAACCTGTTGCTGCAGTTGTTGACGCGTTCCTATCTGAAAGGTTGGTATGCCTAACGGCAATATGCAAATAATTAAAACATTTACTATAATCAGCTAATCGCGAGTGCTTGGCCAGAGAACAAGCCATTTAAATTAATCAAGCTGACATGCGACTAAGTAACTATGCAAATCTCGTTGAGGAAGTTAAAGAAAAGAACAAAAAAGCTGAAACACTCTTCACTGTGTGCTACACTTTGCTGCCTGGTTGCGGTCGAAGAGGCATAACAAGTTTTAGTATTCGCTGGCGAAGCGTGAGAAAATTCACAGCGCATTAATTAGCAAAGAAATCATTTTAAGGTAATCGACAATGCGGGTAGGCCACCACCTGCTCAGGTGTTCCTCATGTGTGTGCTTGTGGCCTCCGATTGGCATTGGATAGCAGAGAAACAAAAACTAATTGCCTGAAAATTAAAAACGTGTCAGCTGACACGCTATTGGCTCCTGCTGCACCAGCAGCTGCAACAGTTGCAACAACAACTCGCAGCAACAGCAAAAAGTCGAATTGGAACTTGAATTGCTTTATAATTAGAAGTATTTGCATACAATCAATTATTTTCCCTATTCGAAATACTTAAAATAAGCAGCTCTTTTAACAATATTTTATTTATGTGTTACCACAAAGAGGGAAATATCTTTTTCACTTCGACTTGATCTTGATATTATGTTTCCTTTGTGCGCACACGGCAATGTGAGTCAATGCCTTCTTAGTTCTTGCAAAACCAAATTGAAAATGCTCGGATACCTTCGCAGCAGAGGAGCATAAATTTCAGTTGAGCAATGCGTGTTGGTCGGCACAGCGTGTGCTTCGGACGTTCAACGGCAAAAGGACAGCCAAAGCAATACGAACAGGCTCATTAAGGTTTTAATTTACAAGTTTAGGCGGAGATTTAAGCATTGCGATTTATACGCGTCGAACGAGAGGCAATAATCAATGGCAACAGCAACAGCAACGGCAACAGCATCATCATGCAGGGCTGCTGGCAACAGCAACATGCGCCAGCATCCACCTACGCAGAGCAAGAAACAAAGCCGAGACTTTTAGGCCTGGCCAAGAGCTACGACAACAACGACAACAAACATGACAGCAACACCGACGACGACGATGACGACGATTTGTGCAAATGGCCCGACATGAGAAACATGTGAGCGATAGGAGCAACTGAAGGTGCTTAGGGGGTACATCGGTGCACAGCAATAAAAAAGTAAATGCAACATTGATTAAACACACCTTGACAGGGCTCAATGATTGCCTTGGCATGTCTGTGTGGCCAACTGATTGCAGCTACCGCTGACCTCAGACAACGGCAACACCAGCAGCAGCAGCGCTAGCAACAACACTCGTTTTACACACCTGCAACAGCTGCCAATTACACATAGAACTTGAACGCACGTGCATGTGATTTGCGGAGACCAAAAAACCGTTCTAATTTCTCAACTGTCAGTGGCAAAGAGGCAAATGCAACACACATACATACACGCACACACACAAACAAAGATGGTAACAAAAGGCTGCACCGAACTCGTTAGCTTTGCTGCTTTGGATGTTGCAATTATGTAGCGCGCGTTTACAAAAGAAGGTCGTCAGCGTTGTTGCAGTTTCTGCTGTTGTGGCTCATGTCTTCATTTTGGGCTTTTTGCTACACATGTTGCAGCAGCAGCAGCAGCAGCAGCAGCAGCAGCAACAATGCTTTTTATTTGTTTGTGCTGCCAACACTTTTGGCCTTTGGCGTTGAAGCTAACCCCACCGCGTCTGTTCAGCTCATTGCCTTTATTAAGCGACGACCAGGCCAAAGTCACTTGCTGCAAGCAGCAGCTACAACAACAGCAGCAGCAACAAAGAGTGGCCTGTGCGATTTTTTAATAGTTTTTTTAGCTGCAAACAAGTTTTTCGCTTTTGCTGGCACTTTGGGCCCCTCTGGTGTTGACGCTCCCCCGCTAGTTGCCAGCTCTCTGATTCTTTTTTTCTAATTTGCACCGCTTTAATTTTTCCTTTTTATTTGCAACACTTGTCGTTTAAATGCAGCACCCGAGCAAAGTGTTGCCAATAAATTAAATGCAATGCAAGTTGCGAATAAAATAGAAGAAAAAATTAAGAGCTACTTACATGGCTAACAAGACGAAACTTGTATACACTAAGGGAGAAATGAAGTTGAGACTGTAACTATATTTAAATAAGCTATATATTAATTGACTTCAGATAATCTTGGTAACTATTCCCTAAAATAAAATTGTATTATGTAAATAAATGTATACAATATGATATATAATAATTGTATAATTTACTAAATACTTTTTGTATTCTGTTTGACATATTTCTTACATAAAGAACTTGAGGTTTCTGATTTAATTAAAAAAACAAAAAACAAAATATTTACATATACTTTTTTGATTTATATTTAAATTAAATTATATTTAAAAGAAATGCAAATGAAAATCTTATAAAAGTCTTAAAACTTAGCTAAGTCAAAGAGAGACTAAAATTAGTATTTACATTTTTATTTCAAGGTTAACTGTAAATGATATAAAGTTTTAAGTGTAACACATAATGAGATAGATAGATACACATCTCTTAGACTGGCATTAAGAAACCCAGCACAAACAGACTCCATCAGGAAAGGCACTCTGGCTTTCTGTTAGGATATATGTGTTATGTATAGACAGAACACTAGTGGAGCTGCGAGTCTTGGTTGCAAAATTATCTATGTGGCCGGCAGTTCTCAGTTCTCAGTTCGTTTTGTGGCACGACGCAATCGCAACAAATGGCATTTTTATTGATATTTCGGTCGGTTTGGTTTGGCTGGCAGCTTTATGTTGAAATATGCGCCGCCACCTGTTGATTTTGTTTGCAGATTGGGCCCCAGACTGGGACCAGCCTCCATGCAGGCCACGAAGACCATGCAGGCTAAGAAGCTCAAATGGGCACCTCGTGATTTGCAGCACAAATTAAAAGCGAGGGCGATGCATATAAATAGCAATTTGGACAGACGAATTAAACCAAATGACTTCAACTACACAGACGGCGTTGTAAACTTGTCGTGTCGCAGGAATGAGCTGAAGTTATGTCAACAGCGTGACTACAAAAGTCGTCTATGGGTGTGTGTCTGTGTGACATTGAGTCAGGCATTGAGTCATGTGCAGCAGATCCTTTGAGAAGGCTTAAAACTTTTCAAGTTTCCTGATTATTAGCTGATTAGATTTGTAAATATTTTACAATTTAACGTAAGTAAATATAGTAAGCGGTTATAAAATAATGTTTAACTATTTTTGCTTTCAAATCTGATTATCTTTTCCATGTTCTCAAACTTCAATTTATATCTTCATTTATTTCCAACTGCACCAATTCTAATTCTTTATCTTTATATCTTTCCCAAACATTTGAACAGTTGTCAAGATCTTCTAAAGAAGACCTCGATAAGCTCTTAATTAAGCATAAAACTTAAGACACTTTTCGTAAAATTTTAACAACTCAATTGAATGCAGCTCGACTATATATTTTTTGTGGCATTTCTTATCAACTTTATCACACGTCAGCAGCCAATTAGGAGCTCCCTCGAGACAGGTCAAGCACCCCACGTGCATCGAGCGTGAGTTATAGACTTCCACGTTGACAGACAGAAGGACAGATAGATAAGTCAAAGGCTGATAAGCAGAAATTTGACAGACCTAAAGCAAACTCACTTGACGATCAGGTAGAAAATATGTCAAAATGAACACAGAAAAGCGACGAATGTAGGGGAAACTGAAAGAAAAAAAATAATCACAGGTAGAAAATAAAACCAGTTTAAACTGAACTTTTATTGTGTTTTGTGCGTAATTAAAAGAGCACCAAAAACCAAGGCAAACTTGCAGCTGCCGTTCGATGGCTACAAATAACCTGATCCAAATAAATTTATATATGCAACCCAATGGCCTAAGACATTTAAATATTTACAGAATAATTAGGGAAGCCAGAGAGAATTGGGGCGGGACAGGAATAGGAAAAGGCGCGTTTACTTAGCCAAACGGTTTCTACAACAAAAGACAATTATGTAAATGGTGGAAAATTGCTTTGGCCATTCTCGCGGCTTTCCTAGCAATTTACCAAATCAATTTCAGATCCCAAAAGTCTACCACCAGCAGCCCAAAGAGGTGATGCAGGCAGCAGCCAGCAGTCAACAGCCAGCAGCAGAGCCAAAGCTTATAATAATAATTGAATACATTGACGCCCGTCGGCTACATTTTGACGATTTTTGCAATTGAATTGATCAACCTGCAGCCGAGGCAGCAGAGGCAGCAACAGCAACAGCATCCGATTCTAAGGCAGTTCAAGTCAACAAAAAAATTACCAAATGGAAATGGGCTACATAATCAAATGCTGTTATTATTGTTGCGGTTGTAGCAATTGTTGTTGTTGTTGTTTTTAATGTGAGACTATGAGCTTTTGCCTCAAGCGGGGGAGTGAGCGTGGCAGATCTTAGCCAAAAGGTCTATCCAACAAAAGGAGCCCATGCAAAATTGTGGGTAATTCGGTTATTCGTGTTGATTGTGTCTAAAAGGTGCCAAGAATAAACGAAAACGAATAAGAACGCCGCAGTCTCTGCATAATACAAGCCAATATTTATTGATTTTCCAATCGAAACTTCTGCAAACTGCTTTAGATATTCAAATATGAAAATAGTTTTCGAAGTGACTGAAAAGAAAACCTAAAGTTCACATCGATGAATGGAGCATAACTAAAGCAAGTTGATATTCCAGTTTTGGGTTTAGTTTAATCAGCCTTACAATATGCTAACGAACATGCCACACTTTGAATTATCTGTCTCGACGACCACACAGCAAAGTGATTATGGCTCCTCTGGCCTCTCCTCTGATGCACTCGTCGTCAGCTTATTTATGCACATGCAACTGTAGCTCTTCATCAAAATAATGTAATTATCCAAATTGTTTTCTTTGAAATTTGTTTACATCATTTTTTTGTTCACTGTGCTGCAATATGCTAAAATGCCAGCATGCAATGCGAAACGGTTCCCGTTAAGAGGCCACTTGAAGCTGAAGTTGCCCTCACTCCCGGCACGAAAAGAGGGGAGCGTTGTTGATTGTAGGATGCAGGAACTGAATAAGTTAGTGGGGAGAGCTGCCCCTGTTGCTGTAGCAGTCCCAAGCCCCAGAACCGCGAGCAGCTTTGCTACTGCTAAAACAACGCACAAGAGCTTCAGCTGTAGCTTCAATTTCATTCTACAGCAACAACAACAACAACGAGGTTGGCAACCAACACATCATCAGCAGCATCCACATCCACATCCACATCCCCAACCGAATTCGCATTCGCTTTTGCATCCGCATATCCTCGTGCTCATCCTGGCGCTCCAATACAGCGGCATAATCTTCATTATCATTAAAGCCGAACGCGGCAAGCGACGCTAAACTGTTTAACTCTTTTTATACCCTAAAACTGTACTTCAAACAAAAAGGGTATGCCAATGCAAATTATTTGTTTTGAACAGCTCAATGGTCGATAAGTGTCGATGTGTTATCAGATATATTATAATTTCCTGTAGAAAACAACTGATATCTGTTAAATATATTACCTAAAACAATCACACTAAGATAATGCGTGACTTAATTAGAGCTTTTGTTCTATATAACAATGCCGTTATAGAACAGGGTATCTCTTAGTCGATCAGCCTTTCAATAGGTAACATTTACTTGTTTCAGCTTCCGCTCTGATTTTATTTCTCCTGCTTTTGTCCCCCTCTTTTTGCATACTAAACTGCTCGCATGTGCCAGATAGCATAAGTACATATAAGTATATAGCAGCATTATCCAACCCAGCGCGCATTTTAATTGCATTCCACATAATACACATATAGGCGCAAACACCCTCACACCCTGGCTGATGATAATTTGTTCGCATTTGTTTCCAACTCGAGCTTCAATTTCATAATGAAAAATATTTTTGGCAAGCCAAGAGCAAAAAATTTTATTTATTTTTGCCTGCTGCTTTGTAAATATTATAAAAATACATGCAAGACAATGCACATTTCTTGCAATTGTTCGTGAGATAATATATATTTTTGACTGTTTCAAATTAATAAAAATTTTAAATAATAAAATTACATATGACGTGCTATAATGGGCTCATGAAGTATAGTGACGACGCACATAGAACTTAATTCAGGTTACCTCCAAGTCGTGCACCCCGACCATACCTTTTTACTAGTTTTAATAGAAATAGAGGAGACTCTGAGCTGAACACTTAAGCCTAACAATTTTTCATTTTTCATAAAATATAAATATAAAATAGATATACAACTATAAACGTAATTATATTAAGTGCGATTTCTTGCGATTCTCGTGAATTCGCATAAGATTCCTATTTATGCTTTTCATATAAGAATCTTAAAATGTTGAACAAGATTCCGACATGTTTCTTATTTCTGTTGCAAGTGTCTATCAGAAGAAAGTGAAATAGCTAAATTGCTGCTCTCGAGTTAAATGCATTTTCGAATTGAGCCGGAAAAGCGCTTAGCTCTCGTGTCTTTGTAGCGCCATTAGAAAGCAGTTTTTCAATTGCCTCAACAGCAGACAAGTGCCACACATCAGAAGTCGAGTGCTTGCCTCCGTTTACACTTGGGATAAGCAGCTAGAAGCTTTGATGCGATGCAATGCGATTCGATTGAAGATCTAAGCTGCGATCAGTTGGCGGTCTAATTGCTTTGAATTCTGACTGCCTAGACAGCTGTCTCAACGTGGCAGACACTTGGACCCGGGATTGGGTTAAGTAGGCGCTTGCTTTTGTGGGAATAGCACAGGAACAGCCGGAAAAGGCGAAAAGCTACTAAATTGTCCCGCTGTCAGCGCGGAGCGGCATGTCAACAACAATAATAATCGTAATAACCAACAGTTGCGCCATGTCCCGGTAAAAATACACATTGTACGAAACTATTAAGGCCATGTGCTGAATGAGGAGCTGCAGCAGGAGGTAGCCACTGGCAGATGCAAGAGGAGGCAGGCGCCGAGCAAGTTGAGCGGTCCGAAGCAGCGGCTGCTTGTCAAGCAACGCGGTGGGGCAATCAAGGCACACACAAATCTACAATACTCCCTCTCTCTCTTTCTGTCTTCATCTTCGTCTCCCTCTCTTCCATGACGACGATTTGGTTTGTGAATCGTCGTGTGGGGCGTCCCGTCTGCAGTCATAATAGTCGCAGTCGTGGCTATTGGCGGATGAACTGGATGTTGGCCGCTAAGAATAGAGCTAGTCACAGCAAAGCTAGGCAATGCTGGCAAAGGACAGTCAGCTTCCAAAGTTACGGAGTTGCCAGACTGTTCTTGAAAAGTATTGGACCTTTAAGCAAGATTTCCAGAAAAAAATTGTGCAGCTAAATATCAAAAGGAATAAGTATTATAAGAATGGCAAGTCAAGGTTGCCAGATTCTTATAATTTGATATTAGGGTAGTCGATTTATTATTATTTTATTTATTAACTACATAACTCTTTCTCTCTCTCCCCCCACCTTTTTCTGTGCCTCTTTCGCTTTTCTTTGTCCCCAGCCTCTCTCTCACACTCGTCATCTGTCCGAGCTTCTCTTTGTGTACGCAACAATCATTTTGCCTCTCGCTCTCTCTGTGGGCCTCTCTTCCTCTCTCTCTTTTGCTTGCCCCATTGACTTTACAATAATCCATCAGCCGTTGCCTTGGCAAACACTTCCTCGAGGCCGAATCACCCAAAATTGCTCCAACTTGATTAGCAATTCCAATTAGAAGTTTTCTCATTTCTGACAAGCATAGCATTCACCATGCCAAAAATCAAGAGCCAAAAGCAAGAGCCAAGAGCCGGCAACAATTTCCAGCAGCAACATCATTATCATCATCATCATCATGATTATCATGTGGCATGCACAATAAAAATAAACAGATCATAAATAATATATGAATTCAATTCATATCCGAAAGGATTTGCGGTTAAGATGCAGACGCTGACACCAACGCCACGCACAAATATGGAAAGAAAACAAGTTCCAGATGGGCACTGAGCATTGCATAGTATAGGAGCGTGTAGGACTTGAGTAGACTGAAGAATTGAGCTCAAGATCGCGTAGATGCGGTGCAAAAGAAAACAAGAAAAACACGTAGCCCACTCTTGCTATCTCTCTCACTCTCTCTTTCCCTCTCGTTACAACTCTTGGTCTATCTCTATATATGTATGTGTGTGTGTGTATTTGTGTCTTTCAACTCACTTTTTCACAATTTCCCGATGCCGGTTGTGAAATTTGCCCAAGCATCGAATGTTTCATGGCCAAGTTAACAGGCGCACAGAATAGTCAGGCAGGCAAATCAAGTAGTTGGCTAAACCAGCCAGCCGCAGAGAGCGATCTACTAGCCAACAGCCGAGAGACCATCATTAACTCAAACGTTGTTGCTGTTGCTGTTGTAGCTGGCTGCATGCAACATGCAACAACTGCAATTCAAGTTCAACGAAAGACAACGAGTTATTGTTTCTAGACAAGATTCTTTCCACTTATTACACAAGTCATCAGCGAGCCAGGCGAGCAACGTCATCCACGTCGCTGTCATCTTTTGACATCGCTCACAGATCTTTTTCTCCTTTTCTCTCTGATCTTTGCCCCCTTAACGGCTGTTCTTGTGGCTACCAAATTCAGACAGGCGTTGCCGCATCATTATCATCCGATTCTACACCATCAATATATATATAAAGATATATATATATAGATATTTATATATATTTATGTGTGTGTATGTGTGTATGCAGCTACCGTATCCTGTCGCTTGCTTCAACACAATTTGATGTACCGGAAAGTGACGAGCACATCAAAAACTTATGCTGAACGCCTCGCCAGCTACCGCTGGCAGCCTTCACATGCACTGCGAGAAAACACGCTAAGTTTTAAAAGCAATTAATTGAACTAGACCCTCCACAAGTGTTACTACAATTTTATGTTACTCAGGGAAACAGCAGAATCAACTTAAAGCAATTATTAAATTCAAATTTCTTATTTTGCCTATTTATTTAAGTTAAGTTAAGTTAAGTACTTCTTGGCATTTTCTCTCAGTGCCGCCAAGCGCATTTCGACTGTGGCTGCATCTGCGTCTGGATTTGCTGCTGCGGCCGCGCCTTTGATGGCACTAATTGTTAATTAATGGAATGCAGTCGGCATGTGGCATGCC
This sequence comes from Drosophila hydei, assembly GCF_003285905.1. Classification (NCBI taxonomy): domain Eukaryota; kingdom Metazoa; phylum Arthropoda; class Insecta; order Diptera; family Drosophilidae; genus Drosophila; species Drosophila hydei. The sequence goes on from NW_022045848.1 coordinate 263,926, forward strand.
CAGCCATTGCATGTGCATCGTTGGCTCTGCCTTGTACGATTAGCGCCCCAAGGCATACGCCTGAGCCTCGATTGCCTTGTGGCTAACTAATTCGACTCAACAGCATAAGAATGGAAATTAAAAGCCAGTTTTATATCACTGAAGTGATCAGAAAATTTCCCCAATTTGTAATTATAACAAATTCAATCTTATTGTAAAACACAATAATATATATAATATAGTGCAATATACAGAAACTACTCCTTGCAGAATATATTCTCAATATATTAAATAAGTTTTGCCTATAACTAATAACAAATCTTTGCTGGCAATAAAACTTTTTTGGCTGCAAATTGCAGAAACTTCAACTTGAACAAATTACGTAGAATACTTGAATACTGTGGGACGTCTGCATAGCATACGTAATGTCCTCAGCTCGACTTGTTTATAACTTGGTTGCTTTACGCCAAAAAAAAGTAAAAACTAAAAACTAAAAAGTTTTCGCGAGATACAACTCGGGAGTTTCCGTATCCATGTCTGTGTTTTAGCAGCTCGCATCATCTGCTGACAGCAAAAGTAACTTAAGATCCCGCCGCAACCAAGTCATGTGTCTCGCAAGCGTTTCAGTTGTCCCAAAGGTGCTTATCGATAACCCCCGATGTCAGAGACGGACGAGAGCGAAGGATGCGACCGTCAACTGACACACCTTAACGCTGCACGCTTGCTGCACTTTGCAAATATCACTCGTTCGCTTATAATACTTGAGCTTGCCTCAAATAAAAAAAATAAGTACGAAAGTATCCAACTAAGAGATACCCAGTTTTCTGTTATACAAAAGAATAAAAGCTTATCGAAGGGTGCTTTCGCGTTTAACTATAATCGATAGCTATAACTAATAATCCAAATTGATGATGGATCTAGGAACAACATTAATTGATAACTCTATCAAACAGTTCATACAGAATCGATAGCTGTTCCAGAAAATGAATTTCATTTTCGTTTATAAATTAAATTAATTATAATTTTCGATAACAAATGCACTTTTCTTTAGTTACATAACGTCTATCGAAATCGAAACCCCCTTGGCCAATTATTCACAACAGCTTGCAGAGAATCGGAAGCGTAACGCTGTAACATATTTCATTTTCAGCATCATCGAGGCAAAAGTTTTTCAATCACCCGGAGACGAATCTCCGCCTGGCCCACCCGCGACTTCAGCATCCTTTTGCCAGAGACCCGGCACTCCAGCCACAAAGTGTGTCATCAGACGGCGTTTGTTGCATAACTTTTATTGAACTGTCGCAAATAGTCAAGGGGCGGAGGAATAAGAGGCGGGGCCACGGGGTTGGCAGAGGTGACAAGTGGCAAGTCAAAAGCCGCAGACATTTGTATAAATTATTACAGTCGCATGCATCTCGGCGCAGTAGGATTGTGTGTGTTTGTGTGTGTGTTGACTATTTGGCCTCGCCTCACTTCATTGAACCGCGAAGCGATATGCATTTATGATTGCATGTGACATTTGCATGCAGCGCACCGCCCCCTTCCTACCCTTGCTCCGCTTTGAACTTGCGCAACAGCTGACGCTTTTCCCGAGGGCGTGAAAAATGTTTCGCATTTCTTTTAGCAATCGCAGCCAAGTTGCTTCCAGCAGCTCTTTGCTTTGGCATTTGCACGACACAATCATTAAATAGCCATGGCCAAGTGTTGACAACAACAACAAACAGCAACAACAAATTACAAGCGCACATTGTCAACGTTGCACTTTAGGCGACATAAATTTCATGTACATGGCCAGCGCAAGCGACAAAAGGCTGAAATAAAAAACATGCTTAGATGCTCTAGTTAAGTGGGCGTGACTCACAAATACCCTAGAAGTGCTCTCTTATACTTTATTCCTTATAACTTATACCTTATACCTTATACCTTATACCTTATACCTTATACCTTATACCTTATACTTTATACCTTATACCTTATACCTTATACCTTATACCTTATACCTTATACCTTATACCTTATACTTTATACCTTATACCTTATACCTTATACCTTACACCATATACCTTATGCCATACACCTTATACGTTATACATTAAACCCACTATTATCAATAATCCCTGCTCGACACATTTGTAATGGGCATAGGGTATATCTAAAAGGGGTCCACAGTAGCCATGAGGTGTCAATGTACAATTGCAGCAACAACTACAATATCAACTACAATGACTACAACAACAAGGCTCTGGCAACACAAAGACGCATTTGTTGCTGTTGTTGTTGTGGCATGCCAAATGCGGAGACGTCGCCAGGCAGCCGCCTGACAATGATCGTCCTTCGCCCTCTCTCTGCTCGTGGGCCCAATAGCAATTGCTGCACGATGTAGCGATTTGGAAAGTCATTGCTGGCTCTTCTATTGACACACGCGGCGTATGAGTAACATCTTGGAATGTTGCCGCCGCGTCAACGTTGTCGTGTCTGCCGCCGTCGCTGTCGCCGTCGAATTCCGTAATTACGCAGCATTAGCACAACAAATCGAGCGAACAACATTGCATTTAATTAGTGGCGGCAGTAGGCGAACGGGCACCAGCAGCATGGACCACAGCTGCAATTGCAACTGCAACCAGGAGCGAACATGTCAAGCTGAATTGTTGGCATAATTCATAATTGAATTGCAATCGCGACTTGCGTGAAGGCTACATAAATTTCAGCATTGCTCTTGCCAGACACTGACAATGAGATTGATGAATGTGCATGGCTGGATCAGAAATATTAATTGATAATTATTGCAGGCTATAGCATATAAGACGAGGAATATAGTATAAATCGTTGAGCAAAGTCTTGTTTTAAACTAAAAATTAAATATGATTAGTCAGAGAATGTAGACACAATGTTTTGGGTCATTTAATTTCACATCTCATATAAATAAGGTACTTCTCAATTGGAGTTCATAAATTTAAGGTGGAACAAGGAGCGTAGCCCTGTGCATTAAATTTGCTGCTGTTGTTGTCGTCTCATTGTTGTGCCCAGTGTTGGTCGATGTCAAACCAAGAGCGGCGCACATTTAAAGTCACATTGTGGTTATTGTTGCTGCTGGAGCTGGGAGCTTGGGCCAGGGCGCGCCTACTTCTACTGTAACTGCAACATGCCACATGTCGGCACATGAAACTGGGCTGCGGATTGTCACGTAACAGGCAGGCAGAAAGCCAGCCCATGCAGGCATCCAAGCAAACAATCCCGATTCCCACATAGAACGTGGTCAATGATCAACTGAACCGTTAGTTATCGCCCAGGCAATGTCTGTTGGAAGCACTACGTATTTTATTACAGTGCAGCAGCAGCAGCGGCAGCGGCATCGGCCACCCAGGAGGCAAATCCGAAACCCAAAAGTTCAAAGACTGTTGACATTTTATGTCGCTGTTGTTGTTGTTTATTTTTTGTGGCACATGCAACAGCCGATTGATTAAAGCGCTTGAAGAGAGTCGCACAGGGCACCATGTGTCCAATTGGCGATTGAATTTCAACAAATGCATAAAAGTCAAAGGAAAATATGAACTCAACGAGCACAGCAAATAAATAAGAGTGTAAACGCTGAGCATAGCTGACTGAGATATACCCTGTCTTTTAATAAAAATAATGATCAGAAGAAACTATGGGAAAACTACACTGAGACCATAACGAGAAAAAATGAGAATTGCATAGAAAGGGATTAGAAACTTCATAAAAGTAAGAGTGAAGGAATGTAAGAGAAGAGAGTATAATAATTTATAGAGGGATAGCTATAAAATAAGACTAAAATGGTATATGAACTTGTGATATTCGCATTGAGAGGTCACGAAGCGATCTACATACAACAATTTCTGTGCACGATTGATAAAACAAGGCACTTCCTGTTAGCCTCAAAAGACAATAAATATAATGTATGAGAAAATCACATAGAGGAGCTCTTAATAATAAATAAGAGTAAAGAAATATTTTTGAATATCATATGACACATATCGAACTACATTAAGCAAATGTGTATACCCTTTCTGATCCACTTTAATGGGCATAATACAAGAATACATAGACGATAAGAAGACAAAAGTGCAGACAAGAGACACGAGACACGAGACACTTTCATATGGCAATCAAGCAGACACAGCAGTGTCTTCGCTCTATCCAAAAATATATTTCCAAGCGATTTAACAATGAATTTCGTAACAAAATCTCTATGGAAAATAGAAATAAAAGTGCCACCGCCAAAGACAAAACAAGGACTGAAGCACAGAGACAGACCAGAGACCAGACCAGACCGTCTTTATAGAGTTAACTTGACAGCAGCTCTCGCATAATATCAATTTCAATAAACTAACAAGCAACTGTGTGTGTGCACACACACATATAGAAACGTATAGGCAAGAGCATATAGTAGCTAAGCCCTTGGATATGAGGGCACTCATAACAACAAACAGCAAGTTGACTAGGAGCTGGGGCAAACAGCATATAAAGGTAAATTTCAATTGTATCCAATGACTCGCTGAAAGCAGCGAAAGACAATAAAAATAAGCCAAACTGGAATTAAGTTACCATCAAAGAGAGAATGAATAAGAAAGTGAGAAGTATAAGAATATTTAGTGCTTACAAAGCTCAGTGAATTAGATAAAAAATAAAAAATCTGTACTTAATTGTTTACAACGTACACTCACAGCTTTATAGATCTGTCAATCAATCAGTTTGTCAATCAGGGTCTTAGACATATAGGCAACTGAATGAATTGTTCATTCCAGTGCTTTAAACAAGATAAGAGATGAGATCAGATGAGATGTGCTAAACTAACTAAAGCTCGTTATAATTCTCAATCAAACTCAAGGACAACAGAGACAGACAAATATTGCGACTTGAAATTGTCATTCTGAAACTGACAGAAGCCCAACTATATATATGTTATATATTAATGATTTAAATCCCCCGGCCAACCTATGATAAAAGAAAACAAGTAAGAAAGCTCTAGTCGGGGTGCCCGACTAGGAGATACCCTGATCCCAGTCCTTTGAGTTTTGTTATTACAAACTCATTTAAATAATATTTAAATAATAACAAATAAAAATCGACATTGCGAGACCAGGATTCGAACCCGGATTATTTACGCAACGTGCACAAACTCTACCAACACCGCCACTTCATAACTAAAAAAAAAAAATAAAACAATAAAAAACACTTCATCTCCACTGGTGTCGAACCCGAACCAAGCTGCATGCGAGCGGCGCCTCTACCAACGCCGCCACCGTTCTTCTTACATGGACTGTTGCATATTTGAACATAAGTAGCAGCTAATATTCAGCACAATTCAATCGCAATTTCAATTCTTGGAATAGAAAAGAATACACGCATTTGAATGAATGTGTGCACATGCATAGGAAAAATGCGTGCGCGTGGCGCTGCTGACATGTGCTTTTGCAAATTGGCCAAACGTTTTGTTTAATAACTTCTGTTTTACTTAATGGATTTTAATGAAATTTTCAGCATATGATCTACATATCCTATTGGCTTAGTTGAGATGCAAACGCCTTGACATAATGGCCCTAGTTCCAACTAAACTTAAATTCTAAGAATTTGGGGGAATTTGGATCCGGTATCCAAAATCCAACAAAAATCAAAATTGCATAAAATATACATAAGACTAAATACAAAATTTGGAGTCTCTAGCTCTTAAGATGTTCGAGATATAATTTATTTACTGTATTTCAATAATGTTTTTATTCGATAACAATTAAATGCGAATAGTTATCGAATATTTGAAACAAACTTGACCTGCGCGTGCTATACACGGACCTACAAAAAAAATTTCAAGTCTCTAGCTCTTATAGATGCTGAGATCCACGCGTTCACACATACGGACAGACGGACAGACGGACAGACGGACAGACGGACAGACGGACAGACGGACAGACAGACAGACGGACAGGGCTCAATCGACTCGGCTTGTCGTCCTGATCAAGAATATATATACTTTATGGGGTCTGCCACGCCTCCTTCTGCCTGTTACATACATTTGCACAAAACCATTATACCCTGATTTCCCATTTTTAATGGGATCAGGGTATAATAAACAATTTTTTTTTCAACATTTCAACATTAAAGAGTCTTTGTTAGCTGCTTTAGGCAGCTAAAGATGAAAAGTTTTTGTTTTGTTTGCCAAGAACAAGAAGTGCAATAAAAGAAACTTGTCTGAGCACAAAAATAAGATTTTATTACACTAAACTTAAAGTTGACTTAAGGCAACAAAAATCTTGCGAAGGAATTTTTATAAAGATTCGACAGAGCAGGAAAAGACGCACAAAAGCGTGCTATGAAATTTGGTACTAATTTGTTATTTCATTTGTTATTGCAAGACATAGAGAATATTCTGATGCATTTCGTGTATGACAAGTTAAATTAACATGTTCGGCGTGCCAGCTCTTCAGCTAGAAATTCCAAGACAACTATAATGCGAGATAAGCCAGTCACCAGTTGCCAGTTGCGAGTTGTTTTTGTTTCTGAGATTGTGATTGTTGCTATTGTTGCTTTTGCTCGCCATTGTCACTGCTGACATTCTGCAACTTATGCAAAAACAACTTTTACATGAGCTGCCAAAATGTCAGCACATTTGTGTCTCATTGTCGTAGTCGTCGCCGTTGTTTGTTAAATTAATGCACAGCCAACATGGCGTATACTTGTTAAATGCAGAACAGCAGCAGCAGCAGCAGTGGCAGCAAGCAACAACCAGCGTAAATCGCATTTGCATTGCTTAAACTCAACTTGATTTGCAACATTCTTTAATGCAAAGCTCAGCTGCATGTTTTTCTACGACTTTCATTAAGTTTTACGACCAGTTGAGTGACTGGCCGAATGCTGGAATATCATTCAAGCTAACTACGAGAGCTTGAAATCTTACTACGCATATGCTCTTATAAGAGAAAATTAAGCAACGCGATTCTCAGCTCTGCAGCTTCTGCTATCCTGAGTGTTATATTAGTAAGCAGCTTTGACAACAATTCGCTGAGCAAATTTAAGTCGAGCACACTAAACTCAACTAGCTTCGGGGCTTTTACAACTTATCCTTTTTGTAAATGTTGCTTTGTAATCCAAAGCTCTAGCATTGTGGCTGCCCTAAATGCAGATGAACACAAAATGCGGCAAGAATATGGACTATGGCGAAATAAGCAACTGGCGGTTATGCCACAGCCTTAACCCAATTTGCAACAGCTACGCCGAGAAGAAAGCGCTGCGCTGGCTTTAAAATTAATATGCTGAAAATCTGGAAACGATTTGCAACTAATAAGCAAAGGCTTAAAATTGCATTAAAACTTTTATAAACTGTAAACATGTGTGTGTGTATGGGTGTGTGTGTGAAAATTCAATAAGCTGAAAGTTGTGGGTAAAAAAGTTTTGCAGCCTTTAAGCCCACATAGCTTGAGTGCCTCTTAAAGCAAAAGTTTAACAAGACAACAAACACCGCAAAAGGGCGCACAATATGTGTGAAAGAGGCAGATATATAGAGAGTGAGAAAGTATGGAGAGAAAAAGTCAAGAAATCATAAGCATTAAACCTATAGTGACCATATAGCAACCAATGTGAATGGTGAAAACATTTTTTGGGCAGAAAACTTTTCTTTTTAACAAGCCTTGGCTTTAACAACTTGGCTTTTAACTGTTTTGCAGATGCTCTAGCTGGACACCCATGGCCATGCAGGATATACGACTACGTCTGGAACCGCAACATAATACAGCCGCGTTCTCCAACTCCCCAGCAGTAGTAGTAGCACCAGCAACAGCAGCAACAGCAGCAACATCTTCGCCGTCAACACTGACCAATGCGGAGACAACGCTCATTGAGACTGGCGAAACAAAAGGCTCGCAGCTAGTTCAGCTGCTTCCTGAGCTTACTTTCAGGTAAATTACAGTTGCGCCCAAGTATGCAACAGCTAGTAAAGCTTATCTTACAGCGCACCCACGGCGAGCAGCACAGCTCATTATTATCAACATCAACATCAACATCAACATCTACATCAACTTCACTCCCACCAGCATCCTCATCAGCATTCGCATACGCATCCTGTGCAGCCACGTGCCACGCCTCGTCATCAGGTGGAGCAGCTGCACCTGCTGCACAGCCATCACACAGCACACAGCCAACACAATGGCCAAGAGCTGGACGAACAACAGATGCCACGTTCGCCCAGCTCCGAGGAGGACAATTCCCCAACTGAAATGAATAATTGTCGTCGTTTGGTTGATAAACCGCCGCTGGTAAGCATACCCCTTAGTTTAGTACAATATTAGAGGATAACAGCTGCAATAGCAATTGTCTTTTCAATGGCTGCTTGACTAATGGTCAAGCTGTAGGAGCGGAGAAGCTGGAGCCTGAAAAGTAGTTAACTGTAATGATGATAGCTTAAGCGAAAACCTTCATTGATGGGTTTTAGGGTATTTCCTGAGTACTTAGAAAATGAATGAAGTCTTCTTTGAAGCGTTTCTATTATATACAAACGATGTCATACTCGTACTAAATATATATTATATATAGATATAGAGGCTCATATAAAATCAATTTTGTTTGCCTATTTTGTGAAAATCTGTTGAGAAAGTGCACAACTGCTTTCAGACTGCATCAAAGATATCTGTTGCATTGTTCGGTGTCCTTTTTTGTGCAACTTGTATTAGTCCTGGCCAAATGCTTAAATCTGTTGATTGACTTCGTTGGTTTGCTAAGCATAAATCGATTGAATTTGAATGCCAATGCAGCTGCCAAGCGAAGTAAATTGGCTAAAGGGAGCAAAAAATCGTTGCATACTTTGAGGAGTCAAATAGCAATAGTTGCGAGCGATGGAAAACTTTCAGGAAACATCATTAATGTTGGCAAAACTAGGCAAAATGTTTGTCAGAGCGCAGGGTTATGAAATATTAAAGCAAAATGGGTCTGAAATGAAATACATCAGTCAGTCAATCAATCTATCAATAGACTGCAACTCTATCTATTATCATGCGCTTAAACTCTCTACTAGTTCAGCTTCACTTTAAGCCACTTGAATTCAAGTTTAAGTGGCGGCACCAAAGAGAAAAAGTAATAATAATAAAAGCTTTAACTGGCAAACAAATTGGCAACACTTGAAAATCAAATGCAATTTAGCAAAGCACTTCCAACAGCTTGGAACGATGGCGTACTCGAAAAATGTTTGCCACTAAACAAGACCCAAAAGCGTTCATTAAATTAATTTGCAAAAATGCAAATTTCCAGCTAACGGCACTTTGGCACGCGCCGCCAGCAATTCCAGCAGCAGCAACAACAACTGGAAAACTGAAGTGCAACGCGCCATTTTCTGCTGCATTCTCTCACCCACACACGCACGCACACACACACACTTGCCGAGAGAGTAGAGGTGGGAGTGAGATGGCAAGTGTGTGTGGGAAATGAAAAACTTGCAGCAGGCGAACGGCAGCCAAATGCCGTTAACTTAGTGACTTTATGACACATAAATCGCTGCAACAATGCCGACAAAATCCAGTCGCTAGCATAACGTGTCCTGTTTTCTACGCACACACAAACATACTCCCTCACACATACATATATTTGCGCAATATAACTGTAGGCCTACAGCTGACAGCTGCAGCTGCAGCTTCAGAGAACAAAACTTTTCTGCCAACTGAGCGGCAGACAAAAGGTGGAGAGTCAGTGGAGAGATATACAGAAGGCAGAGAGAAAGGACCAAATCAAATGCCGGCGCAAACAACTTGGAATGCACTTAAGGAGAGTGGTTCACTTGAAAATACCCTGCAAGCAAACATAAGCTTTGAATAATATGATAAAATGCAAGTGTGAAATAAAAGTTGTAGCTAAACTGCTGATCAAGTCATGGGCATATAACTAATATTAGTTGTATGCATGCACTGGTTGGTCAATCCCTATCTTATACACTCACTACTTATAGGGTATAGCAAGGCAGTACTTTACCAAATGCTTTCAGCTTAGGACACGCCCTCAGCCCAATTGTTCCATTGTTCTCACTACGCCTACCTTTCCTGCCTGCGCTCTGCAGCGTCTTTCTCTACTGCCTCTCTGGCTCTTCTTCACTCTGCTCGTTGTCGATTCTCCAAGTTGCATTGCATTTTTTATATTTACGCCTTTTTCTAGTAGTTGTCAGCCGGATTTGTCGAGCATCGCCAGCCGACTGCCACTTGGGCGCATTGTCTTGTTGAGGATTTTGCATATTGCGAGAGTCTTTTCCAATGTCATTAGCATAATGGGGCCATTAGGTTTCCATCCAAAACCCACCTCCTCGCACTACCCCTTGACACTGATTGCATGCTTAACGATAAAGCAGCACAGACTGCCAATTCAATTAGCTGCAATTGCGAAATGATGCACAGCTGGCTTCAAGCAGGACATTCTTACAATCAAAATGAGAGCATTCTATCTTAATTTGAAATCTTTTATCTTTAAGTAGCTTGAATAATATCAAGTATCAGTGCTCTAGTTTGCTGTTGCTTCGATTGGGGACAACCTGGACGCAGTGTGCTAGCGAGGTCGGTTCAAAGAATTCAAAGCGTCGAGAGCTGGCCACTTATTACTTTTCTTATTCTTGGCCCTTAAGAAACCCATAAGAGTAACCTTAATCCAGTATATATATAAATACTATATATCTATAAAAGACTCATTATATTAACTATATAATTTTGTTATTCATGAGTCTGATAAAATGGACTTAGTTCGGCTTTGAGCTCATTGAGCCAAATACCACATCAAATGCGAATTGCGTTGGCTACATAAAATCAACATAATTATCGCAAATTAGGTAAATTACTTATAAGGGGCGGACTGGGAGGCAGCCAGTCAACACTTGAGCGGAGCTGTTTACTAATTGGAAACGCTTTAAATGCCGCCCTAAAAGCAGGCACAACTTTTAGCTTTAACTCATTTCAAAGTAATTTACCGCAGCCCCAAAAACCAAAGCAACTTCTAGCTGGGGTTCGAGAACTTAACGGGAGCTGGCTTCAGTGGGGGAGTAGGGACATAGTTAACATTTTATTGGTAACCAAAAATGTAACACATCAATTTTTAAGGCGTTTGCTTGCTGTGATACCCTGTAAACACATGCAAATGCAAATGGAGGGTATATTGGAGAAGCATTACCGTTGTATACCCTGTTATAGTAGAAGCTATTAAAATATCGATAAATATCGATAAGTTTTTCACTGTTACCGAATTTAGTATATTACAATTCTAAATGATAGTTAAGCTATCTTTAGTTGCATACAAATACAAGTCGATTCCTTATACCTCTTTCCTTTCCATTAAATGTGAAAGACCTACTAAAGTTACAAGCATTATTTTCAATATATAACTCGATAGATCTGACGCATAGATCATAAAGTTTCCTAAACATACTTTTATGCATTGTATGCATGTATGAGTCTGCGTGAAATGGTTTTTACAGGGTTTTTCGTCGCCTGTCATCTTGAATAAAACTTCTGCTTTTGTTTCACTCCTCCTCGACTAAAGTGATTTCCTTGTTAGCTGGCTTTGTGGCCAGGCTCAAAACAACAACAACCACATCAACAACAAGTTCACCTGTTAAATGGCTTCACAACGGCCGAAAGCGAAGTAAATTGCAATTATTGCGTTGCGTTGCGTCGAAAAGTTTTCTCGTTGTTCCCCAAATTGGCAGCCAACACGAATCTCAGTCATGCAAAACTATCGATAAACTCTGCCCCGTTTTAATTTCAGGTGAAGCGCCTCACCATGGGCATTGGACTGCTGCGTGGCACCGAGGATAGCCGCCCTCTGGTGCACAACACCTGCTCCTCCTCCCTGAATTCAGGCTCGTCTCAAACCATCTCCGATGGCTATGTGAACGAGGCCATCTGCGAGCCGGACAAGTATGTGGCAAGCAAATTCGGTGACTCCTGTCGCCAGTCACTGACGGCTCTGGAAACGGCCACACAACACTTACAGTCGGAGCTGCCCAACAGCAAGAAATATTTGAGAGAAACGTGCAGCGGTAAGAATTACGATAAGTAGAAAATTAGTGAATTTCTGATTAATTATATTATTCTATGTTTCTCCCGACACAGCCAACTCCAGTCCGAAGCTATTCGCTGCAAATTCACCCTTGCGCCTAGACAACCTTAGCCTGGCCGAGCAGCAGGAACTCAAGGGCGCCGCTTGGTATCAGGCGGGCATACCCAGGGAGATCTCACTGGAGGTATTATCCCGCCAGAGTCCAGGCGCTTTCCTAGTACGTCAGAGCAGCACCAAGCCAGGCTGCTTTGCACTATCCTTGCGTGTGCCGCCGCCTGCGCCACGCGTGGCTCACTATTTGATATTGCGAACACAGCGTGGCTATAAGATTAAGGTAACTCCACATTTCACTTGATTAGCGTAGATAGATGACCACCAATAAATGAGACAACAAACTGAAAGCTGTAGTTGCTGAAGCTATGCTAATTTCAACAGGCAGCAGAACACAAGCAAATAAATATTATTTTTGTTGGGGAAAATTTCCCATTTATGTATTTTTATCTAACTGCCCTCTCTTTTTCTCCTCCATGCAGGGCTTCACCAAGGAGTTCAGTTCGTTGCGAGCATTGATCACGCATCATTCGGTAATGCCGGAGCTGTTACCTATACCGCTCACCTTGCCGCGCCCCCCGCACATACGCGCCCACACACAAGCCTATGGCCATAAAGGCGGCAACGGAAGTGGCGGGGGAGGAGACTTTGAGATGTATGGATCCCTGAATGATTTTCGCAAAATGATGGCCGATTTGAATGTGTGACGCAGCAGCAGACATGGGCCGAACAAGCGAACGAGAGCACCTAATTAATTAAGTAATTATTGTCACATTGATTGAATTAAGCGCAGTATCTGGAGTCTGCCGACTCTGCTGTCTGGACAGGATAACAATCTATTTAATTTGCTTAATTGGCTGTGCTGGCGGTTCACGTAGCGACCGAAATTCCACCCAAATCCCAAACACAGAATGAAAAAAAATAAATTTTAAAAATTTGATAATGCAAAATGAAGTGAAGTGACAAAGGGACACAGCAAACAAATCTGATAAAAGGAAAAAATTCAAATACAAAAATATTCAATATTAATTCCATATGAAGCAGACATTCAAAAAGTCCAATGGAATTATTTTTCACATTTTTGTGCGCTGTTTAAATAACCCAAACGGGTATATGCGGTCGCTAGCATTTATAGTTGAAGATGGTATTGTATAAGAGTATATTCCCCTTTCAGTGTGGTATAAGTGTAAAGTATAGATTGAAAGAGTATACTAAACACTAGATTTACTCTGCTAAAATACATATGTACATTCATCATGCTACTTAAATATATACTAAAAATACTATTTGTTATATACTCTATATCTCTCAAATTTGCTAAAGATGCAGTTTGTTTAACCTACACAATCCCTAGCTTACAGTTTGAGAGCCACTGTTAAGTGCTAACAGCCTAAGAGTCTTCTCTTGAATTTAGACGGAGACTGCGTAATGTCTGATACACCCGTTGTAAGCTTCACACTTGTTTTTGTTTTATTTAAAATTTTTTGAAAATTTTTATGGCAGCTGCACTTGCTGCCACAAACGAAACAACATTTTGAATATGTTTGCAAATGGGATTAAATATTAATGTATTTATTATTATTTTTTGGAATGCTTTTGCATAATGTTTCCACCAGCTGTCAATGTTTATGTAGTATAAAAAATAATAATGAAATAATAATTTTTAGTTATAGCAAAATATATAGAAGTATTTGATATAACTAATATAAATAATAAATTTATATATCTATATATATATATATATATATATATATATATATATATATATATATATATATATATATATGTATATGTATGGTGTAATATTAACAAACTAAATAGATAGATTTATACATCGAATTATGCATATTTTTTGTTTGCTATTTACTGTTTGTAATTTGTGTAATAAATAATATAAAATATTGTCAAGAACTTTAATTTTCTATTTTTCTTACGGCATTTCGGCATAGCGATTTCCATCTTTTAAAAGATATATGAAACCTTATTAAATTAATACATTAATAAATAGTTCTTTTGTTTTTTTGATGAAATTACTTGTTCAAATTTGCCACGATTTTTTATAACTACAATCAGCTGATATACCAGGGATACATCATAATTTCATCTGCTTAAGCACACCCATCGATGTCACTATCGATAACAACTATCGTTTCCATTAACATTTGCAAATAAAGCCGAAACTGTTAAAATAACAACAATGTTAAGGTTAACAGAACAATAATCACCACTGAACGAATCGGCTGCACGCGCTGTTATTGCTGCTCGTTCGTTGAAAATTGTTTAAATAAAAAACTTAAATACACAAGCAGCGAGACGATTGCGCTCAGTGGAACGCCGGCTGCTCGAAAAGAGAGTTCCTTGTTAGCGGACGAAAACCAAAAAGTGTACCGCGTGTGATCTAAGGCTGGAAAGCGCATAAAACAAAAAAATTAAAAAGTAAATGCTTATTAAACGTACTTGAAAAGAAAAAACTAAATATGTAATTGAATTTAATGAGAGAGTGCTGAAGTGTTGTGTGCGATTAACTGTGAACAGGAAATTTTTCTGGCTTTTTTGCCACATGTATTTTTATCGTATTTGTGTACTTTATCGATTACGTCGGCGCGCTCAGCATAAAATAAGAGAGAGAAGATGAAATGGGCGAGAAGATGAATGTGTGTAGCAAAACGGGTGTTTGGTCTGTTAATTTTTTTTGCCAGGGCGGTGGTGGTGGGATAACATAACAAACACGCACACACTTGTGTATCATCACACATTCACGCGCTCACATATGCATGCATGCATGTTTATATGTAAAAACCTTTGCCGCAAAAAAAATTTCACTAGAAATTTTGAAAGCGTTGGGCCGCGAAAAAAACCGGATATGATACTCTAAAGCTAAGCTTTCAAATGAAATGAAATGAAAAAAATTACCTGACTGTAACCGCATGTGAGTGTATGCGTATGTTTGAGTGAGTGTGCGTTGTGTCTAAGTATCTGAGCTCGTGTGCGTAGACAAATTGTCGCGTGTCTGGCATGCAATTAGCATTCAAATACGCGCATGCATATGTATGTATGCACATATGTATGTCTTTCCATGTTATTTAGTTTATTTTTCCTTCCCGGCACCTGCCAGCAGCGCAGCTGAAGTATAATATATTTTTCGCGTTTCGTTTTGTTACACATGTTTTTTTTTTGCCTTACCTCAATGTGGGCCTCCTTCTGCTCTTCTTACTCCTCCTCCTACTTAGCTCCTACCACTTTTAACATTAATGCGACAAGTGCATGGAGGCGACTGTTGAAGGTGTGAAATACGGAAGACAAAACAGAAGAAGAGAAGAAGAAACAGCAGCAGCCATTCATGAATGGATTGCATTCGCGCGCGTGTATGTGTGTGTGTATCAAGAGAGCAGCAGGCACGCTCTCTTGCTCTCCCCCTCTGTCGCACTTGATGTGTTTATGCAAAATCAATGGACCCAACTGGAAGGTCACTCTCTGCAAGCCAAGAAATTTATGCGCGCTTTCTATTTTCCTAATGCGGGTCAAAGTTTAAGAATACAAAAGTTTGAAAAATAAAAACAATTTAATAAAAAATGAAATTGTGCATGAGTGTGATTTTTGATTAGCATAAGAAGTCTCTATAATCAATGCCCTTTATTGTTTTTCTCTCTGTAGAAACTCGCCAACACACGCACACACAATCACAGAAAGCCCCACACATACACACAGTTAATCTCCTACTCAGACACCATACACAAGCGGCACAATGATCAACATGGACATTAGCGTAACGCCCAACTATTCGTATATCTTTGATTTCGAGAACGATTTCATACACCAGCGCACACGCAAATGGATGCTGGAAAACTGGACATGGGTCTTCTACTACTGCGGCATTTATATGGCCGTCATATTTGGGGGTCAGCATTTTATGCAAAATCGACCGAGGTAAGTTTATGCTAAGCTACTTATATGATATTCTTACATATAGTGTTAACTCGCTAAGGTGGGCGCTTAATAAATAACTGACGAATTAACAAAAAAAAGTTCAAGCTGAAGTAATATGGTTTAAAACGATGGAAATTAGAAAGGACATAACCTTTATAGTAGATTTTTACTATAGATAATACTGATCGTTGTAATAGGTTTTACTTTGTTAACTTCTTTTAATAATCTTTCGCATTTCATTTAATAGTTCATAGTTCACTCTTGCAAAGCATTTTCTGTTGCAAATGGTAATTTCCTTTTGCCTTTTCCACAAATACCTATTTCATTGTAGCTGTTCATTGACAAAGCTTTCCCCGTAGCTGATTTTGCCTTCTTGAATTTCGCATGCATTGTATAATTTGCCCTTTCGCTCACTCTCCCTCTATCTCTCTTGCTCTTTTATTGTTAACTGATTTTGACATTGAGCCAAAGTCCGACCCAAACACACATGTCCGGCTGTCTACCAGAAACCCTGAACCCATGTGCCTCATTTTCTTATTGGAGCGACGCAGCGTGTTCAATAAGATTTCATTTTCGTGGAATTCCGAAGTCATTTATTATGCAAATATTGATTGGTTAGTTGTACGTGTGTCTGGATAGTGAGAGATAAGCTTGACTTTCTGATAGGTCAGAATTAAGTTTTGTCCAGAGCAAACACGGTAATAGTATTTATCTGTGAGAAAGAGATGTATAAATATATATACCTCTGGACAACTTCATTTTGAACTTCAATTTACATACTGTTTTTAGACTTACAATTCCATTGCTATTAGAACTTCTCGGCGTATGGAAGCAACTCAACTGGTTATTCGGAATATAATATAATATCATATATGCAGAGGCAACTAGGTTTAATATCAGCTAATCTAATTAAAGTTAATTTTATATACACCTACATATACAGCTTTATATACATATATATACATGTTATATCTGCTATAATGTGGAATTTCAATAGAAATCTCGTACAGCTGCTTAAGCGTAATTATTATTAGCTCGACTCCCGCCTGTATTGCCATGTAAAGTGTTCGCAATTAATCTCCACCTGCCATTGGGGTCCCTCATTTATTTAGAAATTTCACCTGTGGCGAAGCTAATGAATGTAAATTATAGGGTCTAGATAGGGTTACGTTATGTTACGGCCAAGACAAACTTGGCTTTTATAATTCCTGAATAACCCCACAGCCAATAAACAAACAAATTTTCCACGTTAATTTGACCTCAAAAAATTGTTGCAATTTTTCCAAATTTTCCAAAGTGCAATTGCAACTGCGATTATGTAATTTGAACTGACGAATTGTCAATTGTCGTTGACTATTTGAATTGATGGTCGACATGCCAACCGACCCAACTAAGGGCGCACGCTATATAGACAGTCATTGACTATTTTGGAGTAATGATTACCTAGAAGAAAGTTTTTACTTTCAAGTGCAGACATCTGTGATGTAGAGTTTCCGTAATCGGAAAATTTAAACACATCTATTAGTTATGCCTTTTCCCAAATGGGAAAATGAAATGATGAATAGGCCAGAAACTAGTATGAGTTATATGGATCCAACCACTTTAAATACAATATTACACATTTTCACATAAAACCGGTATTTGCTTAACGCTAACTATGAACCAGGTCCAGCTCTTTTTCAGCTGGAATAAAATATGATTTTAATTAATTTCTGCTATAAGTTTGTCTGCTATAATCATATCTTTTTCACTTCTGTTTCACCAGTCAAAGTGAATTTATTCCCCAATTTACATGTCAAAATATTTTTGAATGTGAAAAGTTTTCAATAATTTTGTTTGTTGGCCTCAAACAATTGCAATTCCACTTGCCCCCATTAAATTCAGTTTCTTATCGCAAATGTTGTGACTCTTATGATCGACACATTATTTTCAAGGCAAAGTCGACAAATATAGCGGCAGACATGAGCTCGTCGATTCTCTTGCTATGTTTTTAGTGGAATCTGAAATCTTATATAATGATTATGAAGCGTGTCCCACACTTGAGACATGCCTACGCTTTTCTCTCTCTCTCTTTCCTCTTCTCTTTCTGTTTGAGATTGTCCAATCTGATGATTTCGCCTAGGGGCTTGGCTTACACGCTTACGCCTAGATTTGAAACGTTGACCATATAAATAAATACAGATATATATATAAGTCTGCTATATGCACATACAGGTATATTTATTCCCTATTTGGTTTGCTTTACACTTGAAATATTGTTCCAATATTTACACATATTGGACTTGGTACAGAAAGGTGTAAATGGGATATGTTTGTACGGCGTTCAGCACGGATCGCTGATCTGCGTCAGTCAAATGGGCTTTACACAAAAATAATGAAATGTGCATTTAACACGCTTTATAAATTGCGCGATCTGAGATCATCTTTAGATATATAATTTTATCTGCCAACTTTAACCAACGATCTTTGAGTTGCCCTCAAACTGCGAATTTTTTGCGCTCTGTGATTTCTATTGCAATTAGCTCAAATATATATTATATATATACTTTATGCAGTATATATATATATATATATATATATATATATATATATATATATATATATATATATATATATTCATATGGGTCTGTTATCAGTTCATGTTCTCGCCATGTGGTACGCGCTTATCAAACGAATTCAGCACAATGTTGGGGCCACAGAAACCGACAAATAAAGAGAGTCCAACACGCTGACTGTCGTAATTGTTTATGATATCATGTACCATGATTCACGATAGGGGCAAACTATATAGTAATTCGATCACCGGTTGCACACTCAAAAAAAACGGTAAATGGTACAGTGCGCACTCGTTAGGCATACTTCTTCTTGGAATGAGAATCGCCTAGAAGGGCTTGTTTACGCAACTTTTAACTCTGTGGCTTTCAGCAAAAGTGTAAATGTGTTTACATATAGTTTGCGTTCTCTTCAGATTGTCTATATACCGGTGCTCGACACTAAACGTAGAAGGTTTGATATATTTCAAAAAGTTAGTTTCCTTTTTAGCGAGTGTACACTGTGTATTTACATACATTTGGCATAGTCGTTTTCCACTTGGAGCCTCAATTCAAAGTCATTTAAATGTGGCCCATGTTTTTACCCAAATGCGAGTGCAGCACACATGACCATTCAAATTACACACACACACACACACACACACACACACACACACACACACACACACACACACATACATACATACATACATACATACATACATATATATACATATAGTTAGTTGTAAATTCGAATTCAACTGAGAAACATGTCACAAGTGGGCGTGTCCCTGGCTGCTTGGCAACGTGGCAAGTGCCGAAGAGGGGCGCAGGACATTCAATTACCACAAGGCAGCATTGCTACATGTTTACACTGGCCAACATGAAATGCAAAACAAAATAAACATATAATTGTGCACACATAATTAAGAGGAATAACAAAACAAAATCTAATGTGTGCAAATATTTTGTTGCTCAGTGTAGTTCGGCCTCGGCGCGTGTTGCGTGTGCTCTTCGTATATGAAATGGTGAGGCTACAGAATCTACAGTCTGTCCACGTGTGGGTGTGTGGGCGTGAATCGTCACACACAGAGAGGGAAAGAGAGAAGCTAAAGTTCTAGCTTTATAGCCATATAAGGTACAAGTATTAAGCATATGTCATAGAGGTAATATTTCAGCTAAGTTGGGAAACAAATATTTGGCATTAGTTTTCAACTCTGATAATTCCAGTTGAATAACAATGAGTTCCTTTATTATAATGAATTGAGGAAAAACAATTATTGTGTTGGCTTTTTTGTGAAATTGCATTGTCAAGTGTGAGAATTGGGTGCTTTCGGTTCATTTGCCAAAAACTAATTCAAGTAAATTGCTTAGGTGTTTCCAATAATAACCGTTAAACTAGGCAAAATATGAATATGCTTAATTATACAGACTTATACTCGAAAAAAAAGCAATAAAGTACAACTTTTTGTTTTAGAATCAGAAATGTATTTTATTTTATTTAAAAACCGAGTAAGTGGGAGTAGGCCACTGTAGAAAATTAGTTTATTTTCGTACCAGCCCACATAAAAACCAAACAATAACTGTAAGTGTGTGTGAGTATGCGTGTTTGTGTGTGAAAATTACAGAGCAGTACGCACGCCTGCCCTATAAATACCCCGGCCTCAATTTAACCCTACATAGGCAAACAATAAATGAAAAAATGTCCCTTTATGTGGTTCCAGCACGCAATCACCTAAATTTCCCCCTTCGGCGCACAGTGTCCTGGCGCGTGAAAGAAGAGGATATTATATTTAAAATATTAATTAATGCCGTATATGGAAATGACGTGTCGAGTGGGCGTGTCGGCAAAAATAATTACGGCAAGCATTGCAATTACAAGTGGCAACAGTCACTACAACAGTTATATGTATACAACATACATAGACAGATAGATACATATGTATATTAGGCTTTTATTGAGCGCAAACAGCAATAAATTTTGATGCCGTATGTAAAAGTGAAACTTTAAAGGTTGCCACAAGAAATAAACCGTTAGCTGTGACAAGTCTCGGTGGTAGAAGAGAGAAAGAGTGAGTGTGAGAGAGAGCGTGTTACTAAAGTGTGTCATTTAAATATTTATGAAAGCCTACGTAACAACAAAAACAACTACCAGGAATGTAATCAAAGCAGAAATTCAATTCTGCCTTTCCGCGGCTGCATCAAAAGCTCAGCTAAGATCAGCTCTGTCTCCGACTCTCTCGCTCTCTGCATGTGCAGCAGCATCTGTGTTGATCATGCCACATTTACGCTTTTACTTTCGACATCAATTTATGTTGTTTACCTTTTTAATTACTACAGCTGCACCTGTTCGCTCGCATTGCTGTCATTCTCCAAAAATTTGCGCATTGCTGACCTTTATAACACTTAAACAATCTGTTACGTTCTCTTTCTCCCTCACACTCTCTCTTTACATACTATTATGAGTTTGGCAACTTTAGGATAAGATAAGGCTTCTAATATGTGATATTAGTCTAGACAGTTTTTTTCTAATAGGAATTTTGAATCTGAAGCACACACACTCATCGCACCTGTTAATTAATCATAAGCTTTAAATTATCTTTGTGGAAGGGTTTATCAAAACATATTAAATTCATTCATTTAAAGTTGCAATTGGGGTTAGCTTTAGCTCTGACCCTGACAAGATTACGCAAGTGCAGCAATAATATTGGTCAATAGGTCAACTATTAAAGACGTGCATAATAATTATGCATAAATAAATTAAAATAAAATTAAGTTGACAGTAACTAAAACAGGGAAACCGCAAAAACAAATGTTGCAATGCAACAACAAAATGTTGGCCAAATTAAAATGAGAGAAACACAAAAATTGAATTGCCGTCAACTGCTGCGAGACAATGTTGCGAATTGGTGGCCCAAAAGGCAAAACGAAAACAGCAACAACAAAACTGCAAATCAGCCATAAAGAAATACATACATATTTCATATATAAACATACATACATACACACATACACACACACGCGCGCGCACGCATACCTACTTGAATGTGTATCAGCATGTCTGCATAAATCAAGTCCGAAAAAAGCAAACAATAGTCAACTGTAACAAACATTTGATTACGTTTGCCTCATTTTAAGTCGTCTCTCGGCTGCTCTCTCTTACACTGTGTCACTCTCTCTGTGTGTGTGTGTGTGTGCTGCCACTCTCTCTTTCTGTGTGTGTGTGTGTGCTGCCACTCTCTCTCTCTCTTTGTTTACAGTTTGTGCAGCTTGCATAATTCCTAAAAAGTCCAGCGCATTGCAAAATCTGGTTTCGCTCATTGTCAAGGAGGGGAGAGAGAGCAGCGAACAGACTACGCCGCTAACTAAATTTCTCTCACTCTCACGCAAGCAACTGCCATTGCTTATGCAATTTTTGCGAAGTGAAAACTGACATTGGAATTTGGGCGGTCACCTCTTCCCTCCACCCCAGCAAGTATCACTAATCGGGCAGATCGCTACACCCAAAATGCGAGCGCAGCAAACCGGACACAAAGTAGGCGCCGGTCCGCCACACCGCGCACTCAAACACGGGGACGACCTGTGCCCTATCAAAAATTGAGCTTCAAAGGGACATTTACAGTCCCCTCTGCCGAGAAGCCAAGCTGCCAAGCGATTAGCAAGGCCTATTGGTTTTCCTTACTCATTATGTTTTGGCACGACTGGAACAATGCGGCCATAGCGCGAGTCATGAACGTGCAGCCTAAACCTTTTGGGAATTTTAGGGGTAGCAAAAGTGTTGAAATTCCCAACTGCAGCATCGCTGAGCGTTGCCGTTGCGAGAAATTGCCATTGCTTGATTTGTTTAACTAAAACGAATCAAATTTGTGGCTTTTTACTGAATTGTTCCAGAATCTAGATATGGTTTGCTACAGCATAGCTGTAAATTAATAGAGCGGCGAGTAGATGTGGCAATCTTAGCAGCAGCACACGCAGCTTAATTGCCCATTGTGTTTCTTATCTGTGACAATTTAGAGCTATGATAGATATATATTATACAGACAACAACGCCTGGCATGCAAATCCCTCAACTTGTTTGTTGATTAGTCTAAATCCAGCTTTGTTTGAACTACTGATTTTGTAGTACTTACAATTTTGTATTAGTGTTGAGTAATTCCAAAAAAATTCAAGAATACGTCACCATTTCCTATAGATTGAATTTAAAGCTTCAAATATAGCAAAGTTAGTCATACGCATACCTAAAAACTTTGGACTCAAAAACTTTTGCCTATAAACAAGTTTCACACTTGTGGAAATTAACTAGAAAGCTTATTGATGTATGAGCTCTAAGGAAATACACTTGATATATGTCACATTTATGGCACATACTTATACAACTGATAAATATTACGTATATCCAGCAACCGCTAACATTTTCACTTAGAATTAGAGATTGGATTCATTATTGAAATTTAAGTTTTTTCTTGTTTAGTTAATATTGCTTGACCCATTAAGCTCTGCGTGTCTAAAAATGTGTGTAAAATTACGCGTAATGAAAAGAACACGCCACATTCCGTCCAGCTCCTCCGTCTCCACAGCTACGATAAATCATTATCAATATATTTGTTTTTGGTTTGCCTGGTATTATAAGTGATTTTTATGAGTAATACGAGCGATAAGATTTGTGGCAGACAAAAAGTTTTTCCCTTTTTTGAGAGAGCGTAACAAAATATTATTTGAATTGTATTTTAATTGCATTTGGCGATCAATAGAAATACTATTGATAGATTAGCTTGCTGACTAAGTCGTTGACTGATTATTTAGTTTCTTTTTACTATATATAACATATATATATATTTACACATATGTATGTACTTACTGTTGGCCGGCTTTTAACTCAGACCCGGCACGCCCTTGAGTCATGCTCTTTCCATGTTGACGAATTTACGGGCTACTCAACAATAAACAGAGATCGCTTTATATATATATATCAATATATATATACTGTTTAACGCTCATTAAACATGCGAAACATGTTCGGAGCTCTGGGGAATCTTGCGATGAAAAAAACTTCATTAAATATAATCAAAAACAAATTATTAACTTTGGGAACTTTTTAGCACATGTTTTAGCTATATAATGAATATATATACCAGAGGTGAAAAATTATAATAAAAATATATGCAATATATCAATTTCCTATATGAGAGTTGAACGATCGTTCAACATGCATATAGGAAATTGATATATTGCATATATTTTTATTATAATTTTTATAATTTTATAATTTATATATATATATATATATATATATATATATATATATATTTACAATCTTCCGGGATTAAACACTAATCAAAATTAATTATTGATGAAGATCTGTATAATATATCTATCTTTAGAACTTGAGATTATTATAAAATAATATAGTCAAGAATCAATGATTAAATGAAATGTGAAGTGTTTCAGCTTAATGCAAAGTTCTTAGTCTTAATACCTAATCGTTGATCAATCAGAACACTTTCGAATTATAAATGATCAGGTAATACTGGCATATGATACAGCAAACATCTAATCAATGCACCGCTTAATAATGTTTAGCCTAAACATGAGCAATCTCAGCTTCTTGGTCAGTTAGGCAATCATCAAAGAAGATCAGTTCATGTTTCTATGGAGAATATTTATGCTTTCTAAAGACTCTGCGTAACTAAGCATTTTGTCCTTCTTGAAGGGTATATATACTATATATAGTATATATATAAAATGATCGTAAATGTCGTGCCGATCGCGCCATTTAAATAGATTTTCTTGTTTGTCGATTCACAAATGCTGAGAGATCTGATAATTGAAATCAAAATGCTTTGACTTCGTGTTAACCTTAAATGATTAGCCAGATAACACATATATATGCATATATATATATATATATATATATATATATATATATATATATATATATATGTATGTATGTATGTATTTATACGCATATATGTTTTATTAGTGGGGCCAAGGAGTGAACGCGTGTCGCGTAAATTAAGTTTGATCTTCAGGCCAACTAAGTAGCTAAATGATAAACACTTCATAAATACTAAATGCGATTCTGTATGAATGACAAATGATTATTGTTGTTGCTGTTGCTATTGTTGTTTGCTCCCACAGTGACAGCAGCCCCGCCCTATTTACTAACTTAACTGAAACTCAACTTCAAAGTTTGTTGATCTTTGCTTATTGCAATGCAATATTTGCATATTCATGATCAGTCAAAGTCACACGAAAAGCTATGACGAGAGGTAGTCAAGAGTTGGAGTTGACGTCAACGGTCCAAGTCAAGAATGTTTTAGAATTATATGAACTAATTCATATTTTACAAAGCTCAGAATTTATGAATGAAAGAAACGTGACTTAAACTGATTGTAGCTCTGATTTAACTTTGCATCTCACTCGCTCGGCCTTTTATTTTCAGATTTCAACTACGTGGCCCGTTAATCATATGGAACACTCTCTTAGCCATGTTCAGCATAATGGGTGCTGCACGCACTGCGCCTGAGCTGCTGCACGTTCTACGCCATTATGGACTATTCCATTCAGTCTGTGTGCCCAGGTAAAGTATTTGAATATCATTGCAAGCTATAAGCATTAGAGACTAATTATGCGCTCTCTCTCTCCCACTCTCCCCTACGCTCCTGCAGTTATATTGAGCAAGATCGTGTGTGCGGCTTCTGGACCTGGTTATTTGTGCTGAGCAAACTGCCGGAGTTGGGCGATACGATATTCATCGTATTGCGTAAGCAACCCTTGATCTTCCTGCACTGGTATCATCACATCACTGTGCTGATCTACTCGTGGTTCAGCTACACCGAGTACACTAGTTCCGCCCGTTGGTTCATAGTGATGAACTACTGCGTGCATTCCGTGATGTACAGCTACTATGCGCTGAAGGCGGCTCGCTTCAATCCCCCACGTTTCATCTCAATGATCATTACGTCACTGCAGCTGACACAAATGATCATCGGCTGTGCGATCAACGTGTGGGCGAATGGATTCTTGAAGACGCACGGCACACAATCGTGCAATATATCACAGCGCAATATCAATCTATCGATTGCCATGTACTTCAGCTACTTTGTGCTGTTCGCACGCTTCTTCTACAAGGCTTACCTGTCGCCAGGTGGCCACAAGAGTCGTCGCATGGCTGCCTCGCTGGTCGCACAGAATACGGCCAAATTGTCGAGTCCCATATCCACATCCGATGCGAACGTTATGTCTAACAAATATGTGGGCGAAGACGCTCAAGCAGCATATATGCGCAAAGCGAAGGCACAGTAGAGCCTAACTATCGTGTACCATCCGCCCCTCTTCCCTCTGAAAACAATCGGCTAAGGACATTTTATTTATGCATTAGCGGGATGTAAAAGTTGTTTTTTTAGTTTTAAATCAGGCGAAACTCAACACATACACACACACCTATACGCTGGCGCACATACGAGGGGCGTTTGATCAATTTTAATTATAAGTTTAGAGTTTTACCAGGCAAAACTGGCTTTCACACACATACCCATCTATATATATGTATAATTCTCCACATATATATATTTATATAATGTCATGTACATAATGAAATTGAAAATTTGAAGCCAAGTCAAGTCAGTTAGGTGTTTTTTGTAAAAAGGTAGCGATGAAATGGAAGAATTTTTGCCAGCCCATAAAGAAGAATCAGCTATATATATATATATATATATATATATATATATATATATATATCTACTATATCTGTAAATTCAGCCCCGAGCCGTGTGCAGTTTAAGCCTAAAGTTTGTGTCCTAAACATCAAGAATAGTTTTCCATTTTTCATTTTGATTTCTTACTGTAAAAAAGAAGAGAATAAAATAATAATTAAAGTTCATATTTTACATTCACATTCACAAATGATGTTCAGATCCTACAAATACCTATCTATATAAAACTAACTCTATATTCATATATAATTCTAACTGTTCTGTTCTATTCGATATTCTGGTCAAAGAAATCGAAAGTCCACAAAAATAATTCAATTTTTTTAGGTTAGTATTCAAATTGCGCAAATTGTTAAAACAAAAAATAAGAAAATGAAGAAAACATAAACTATATTCAATAACTAATTTTTGATAAAGAAAAAAAACGAAATAACAAAAAAAGTGGCAGGGGCATGCATTTAGTTTCGATTTATTAATTTTTGAAAAAATTTGTAATGAACCAGATCAAAAAAAGTTTCTAACGGCAAAGAAGAACGTAACAATGAAAAAAAGCAAATGTTTAAATTATATATCTATATTTGTAAGAAAAACGATAAAAAAAAAAACACAAAAACAAGCAAAAAGTCCTACTTGAAAAGTTAATTTAGTATATACGAAGCAGACAACAAGAGACGTAGAAAAAGAGAGAGAAAAGAAGAGAAAGCGGAAGCAAACAGGAATTCGCATGCGTTCCTAAAAGACAGTCATAAGAAACAAACAAAAAAAACCAAACAAAAAAACAAAAAAAATGTGAACACAAAATTCTAAAACAAACGGAATTTTTTGTCGGGTAAAAATTTAGTAAACAACAAAAAGGAAAAAAGCTTAGAAAACGGATAAATAAAACGTAACAAAAGGAAAAGGAAATAACAACTGTGTCTCATTTCATATTTATTTCAGATTGTATTCTGGCTCTGTTATATATCAGAGGTAAGGAGTTGTATAACAGCAAAAGGGTAAGGAATGACAAGTTGCTAAAACTACTCCAATTGGAATTTTAACATGAATCCGATGTATGTCAAAACATCTTGTATAACAGCACAACAGTTGCTACAGTTATTCCGATCGGATTTACACATTTCTATCCATTGCTCCTATTGGAATTGAAAGAGAAAGGGATCCCACAAAACTTAATCTTAGTTTGCTAAGACTAAGTTTTGTGGGATCCCTTTCTCTTGCAATTCCAATAGGAGCAATGGATAGAAATTTTTTTAATATTTAACTATAAAATAATTTTTGTTTACGTGTCATATTGACATTGGCAGTATTCCAGTATACCGTAAATAATTTTTAAATTTCAGTTGATCTAGGTTCAAATCTAAATTTGAACCTCACCTAAACCCAATTTACTAACTAATGACAAAGCAAAATGCTTAAGGGGGAAAAACATTTATTTCTTGTGGAAAAATGTTTTACTACTACATTGATGTATACATATATTTATAATATTAATCTTTTGTCTTTTTCTTTATAGAGAAAATGTAATTCTCCAAAAATGTTACGATAATTAAAATATCGGTAAAATTTTGTAATACTAGACTAGAAAATGTTTTGCTAAAATACTTAATAAGTATCTTTTGCGTGAGTGTGTGTGTGTGTTTGTGTCTCTGTGAGTGTGTTTGTGTGTGTAACTGTATCTAAGTAAACGCACATTTGAAGACCCTAGAACCTAGACATTATTATAATTATTAGTAATATATGATAGATTACAAAAAGATCCGGCTAAGCTCTAAAGTATTACACATACACTACATATGGCATATATGTAAGTATTTTATGATGCATGCATATTAGTATATATATTATTCTTATATGAGAAAACAACCGCAAGTTGAGTCCAACCAAAGTTCCAGTTGGAATAATTCAAATGAAAAGAATGTCTTTTGGCTTCTTTTTTTTTTTCTTCAAGTGTATAATTCAATGCTTCTTTTTTAATGCATATAAACAGTATTAAGTATAAACAAAAACAATAAGTTATAAAAAAAGTTTTAGAGCAATGCAAAAAATGAGCAAAATAATAAAAAAAAAACTAACCACAACTTTTTTCTAGTTATTTGCGACTACATTTAATAATTTTTTTTCTTTTTTTAGTTTGTAGTTTGTTGTTGCGTTTCGCATTGTCCCTTGAGCTATGCGTGTTTACTTTATGTTATTTCGTTTTCTTTAGCTTTAATTGAATTACAATTTTGAATTTTAGTCATCAAATTGTATAAAAATGAAAAGCAAATGTTGGCTAAGAATTTGATGTGAATGTTACTTGTGTTGTTGGCGCTCATGGTTCTTTGCTTGGATTGGTTGTTGTTGTTGCTGTTATTGGTTTCTTAACTCGTTCACTCTCCTCGTGTTACTTTTGCTGCTGTTGTTGTTGATAAACAGCCTCCCGATATTTGCTTCATTTGCGTCGACTGCACACAGTGCTCCAGCCTCCAGAGTCCAATTGGTGTTGGTGCCTTGGAACTTTGCTGCTGCTGCTGCTGTTGGTGCTGCTGCTGCTGCTGCTGCTTTTGTTGTTATTAATAGTGGAAGCAACGTGTATAGTAGACGCGGCAGCATCATCTCACTTTTTACCGGGAGGCGCTATTGGTTGGCCGCGCTCCTTGCCACGTAATTTTATGCCAAGCACACGTTCCATTTTGCCAAGTATCAAATTGTTGGGAATGCCACGACCAGCTTCATAATCCGTAACCACCTGCTGTTTCTCGCAGATTTTCTAAATCAAATATGTAAAACTTATTTATTTTTTATTTTGAAATTTCTTTAAATTTATCTTTACCGTGGCCAAGTCCTTTTGGCTCATACCCTTGCCTTGGCGTCCTTGTTGAATTATTTTGCCAACATCTAACGGTATCTTGTCATGCCGCAATTCTTCAGTCTCACGATCCAGCTTGGCAGTGTTCTTAGTAGTCACATGCTGCTTGTTGGTGCCAGCACCATCTAGTAGAAAGTATAAACGCGTTCTAATTAGACCAATCAATAACAGTGAAGATGCCTTGAGAGGCAGCTCTTTCCAAACTACATTTGAGATATGTGTAAGAGCTGGTTCATAAACCGAATTAGTAGTGGAGACATTTATCTATATTAGCTGAAATCCAATTGAAGAAAACATACATTCTAATTAGACCTATTTATACCCGAATTTAATACAGTGAACCCACGCTGGCAAGCAAGCATTTTATATTTTTACTCAAAAATAAATTTATAATATATTCAGAAACTGAATTAGCACAGTCTTCTTTCAAATTAGTACGAAGCCAAGATGAGCAGAAACTGATTAGAAATCCGATCCGGCTGACAGATTTTAGTTGTCAACAAAAAAAGCAAATAAACTCCACAATCAAATATAAATAACAAATTTTATAATTTGAATAAAAATCTTAGTATTCCAATAATGTAGACTGCAAATGCTCAAAATTTGGCCAATCGCTTTTCGTTATTTAAAGTTTTCACTGTATTTCGTTTGTAGGTCAGCGCCAGACTGTGGCTAAAATGGCCGGCTATCATTTAATTGAGGAGTCGCAAAGCTTTCAAAAGTTTAAAAATGCAAAAATGTGGCGAAATTCAACAAATACATGTATAAATATACACATATATATACACACACATGCCAAATAAGACACTTTTAAAACGCTTAAAACAACAAATGCCACGCCATTCACATGGATTGCTACAGTTCCCACCCACCGGCCCTGTCAAAAAAAAAATAAGACAGCACAG
Source organism: Drosophila hydei (assembly GCF_003285905.1). NCBI lineage: Eukaryota > Metazoa > Arthropoda > Insecta > Diptera > Drosophilidae > Drosophila > Drosophila hydei. The sequence goes on from NW_022045848.1 coordinate 293,915, forward strand.
ACAACCGACCTCAGCGGTTAGAAGTTGGGTTACCTTCGCCATGGTTTACTTTTACTCACATTTTTGCTGCGTATCAACGGCAACACCTTGGCGGCGTGCCTGATTAACAGCTGATTCGGTCTTCAGTTGGCTAGACTTTGGGGCCTTTTTCCTTAAAACAGTTACCGTATCCCAGTCCGACATCTTTTTATTTTTGTATGGCGTAAATATGAAATAAACATTGAACGTGTAGCAAAAAGTGAGCGGCACATTTACGTGAATGACAAATAACTTACATTTGACTGCTTTGTTATTAATGCTTTACTTAATATGAATATATATAGTGACTATTTTGTAATTAAAACTAGAAATTCCAGAACTATCTATATATGTGTGTGAAATATCTGTACGGTGTGACTCGAAGAGTCGTATAGTTGTTTGAGAGCTGAACTAGTTCGATAGGCTGAAATTGAACATATTTTTGATTCACGTGAAGTAGGCTGTGCGCTATTTTTCTACTCACTTGATGTTGGCTGCACGCTATTCGGAGCGAACGCTAAGTTGGCTGCGCGCACCATCATCAGCTTGTGTTATTTGTGTGTTAGTTAGGTGCGGTCACACTGCGTGGTAGTCGTCTTGAAAATTTTACTTAAGTCAGTCGGGTAAGCCGTGTCGTGCGGGTGGTTAATTTTTCTGTGCGTGTGTGTGTGTGTGTGTAGTGTAATTGGAAAAATGCAAAGATATAGATAACTTCAAAGCTGCACTTACACACAGCTACAAAGAAATAAGAAACTAACTGCAATTTCAATTTATGGTGCTGTTAATGCAAAATATGTGAGACGCAGACGCAGCAGCACTGCGAAAGACGTAAGACGGCCAGACAAAGTGCATTTTAGGGCGTGTTTGTAAGCCCTAGCCAGACTCCCTCTATTCCATCTACCCCCTGAAAGCACTGGCGCACTCAACAAATGAAACAACATAGAAGAGAAACAAATATTAATTGTTGTCCCCCACACACACACACAAAAAGATAAAAAAAAAATCTGATTGGTAATTTCGCAACATCCTTGAATTTTGTCTACTCTCAATTTGCAAATTGGAGTAGCAATACGAGTGCGTGTGCGTGTATATGTGTGTGCGTTTGTGTGTGTGGAGAGCGCATCTCGTAAAAGAAAGAAAAGAGACGACGGCGTACGAAAGAAAATGTGTAGAGCAGCAAATTAAAAAAATAGCAAGTGCAAATGCGATAAAAAATATAAAAATATATAAAAAATTATTGCAGCTGCAGCTAAAACGAAATTGTGAAAAAAAATTTTAAAAGAAAGTAGATAATAGTGCATAATTTGGGGTGCATGTGATTGGAAGGATGGGCGCACAGCAGGGCAAGGAGCGCGGCTCCCATTCGAGCGGCGGGGGCGGGGGCGGTACCGTTAGCTGCATCGGTGTCGGTGCTAGTAGCAGTCCCGTTGCATCCGGTTCGCCGCATTGCATCAGCGGCGGCAACAGCAGCACCTCCGTTGCCGGCCTTAGCTCCAACTCCACTTTGCGCAATTCTCGCATGAAATCACATCAATCTTCAGGACATGGTAGCATCAATTCGAGTGGCTCCTCGGCGCATCGTAGTGGCGGCGGTGGCGGCGTTTCGAATGCGAACCACAAGGATAATCGCTGCAATCCCAGCGTCGGCTTAAACATATTCACCGAGCACAATGGTAAGTAACATCATGCCTGTATGTGTATGTGTGTTACATACAAATACTCTAACACATTCATACAACTGTGTTGTACAAATGCATTAATACATACATATGAATGCACTTACAGTGTGTATACACTAACATATCCATAGCCTTTACATTTGACAGCTCTCACTCTCGCGCTCTCTCTCACTCTCATTCTTAATCATTCGTTCATACATACTCTCTCTCCTTCTGGCTCTCTTTGCCTTTCGCTTGTTTCTTCTGCACTCTGTGGGCGGCTGCTCTCTCCAATTGAGCCAATTTCTACTATTCATTGCTTCCGTTTTATTCACAGAGCGGAATGTGCGCTTCTGTTGTTGTTGTAACTGTTGTTGCCGGCATTGGCCATAGTTTAACTTGCTGTTGTTGTAGTTGCTGCTGCTGCTGCTGCTGCTCGCTTTTGTTTACAAGCGTAAACAGAATCCGAGCCACGCGTCGAAGAAATGAGACGAATTTGAAATTTTTTTGAGGGCGGTTTCGACTGCTGGTGTTGCCGCCTCCGCCGCCGCCACTGTTGCTGCTCCTTTTAATATGTCCCTCACACCCACACCATACTGCTGCTCGGCAGTGGTTGAAAGAGCAGCAGCAGCAGCGGCAGCCAACAACTCCCCAACCACCCCGACATAGAAACTAGTCGACAGGCATTTCCTGCGTTTTTCCTTACTCACGCATTTTATTTGCCATCCTTCCTCTTTATTTGGGTTTCCCCTATTCCGTTGTTTGCTTTGGCAAGTTGTAACATTTCCCTTTTTTCCGTGTGTGTGTGTGTGTGCGTGTGTATGCTTCTCTTAATAGCTTTTTTATGTTCCTGTTGCTGCCCTACCACAATGGGGGGTAGATAGGGCGCTGTCTAAGCTTTTTAGCGAGCTAATCAGCGTGCAATTGTCATAATCTGATTGGGAAATAAGAAATTATTCTAACCCTGTCGCTCATAACGCATAAGACAATGCGAAAGCCCTACAAATGCAAGAAATTTAAAGCATTTCAGTAAAATAAAAATTAGTACGTTCTCCAATTGGACAATGTATGTTTATATTTTACGTGAACAACTATTCTAATAAGATCAGTCCACATCTGCCAACTCATAAAACGTTAAGCGTATTCAATACTTAAATACTTAAATTCAATATGCACGTAAGCCAATTGAAAACTCCAGATTGTTCTTCAAAGTATTTCCAATTTAAGAACTTTTTCTTTCTTCGATTATTTGCTTCATTTGTTGTTGTTGCACTGCAATTTGTTTGCAATTATAATTATTTATTTATGGGATTAAATCATTTTTATGATGAGCATTACAAGCATTCAACTGATAAGCCACCCGCTTCATTTGTTTTGCGACTGCATTGAGTCACAGATTGCAATTTTGCTAGAAGCTCAGTATGCAGTTAGCAAAAGAAAATAAAAGCAAACCTTTGTTCGGATCGTTATCGCGTAAAAATGAAAACAATATATAAAGTTTATCTGGTATTTAGTTGCAGCTACAAGTCTGATAAAACCCTATAAGAAATTCCATGCAATTAAATATGCAATATATATGTATTTACATCTATATATATATTTCTATATTTATATATATGTATGTTTATTTGTATATTCATATTTATATATCAATAAATGAAATACTAACCACAACGCTTGCTCGCAAATTAGAGCGTAGGTATATATATATATGTGACTGTGTATATATTGTGGCATCGAATAACCCACAAGGCAAATTTATCAGCAAACAAGCTTTTTGGCCGCCTTCTACGTGAACGGCATACTAGCCTTTGCAGCTTAAAGTTCAGCGCTGAGCCAGAAACTAACCTACGTTTTCCCACACGAAAAAATGATTCAAGTAAATTGCACATAGAAGATGCAATATTTGATGTTGTTGTTAATGCTGCTGCCGCTGTCATTGTTGTTGTCATTGTTGTTGTTGCAGTTACAAAATTACATCGTAAAATTGTGTGTCTGGTATACAGATTACAAGGCAGCAACCGCAGTCGCGACCAGGTCGAATGCGACAGACCGAATGGCAGCCGCGAATTCAAAAACAAATCACACATACACTCACACACGCAAATCAAAAACAGACAGAGGCAGGCAGTCAAATGCGACAAGGTAACAGCTTAAATTGTTGGCAATTGACAACAAGACACAGTGGACCAGAGGCGCGAAAACTGCCAGACAACACAATATTTTTTAACAGATATTTTTTTGTTATAAGAAAATGTCACGAAATTATGCAAGTGTGAGTTGATCAGCTGTTGATGAACTAAAAGTTCTAACTAATTATTCATGTGTCGTAAAAATGATGGATAATACGAACCAGCCAATTCATTTGCAACCGAATATAAGATACCGAATTTGTATTCACATAACTTTTTCTGCTAAATATCTGTTTTAAGAAACATTTCATTACACTGTGCGTCGGTTAGTTTAACAGTTGTAGGCGTTGCCGTTGGCACAGTGATAGGAATTCTACTAAAGTAAGAGTCAAGAGTTATACGAGACGCTGTAATTAGATACTTTTTAGAGGCAATAGAGAAATAGGAAGATATACAAATGGATATTGAATTTTGGATACCGCTGGGAAAGCAGCGACGACGACTGCTGTTGCTGCTGCTTCAGTGGAGCTGTCAATTGCAAATAGTTGAGTGAGCATTGGGTGTGGGAATGAGCTATGATGAAAATGCAGAAGAACGCGAAGGGAGCGGAAAGAGCAGAAGGCGGAGGAGGAGTCGCTGTCTTTCGACGCGTCGCCATGTCTCAAAATAGACTCGAAGTGAGTTGAAAAACTCCTTGAGTGTACGAAGTGCTTATCACTCACTCTCTCTCTCTCGCTCCCTCTTTCTCTTTCTCTCTTTCTGTATCTGTCTCTCCCTGTCGCCGTCTTTTACTTTGGTAATGTGAGTAGCCTGGACGGAAGGTGGCAGGCGGGAGGAGGCGTCAATGGCCGTTGGACTGGACTCAGCTTTTTGCTGTTTACTTGCAACATGCAAGCGGCAAATTATGAGACGAGGCAAATGAACTTTTCACATGGCTAATGGACGCCACACGCACAGCCACTAGATGATGATATTTCTGTGTGTGCGAGTGTGGTGTGTGTGTGTGTGTGGACACACGGCAAACAGGTGACTCGTGTGTAGTTGACTTTGTGTTGGCTTCGCAGCTTTCCCATTCGCTTACAATTATGCTAATATATATAAATATTATGCTACTTGTAATAGGTATCTTAATAAATAGAAAAACAGCAGTAAAATATTTTCCTTCAGATGGTCCCTTAAAGTGTTCTAGAATGCTAATAAACATTTTGAAACACATATGATTTTATCTATGTTAAATTGTTAAATATACTATCTATATTTTTTATTTTCCCGAACTGAACTTATCAATCAAAGCTAATCAAAGGTTACTATAAACATCTAAGCTAAACCTATCGAAACCTATCTAATACCATAACTTCTCTTAAAGAAGAAGCAAATGCAAAAGTTTTCAAGTCTTTTAAGTTCTCCATTCTTAACTTCCCACAAAACATTACACTATATGTAGTAATAGAGCAACAAGATGTAAACTTGTCTTGGCTCTTTAACAATCAATTAACAGCCGTTAAATGCGTTTAAATTGAATTAATAATTCAATAATAACTCATCGACATTTGACAGTGTTAAACAGCTAACAGCGCTTTAACATACAATTAACAGAAGTGCCGTGTCGCAGGCGTTGTGTCGCCAGCTTTTTGTGACTGTGTTATTTTCCTTGGGCTTTGCCTTTGCGTTTGCACTCGATGCATTCTGTCTATTATTAGCTGCTTCGTATCTTCGTCTGCTTCTTCTTTCAGTCTCTTTTTATAATTTTCTTTACTTTTACTTCGACTTCGTCGTTGTCGTTCCCGTCGTTGCCTGGCATTTCCTGGCCTTTGCCAGTCCCACCAAAGTGCCACTCATCGTCATCATTATTATTGTTGTTGTAGTATTTGTTGTTACTGCTGCATGCCGTTTCGTTGCTTTTTTGGGAGCAAAGGGCTGTTTTCGATCAAGCTCGTAAATCCTTTCGTGCCTCGCTTTGCGTGCACTGCAATGCACTTTGATGTTATTTTTAGAGCCCAATGCCAGCTCCAGTCCGTCTCTTTCTTCTGTTTATTGTATATTCACTGTACTACGCATGCCCTATAGTCCAATAAGAACATTAATTCAAAAACAAACAGCTGTGCGTACAAAGTCTAATTAGCATTTTGAGCATATGTAGGAATATTAATAAGTAGTCATTGTCACTGTTTACACTTGGGCCGATCGAAAGTATTCCAATTGGATCAACAGATGGGAAAAATTTAATGTTTACAATGCTGAAAATCAAATAGTCTTAGCAATTCTCCGTGTTAAATCGACACTTAAAAAAAAATATATATATATTGTAAAACTACTGAAACTACACTAAAAGAAAAGAGTAAATTATATATATGGGAGAAAGAGACAAGACGAGACGAGACTGTAAGAGAGGAAGCTATAGGAAGGAAATGCATAAGAAAAACATGTTACTTCCGCTTAAATTTAGCATTAGGCATTTATATTTCATGCACTTTCTGTCACATTATTAAATGTTGCATGATTGCAGTCAAAACTATTTCTATTGAAATCATACTCATACATAAATACTAATCCTCAGCAATACTAAAAAACTATCTAATATTATAGATTTCCTACATATTTTTGACCAGAAGATAAAATGTTTGGAGTTTAAATCTGTCTTCTCAGCGTCTATTCTCCATCTTCTGTATAGATCACATATTATTTATTCAAGATTATAATAATTTCTGAACTTTATCGACTAAATTTTCATGCATTTCTTTGCTTTTGTAACTCTAGCGCATTTTCTACATTTTTGTTTTTCGTTTTGTATAACTTTTGTTTTCGCATTCGCAGTGGAGCGTAGCACACGCCCACGTAGCAGAGCAAAAGCTCCCCGTTTTGGGGGCAGGTTTTCATTTATGCGGTTCCCTTCGAGAGCTGCGGCTCATTGAAAATTGTTTGCATAAATTAGCTGACGAAAAGAAAAGAAAAGAAGAAAAAATGAAAATAAAAATAAACGCAGGAATAAGACAGCCAATAGAAAAGCCAAACATCATTTGTAAACAGCCCCAAATAACCCAAGAGAACTGAATATTTGTTTATGCTTGGGGCTCACTAAAGGAACGGCGCGGGGCGGGTGCGGGTTTTGGAATGCGTCAACTAATTATAAGCGCATGAAATGCTTCACTATTTATATTTAGCATACGCAGTTGTTGTGATTATGTTTGAGGTCATAAATTTTGACGCCAGTTGATTGATTGACAGAGGAGAGCCACAAATAAATGATTACACTCAGCGAATAAGTCGTGCAAATAAACCAAAAATATTTTTAGCAAACAATGTAGAAAGATCGATAAATGGTATTTTCGCTCAGTGTATTTACGTATAAATATATCGTTTAAATGTTTATAGAGAGGGTAGAACCGAGCGAATTAAACACAATATATATTTATGTGCCACCCCCCAAACAAATAAATATTTATGGATATATATATAGCCACGCATATGGGGGCACACACACGCTGCCACCGCTCGGTCTCCCTCCCGCCTGCTACCTCCCCGTTGGTGCACACTTCCTGCACTCTTGTGCAATTGATGTGTTTATTATGTTTAAGCAGTCGCCAGTGATCCAGTGTTTGGACGTTAACAAGTCCACAAGGTCGCGCGCATTGAGCATGTGCAAAAATCAACAGCAAACTGTTTTTTTATTATCATGTATACACTATATGCTATATGATGCCTGTATACATATATGGATGTATCTACACTTTATGTACTTCGAGTGCAAATTAAACATAAACAATCTGCAAAGCGTTTCAAATGCTACAAAAACAGAGAATCGCTTTCACGGCAATCCAACCAGAACCAGGCAAACCTGTTCGACCACGAGCTGCACTTGTGCTACAGCGGCCTGCCCTCCTCTTTCTTCCGCTCGCCATTTATCTCTTGGAGAACTGCATTTTGTTGCAGCCATAGCAAATCCATCAATGAGCGGAGAGACAGACTGCGGCACAAATCACGTTCGTAATTGTAACTGTAATTGAGAATCGAGAATAGCGAATCGAGTTTTTACTCGCTTCTCACCGTCACGGCACGTCCAGCTGTCTCTGCCACAAAAGCCAACAACTTTGAATACGCAGATATAGCCCAGTAAAGCACTACCAATCACATGTGCCACAATCTCTGATTCGGACTTTAACCGGGCACAAATGGAGTTGACTGCAGTTTCAATGGCCTCCAGCAAAGGTGCTGCACAATCTAGGAAATTATGCCTAAAGGCCAAATAATTTGTGCTCTAACTACAAAAAACAACAGAAAATTAAATGCTATATAGATGATGTAACTGTAGCATCAGATACGATTCAGCATAAGATTGAGAAATAACATTTTAAGACGTTATCAATTTATATATAGCAATAGAGCGAAAGTACTGTACTTTATAATTGAATAGATCAATAATAGCATTGTTCGTAATAAATTTTATTATGCCAACAAAAGCCTCTGATAGGAAAGTTAACTTACTTAAATTTCACTCGGTTTCACCAGACAATACAACTAAAAAACATTCTTTCAGCCAAAAATAGCTTCAAATTATACGCAAAAAAAAAACAACAAAATAAAAGCGAATTAAGAAAATTGGCAAGTATTTTTGGTATCAAAGCGAGCTCCAAAGAAAAAGCATAACAAATGCGCCTTGAAACGAAGCAAACCTGTTCCACCTATATACACACAACACACTGACAGCCGAAAGTATGCACACGCACACCCATTGAGTGTCTCTCTCACCCTCTTTTTCTCTATCTGTCTACGTCGCCAGCTGACCGGCGTCCGGTGGTCAGTGAACCATCGTTAGTCGGTGTGAAAACATGAAATGAAAATTGTACCCAAAAATAAATGAGAAATGGCACGTCGAAATTGAAATGCCCTATCTTAGCTCTTGTTGCATTGTGTGATATGTCATATTGAAGTCGTTTTTTGTTGCTAATGTTAAAATAAGGTTAATACGACAAGCTATATGACATAGTAATATTATATTAGTAAGATAATCCTAGATAACCGGCTATCAAATTTGATCAAGTTAGAAAAAGAAATGTTTTTTTAAGAGATTTAATTTGTATATACATACGCATATATATATACATACACATACATATACATCTATTATACTGAATCTCCTTTACAAGTAGTCTTCTGCTGTGCTTCACACACATTTTATGACAACATTGAAATATCCTATGTTAGAGTATAGCAACGAAATTAACCAACTACAATGCAAATAGCAGCAAAAGCAGCCCCATCCGCAGTTAATTCTAACTTTATAAGCAGCTCTTTGTGTTGTGGCTGTTGTTATTTATACATATATTATATTTGTATACCCTAAACAGAAAAATGTATAAGGTATATATATATATATATTGTTGATCAGCATGACGAGCTAGAGTGACAGGCGCTTGTCTCCCAATATAACAAAAACCAATACACTCTTCGTTCACTTCGTAATCAGGCTTAATGACCAACCAATGATTATGATGAGAAGAATAATAATGATGATTTTGATAATGATATTGACAAAAAGAAATGTTGATTGTTATTGATAATGATGATGATGATAATAGCTTGCAATTATGGTGGTATAGGTATCTGGCAGTCATGCACTCCCATCAGGCCCACTCTCTCACTTGTTTTAATATATATATTTTATGTTCTTTGAATTTTCTTCTCTAAATAATTAATGTGAAATTTAATTCATTTAATTGCTGCCTAATGGCCGAACTGCTGGCTTTGTCGGTGGAATTAAATTCGGAGTTGTCGCCACTCTCAGTTTTTTCACTTTTTTGCCTTTTGTTTCTGAATTTTATGATATTTTTGCTCGGCCTTTCAGAACTTTGACTTCGTGAGTGTGTGTGAGTACGTGTGTATTTGTGTGGCTTTTATTTTACATTTATTTTTTGGTTGTGCGACGTCAATTTTTACGCCGTCTGGCCATATTTAAACGACATCCACATCCGCCGTGTCGCACGGTCTCTGCTCTCTGTATCTTCTCTCTACTTATCCGTTGCTGGCTGGCTATTGCACTTGTTTCCCCTGAACTCAACGCTGAATCACCAAAGACTTGATACGAAGTATCTTGGCGATACTTATAGATACACACACATACTAATCTGCATGTATGGTTTGTACGCCTTTTTCCTGCTGCGGGTTTTGCAGTTTTCAACTATTTGCATTGACTGTGCAAGTTATTTTTCTGTATAAGTTGTTTGATAGCAATAGGTACGAGGCCAGATCTGAAAGTCTGCTCGACCACACCTTGTCTGGCGGACAATTTTGATAAGACATTCCACGTACATTGTCTGAACCAATTTTAGTATGATTAAAGAGAGTACTTGATAGATACAGATATTTAATAGAGCTTAAAAATATCTAAATGAAGTCGCCTTGGCATTAGAGATCAATGATCAGGAATATATAAATATTCGGTCTGCCCCACCTTCCAAAGCCTCCTAAATACATTCACTCAACACCATCATACCCATTGTGTTCAGTGTATAAATATAAGAGTTATATAAGCTAAAGAAAATGAGCGTGAAAAGCCTCGACATGAATTTTCTTCTTTCACTTTGTATACATAATAAGCAGAAATTTATAAATATTTACAATTTTATCTAGATTTTCATGGCGTTTACAATTACTTCTTTATTTCCACCCCAAGTTCAAAAATTGTTGTTGATTTTCATACATTTCACAATTGACATAAATTATTTGCCCTTCAACTGCATAATAGCTCAATAAGCAACCATTTGGACAGAGAGGAGAGTCTTTGAGTTGGGTTGCCTGTCATAAACGTAATTGCCTATGTGGAGTTACCACACTTGCTAGCGTTGTCAGCGTTGTCAGCGTTGCCAGACTTTTTCATGTTTGCATTTCGAGATCAAAGCTTCATTGTATTGTATTTTTTGGCATTTGGCTCGAGCGTGTAATTAGAGAGCTGTATAAAATTGCATACACACGTACACACTACACACATACACGCACGCACACCCTCGAATCAATTTAATCTATGCACTCATATCTTGTTTTTAAATGTATTTCGTATTATTGCAAAGTGTGCAGTAAAAATTTGATTATCTTTTGGGGACCGACGGGCTAAAAGGTTTATATGTATATATGTGTTTATATGTGTTGTCTGTATATATATGTATATGTATACGGGTCGTTTAGTGTAATTATATACGCTTTTCCACATTTTATTGTCGACTCATTGTCAATGGCGCCGCTTGCGCATTTTTCAGTTTTGTTTTATACATTTTTATATAATCAGCAAAGTGAAAAGCCGTTAGCTAGAAAAACTCTATATACTGAAATATAAAAAACAACCGGAATTAGACAAGTTCCCTCTCATCGCATCCGTCCATTTATAAAGCTAATTGCGCTTCATCGCAGCTATAATTATGTGAGCTAACCAACATTTTGATTAGAATGACGCACGCTAATAAAGCTCAACTGGGCTTTAACTTCACTTTAAATTCTATACTTCCAAAACTTCCAAAGAGGAAGTCTTTATACACACACACACACACACTAGCACTCACATTTCCGAGTCTCTCTTAGATAATTTCGAATTGAATACACAATCTTTTTTTGTTCAATTACGCACTTTGCGATTCGCCCCCTCCTCGTATTCTGATTCGAAATTATTATTCATTTTCATGGCAAATGATTTTCTGGCTGTTTGCTTTGCTGTTTCGCTTTTTGGCTTTCAGCTGCAGTCGAGCGTAGCGAAAAGAAAAGCTTCAAAACGATATTCGTTTGGAAATCGAAACAACTTTTGATTTCTACGAGTGTAAAATGGACTGATTGACTGATTGATCGACTATAAAACGAAATGAAATCTGCCCAAGGAGAAAGCTTAGCATATTTCACACATTTTGCACCTGTGAAAAAGTTGAACGAACTCAACTTTAGAAAACAGCTTGTCTCTAGAGTAAATGTTAAATGTAAAATATTCTGATATTCTGATGATAAAATACAAATCTAGATATCAGCTGTTGATGGCCTTGATCTGATAAGGAATGCTATCGTCTGGCGGCTCTTCAGCTTCACTTAAACTTTCCATTTGCATAAATATAATAAATTATCTTGTAAGAGACGCACAAACAAAAGAGCCACAAGTTGTCTTTATCTCACCCACGCACTCGTCACTTACCATGAAACTGACCTCAAAAGAAAACCAAAGACAACAATTCACAATAGATGCATAACACTAACAACAATTGAAGACCAAAAAGAAGAACCCACGGATTTTTAGTTTTGTTATCTTTTCCCATACTGTGAATAAGGAACCCAGGCCATTGTCATAATACCCCCCCTCCTATCTATAGACAGACTTCCCCCTCTTGTCTCTGCCAACATCTGGTTTTTGCTTTTCATTCTCATTTTGACAGACGATTGTTCGTATGAGTTTTTCCTTTCATATTTGCTTATCTACAAACATTTTATGGTCAAACGCTTTTTATCGCTTCTTAAATTTATTATCTGTAAAATACGCCCACGCGAATTCGAATGGGGAGTTCAGCTGTGAATGAGTGGAATTGTGAATGTTTTATTCATGACAGCAGAAGAACAAAAACAATAGCAAATGCAAATATGAATAAGTTGAGAGAAAAATTGCTGAAAAATACTTGACAAATACCACGCACTCGCTGCCTGCATAAACAATAAGTCATAAAAAGTATAAACAAAACAAACGATGGGAGCGAACAAAGACAAGAGAAAAGCAAGAAAAACGGGAAAAACAAGAAAACGAACCACAGACAACAAAAATGTGAATATCATGAGGCTAGAACATGCACAGTGGAGCGAGTCTGAATGAAAATTACATAAATAAATGTGCATAAATAAAAGCGAATAACTATTATTTATGCACATATATTTTTATGTAATTTCCTATATTTATATTTAACTATTATATAATATAAACACTTTGTTCCAAGTTCTTGCTCCACTGTAATGACTCATTGAAGTGCAATTTGTTGGACCAACGCGTCGTATACGTGTTGTCCCTCTCTCTGTCTCTCTAGTGCCGTCTCTTTGCACATTCTGTGAATCAGCCTAGCAGACAATAGCAAAAAATGGTTATAAAATAGCAAACACAACAAAAATGCACGCCAATGTTTCATTTATACATTTTTGTTTTTATTCTCTTGGCGGCCGAGGACGCGGTGTCGCGGCTTCAGCCAAGTCAACAATTAAAAGACCATTTCATTCACAACAGACAACTGTGTGGCCAGTAGCCAGTGGCCGACGGTCGACTCACGTGATGGGGCTGCAGGGTATACGAGTGTGATGGCTGTCTGGGGAGAAGCACGCTCCTCACTTAAATCACCTTGACCACACACCTGGATCAGAGCCAAAAGCATATTTAAAAGGCTATCAAAACATATACGCATTTATAAACACAGACAAACGATAAAGTGAAAAAAGTAAAAATGATAGCAGATATTAATATAAATATAGACATCGACAGATTAACGATTGGACTAGAGATAGTATGTGGGTAAGAATAGTAAGTATAGTAAGCTATTTTCAAAGAAATGAAATGGGAAATAGAAATTTAATGAAGATCTGAAGATGTATATAGATAATATATTAAAAGATAATAAACAGAAAATAGGAAAAAATATTTTTTAATTTAAAATCAGAATTGGTGCACTTTTGCACTCGGCTGCAATTATAATGCGCCAAGTACGTGCCTCTATATAAATATATAAGCAGCAAAGGCAGATGAAGTGACCTTTCGCTGTATATATAGAGATACGACTATAAAATGCAATGGCTTTTAGGTCACAGCAGCTGGGCGCACACTTAGGTGACCTTTAAAATTACTTTCGAATAGTTGATATGAATGGGCGAATGTGACGTCATTGGCCCTACCCCTACCTCTGCCTTTCTCTCTCTCTCTGTGTCTTTTTCAAATATTCCACCTCACAGCTCGCCCTCTCTCGCTATCTCTTTCTTTTATTGTGCATTCAATGGTTTTTGCACACAAAAGCTGAGTGCATAAAAGTGTAATTAGGAGCATTTGTTGATGCTCTGTTCTATTCAATGCCAACAATTGCCAGGCTCTCAGGCAAGGACACGCTGCCATAGGTGTTGCCAAGTAGCCGAACCTCGACCAGCATGTGTCACATGCAATCGATAGAGGAAACAATTTCTTCTACACAATTTCTAGTACCAGCCTCCAGTGGCCTGCTCAGCTGCTCACCCTCTACCGCTGGCTGGTATTCAATTAATTTGCACTCGGGAAAAAAAAATATATATATATAATGAGGGTTTTTTTTTCTTTGTCTGTGGGGTAAAGTTTTTTCATTATTGATTTATTTTGTGACTGGCTCTTTAAATATATGTATTCATTGCACACACTTGATTTTCATCTGCTGCTGTGCACAACATATGGCACTCTCTTCGTGTGGGTGTGAGTGTGAAGGGGGCGTGGCAGCGCTTGACGTTGCGCCTGGAGCGCTGCGTCACAGCGCAGCAAAAATAAAACGCATATTTCACGTTAAGGACACGGCAACGAGACCAAGACTAGCCTTGAGTGGAATCCTTACAAAAGTGGTAAAAATTTGCCAGCGACTTCAGTCGAGTCGGAGTACTCACTGCCAAGGGTGGATTTTTTCGCCAAGTACGGGCACAGACAGACTGCGCGCCTGCTACCCTAACCCATTCTCATGTCCCGATGCTCTAGCCGAGCCAGACCTCGTCCCATTCAAATGTTTTCCTTTGTTTCTGCCATCTTCTCTCTTTCCCGCTCTCTCTCGCTCCTCATCTTGTATTTCGCATTTACTGTACATTTTTTACTTTAACAGCATTTCAGTTAATTCTTATTTTTGTTCTCTGTTTTCGCAATTCGCTTTAGTTTTTCGCACTTTGTTGGTTTTCTGCTTGGCCTCCAGGTGAGGGACTTACCTTTGCACATATGTATATTTATATACAAATTGAGTTCCTTTACATTCTCAACATTATGTCTGAGTGTCAGTTACTTAGCATGCCACGTCAAATTGAAAAATGAACTTGGACTCGCAACTAGCCCCCGGACATGCATTATGTAAAATTGTCATGATTCGCTTACTAGATAGCCATATGGCATTGGCCTTACATAAGGACGAATGTATTGCATAACTGGGGTTGACTACAATTATTCCAAATATATGTTATTCTATGTATTGTATGAGGCTCGAAAGTTAAGTAGATTAAAGAAACTAAATGAGACTAGCCACTTAATTAACGCCACGTTAATGGCAGTGGCCTTAGGTAGAAATCAGCGCAAATTATATTTTGCAATCCTTCCCCACAGCGGAAGCCAGAGAAATGACTAATTAAATGTAAACCGTAAAAGTTGATTACTGTTGGCTGTGCTGGCCCTAACTGAACTTAACTGGCCAAAAGGGGCCGACTACCTGGTTCAAAGGCGAAAGTGGGAATGAAATCGGACAAGCGAAGCAGAAGCCAGACGGATCGAGTGAGAATCCAGCTACAACTCGGAGACGGCCATATCAGGGCACGACACAAAAGCCCTTGAGCAAGGCGTTAAAACTAAGGGCGGGGCACAAAAAGATGCATTGACAAATAAAAAGCTTAAACTGAAAACTGAAAACTGAAAACTAAAGCAAAACTAAAACGAGAGACGTGCTCAGATGCACAAGCTACAAATGTGCTAAGGGCCACAGCCAAGTACAAATGAATGAATGAAAAAGTGAGTGAATGAATGAACGAACTGTGAAGCAGCTAATGTTTGAATGACAATGTGACTAATGGCTCAACGGACGCTTTTGAGTGAATTATTGAATGAAAGAGTCATTTCGTTTAAATAAATCAGACATCGAAGATGGAGGAGACGCGGAGGGACCAGAGGCGAGTGCTGCGGAATCGACTGTAATAAATGGCGAATGCATCAATTTGAATGTGAGGCGACAAGGCGACGAAGTAGTAGGTGCCAGGGCGTGGCACCAGCTAGGAGATATTTGATATTGTCTTAAAATAAATTTTAGTAATACGGGACTGAGACTGAGACTTAAATCGTTTGGGTTTCACTTTCAATTTATTATCAATAAAATAGTATTGAACTTTGCTTTGTGTTTCTCCACTTATATTGAGTTGTCAATTGTATCTATATTTCCAACTCATCCTTGCATTGTATCTCAAGCCTATATCGCTGAGCTATTCATACCGATTTAAGCGTCGCCCTTAGCTGTAGAGCCACTGAATCTATCTGATAGATAATATTTATATTATTTATAGTATGTGGCAAGATACTTATAGCGCTCTCGCGCCGACAAGCTATTGAAATACGCTGCCAGTCGA
The DNA here is from genome assembly GCF_003285905.1 of Drosophila hydei. Taxonomy (NCBI): domain Eukaryota; kingdom Metazoa; phylum Arthropoda; class Insecta; order Diptera; family Drosophilidae; genus Drosophila; species Drosophila hydei. The sequence goes on from NW_022045848.1 coordinate 310,044, forward strand.
CATTTGAAGCATGTTGTTTGCCTCCACTCAGCGCTAGATGGCGCTGCACTTACGTATTGTTACTTTGCAGAGCAAAGGCTGATAGCAGATTAGCCACAACTACGAAGAGAGGCGGCTACTAAGCCCCATCACGCACTCTAACTATGATTAGCTGTGCATCATTTCTCAAAATCTGAGTAGTAACTCTCTCTATGCTCCAATTCCCGCTAATGACTTGCATTCGTTTCTAGTCACAAGTATTAAGAGCTGACGCAGCTATGCGACTTTGTCTTTAGATGAAGGCAACTCTGCTCGAGCGAGTTCGTTGGCCTCAATTCTTGTTGGCAACACACTTTAAATCGCATTTGATGAGGGCGCATCAACTATTTTGTCAAATGTCTAAAGTGGGATGATGGGCAGGGGGCGAGTGGGCGTGGTCGCGTAATATCTCCAGCAGTTGAGCTGTAAAAATTGCTTGCGCATCCGTCAAATACTTTTCTTATGCTCCACTCAAGATTACAGCATTTAACATTGTTGTTGCTTGTTTGTTGTTCGCTATTGCTATTGTAGTTGTTGTTGTCAGCATGTTTGTGGCCGAGGCTCTAATTGGCCGCCGGGTTTTGCGTTTGGCTTTGACTTTCTGCTGGACCTCTTATAGATACTAAGTTTTTTTCTCTATCTTTTTTATGCTTAGCCGCTTTGATGTCATTCTAACTGTAAATAGATTTATGTCTATATATACACATCTCTCTATATATACATGTGTATAAATACAATTTATACTCCTATTTTTGGGCAGCCCTTCACAATAATCATCCAAGTCATTGTACAAAGTCCATTGAGAACTACAATAAGAAAAATTAAATAAAATAGTTTTAAATTAAGTTTTGATTCTTTGATTTGAACGCTTTTGTTGACCGAACTACACATACGTGCTTCTTTCTCATTCTCTCTCTATTTTCTACAGGTACCAAGCACAGATCTTTTCGCGGCCATCCCGGCAAATATCAAATGAATTTAGGTAACAACAAATTTAAACGTAGTGTCATTGTTAATAATTATAGAATCCAACTGAAACTTTATATATATAATGCATGATAAATTTGGGTCTTACAAAACTGAAATTCGGAAAGTTAAGTATGTTTATTTAGGCCAGGCTTGAGGTCTAAGAGAGCTTACTATATATTTAGACACGTCCAATTAGAATTGAAAGCAGATTCGAATTTGCTAATTGGAATTGACAAATTGAAATTCATCACAGTTCCATAAGGAAACTTTAGAAGGGCGCAAATGCTTTGCATATTTCAAATTTTATCTCTTATTGTAGATCTAGATATATAAAACTTGCTTAAAGCAACAGTTCTTAGCTTAAAAACTTATATTATTATAGATCTTATTGTAGATCTAATTGAAGTACTCGTTAGCCAATTTTCAGTTAGACCATCTCAAATAAACTACCTTAGATTATGGAACTTCTGTATAAAAGTTCTGATATATAGAACTACTATAGATTGACAGAAATTTCTATAGATTTTAACTTCTTTAGATCAGCAGCTCCAAAATTTAAAAGCTCTATAAATTATATTGCTCAAAACACTTTGAATCTTTTTAATACTAGTAAATCTTAAAGACTCAGCAATTACCTAAACTAGAAATTCCTGGAAATTTTTGCTCTTAAGAAAAATCTCTGAAAATAATGTGTAAGAAATCTGAGTCAACTTATTGTGGCTCTGCGTTGATTATACATAAATATAGAGACCCAATTCCATTATAGTACGAGTGACTCAGCAGAGCTTATTCGAAATGTATATTTATTTATATTTATATATGTTTATTTAATTGAACATATGGTCAAAGTGAGTGGGACACAGGTTAATCTCTAATGCATTGGCCAGACTCGTCGCCTCAGCCGCGCTTCGATGCGCTCCGATTTAGCGGACCACCATGATAAGCCCCTCCGCCCCCACCACTTCTAAAGAGGTCTCAAAGCTTCCGCTCCCTGGCCTCTGCTATAGCTACATATGTAGATATGCCCAGTCTACCTATTGCTATTAATATTTCCTGCCTCGCGCGCATAAATTAACAATTGAAAAGGGAAGACAACGCGCTGACTGGAAACAGGGTACACAGGGAATTGGGAACCCATCTCAAATATTTCTGTTATGGTTTATTATTTGGGCTTTATGACTCTCGAATCGCAGCGCACCCACATTCGAGACTAATTTGAAATGGCTCTCGAGTTTCGAGGAAAATATGTGTGGAAAATGGGGAAAACCAGTTGCTGGACTGGGGAGGAGTGGGCCGAACGCTCGCCCAGAATCTGAGTGCCAGCGGAAGTGACTGCTTAATAAAAAATAAAACGAAAATGAAAATAAACCGTTGTGAATTTCTCAATTATTTCATTGTGTGATGCCGTCAAATGGAGAAAAGATCGGAGATGCGGATAAGCTGAAGTTGAAATACTCTAAAATACTTGAAGTACCTTAGTTGAAAGCGCTCTGTCTCTCCAGCTAGGTCTTGTCTCTCCAGCTAGGTTATCAGAGGTATAAAATTACATTCATACCAAACAGATATATATACTATATATACATGAAGAGATCAGTTGCAAAGTTTAGTTCAAAGCTGAAATGGTTTTTGATCAAAGGGTAGAGCCAGCCGCACAAGCCGCTTTGCTGTGGTGTTTCGCATCCGCCAGATACAGATGCAGTTACAGATATAGATCCAGATACAGATACAGATACAGATACAGATGCACATGCATATAGATACAAGTGCACAAATAGATACACAGCTTGGTGAAATCTGTTAGAATTCTCCCACAATAAAAGTGACGTCGAGTGGGACGATTATTTGTGCCGTGTGTTCCTGTTGGCAGCAATGTTTTAATGTTTTGGTGTAATTTTTTGTGCTGCTCTATGCATAATTTATTTTTTCAATGGAAGAGAGTTAAAGGCATCCAATCTCTCGCGCATCTCGAGGTAATGCCCGCATTCCTGTGTGTGTGAAAAACGGGTTTACCTTGCCTGCCAACCAGCGAGCGAGCGAGCGAGCGAGCGCTCGCCCAGCTAGCGAGTTGCAATCACATTGTTTCGTGAACAGGCAGATTGATTAAACGTTCACTCACCTTCTATTCTCTCTCTCTCTCTCTTTCTATCTCCCATTCATTTTGCAGAGGCGCTACTCCAATCACGTCCATTGCCACACATTCCAGCCGGGAGCACAGCGGCTGCACTGTTAGCAGATGCAGCTGAGCTACAGAGCCAGGATTCATCAGTGCTCGCCTCGTTAGGTGGGGTGCATAGCTCGACAACGTCTGTGTTCGAATCAGCACATCGCTGGACTTCCAAAGAGAATCTCTTGGCGCCGGGACCCGAAGAGGATGATCCTCAGCTGTTTGTGGCGCTGTACGACTTCCAAGCAGGCGGCGAGAATCAACTGAGCCTCAAGAAAGGGGAACAGGTGCGCATTCTCAGCTACAACAAATCGGGTGAGTGGTGCGAAGCTCACTCAGACTCCGGCAACGTGGGTTGGGTGCCCTCCAACTATGTGACGCCGCTCAACTCACTCGAGAAGCACTCCTGGTACCATGGACCCATCTCACGAAATGCTGCTGAGTATTTGCTCAGCTCAGGCATTAATGGAAGCTTCCTGGTGCGCGAGAGCGAAAGTTCGCCTGGACAGCGAAGCATCAGCTTAAGGTAGGCTACACAGGTTTGCGTTCATTCTACGTACAACTTATCTTCATTGAAACCTTTCAGATACGAGGGCCGCGTCTATCACTATCGCATCTCTGAAGACCCAGATGGCAAGGTCTTTGTCACACAGGAGGCCAAATTCAATACGCTCGCCGAGCTAGTGCATCATCACAGCGTGCCACATGAGGGACACGGCTTGATAACACCTCTGCTCTATCCAGCGCCCAAACAGAACAAACCCACAGTCTTTCCATTGAGTCCCGAGCCAGATGAATGGGAAATTTGTCGCACGGACATCATGATGAAGCACAAGCTGGGCGGCGGCCAATATGGCGAGGTATACGAGGCGGTATGGAAACGCTATGGCAATACAGTGGCCGTTAAAACGCTCAAGGAGGATACGATGGCGCTTAAAGATTTCCTCGAGGAAGCAGCCATCATGAAGGAGATGAAGCATCCAAATCTCGTACAACTAATCGGTGGGAAACTGGAAGCCCAAGCTACCTTTGCTCATCTATAGCTTAGACTCATTTAATTTCCCTCCTTCCAGGTGTCTGCACCCGTGAGCCGCCCTTTTACATCATCACAGAATTCATGTCGCATGGCAATCTACTGGACTTTTTGCGCTCGGCTGGCAGAGAGACCTTGGATGCGGTGGCCCTACTCTATATGGCCACCCAAATAGCATCTGGCATGAGCTATCTGGAGTCCCGCAATTATATCCATCGAGATTTGGCAGCTCGCAACTGCTTGGTGGGCGACAACAAGCTCGTTAAGGTGGCCGACTTTGGGCTAGCGCGACTAATGCGCGATGATACGTATACGGCACATGCGGGCGCCAAGTTTCCCATCAAGTGGACCGCCCCAGAGGGATTGGCGTACAATAAGTTCAGCACCAAGTCGGATGTGTGGGCCTTTGGGGTGCTACTATGGGAAATAGCGACATATGGCATGTCGCCATATCCTGGCATTGATCTCACCGATGTGTACCACAAACTGGAGAAGGGCTATCGTATGGAGCGGCCACCGGGCTGTCCGCCGGAGGTGTACGATCTAATGCGCCAGTGCTGGCAATGGGATGCAACGGATCGGCCCACATTCAAGAGCATACACCATGCGCTGGAGCACATGTTTCAGGTGGGTGACGGTGACGGTGATGTCGATTTCGAGGTGTGGGATGATGATGATGATGATGATGACCTCGATGATATCGATGATGATTACGATGGCGACAATGACGACAATGATGACGACAATGGCATTGAGCTTTGATTTCAATTGGCGTCTGCATCACCATCGTCGCTCATGGAATGCCAGCGCAACCAATGTGATAGTCTCGCAATCATCAGTAGTGATAATCGCAATAATGATCCACGTGCTGCACGTCTCTCCTTCTTCGCTCCGCAGGAATCGTCCATCACCGAAGCGGTAGAGAAACAGCTCAACGCCACAGCTATAGCCAGCTCCGGTACAGGCTCCAACTCCGGTTCCATTTCCACTGCAGCGGCTGGTGTAGCTCCCCCCACAGCGACGGCCAGTGCCTCCTCCTCAGCCTCCGCCTCACTCAGTCTGACGCCACAAATGGTCAAGAAAAGTCTGCCCAACGTTGAGCAACAACAGCAGCAGCAGCAACAGCTAGCTAGCACGCCCATGTCAGGTGAATCATTGTTGTCCACAAATAAAACGAATTCAGACTGATCTCATCTCACACTCCCACACAGAAACTGGTTCCACATCCACCAAGCTGAGCACCTTCTCCAGCCAGGGCAAGGGCAATGTGCAAATGCGTCGCACCACCAACAAACAGGGCAAACAGGCGCCAGCACCGCCAAAGCGTACTAGGTATGTCTAAGCCGTGCGCCTCAAAGTCCAATTAGAAGTTATTTATAATAATTAATTCATAATTTCTCTTTATTTAGTCTGCTTTCCAGCAGCCGGGATTCCACATATCGCGAAGAGGATGCACGCAATTTGATAGATGAGCTCAATACGAATGGTAGTAGTAGAAACTTCCACTTCAACTCCAACAACATTTTAAGCCAAACCCTATGTAGAAACTTTAAAACCCAAATTCCAACCCAGACACAAATACGTACACAACAACAACAACAACAACAACAGAAAGAACAATTATTACAGTCACCAATATTACAACAACAACAACAACAACAAACATATTCAATTAAAAAATCATCCTCCTGCAGTAGTTTCCTTTACGACATCCTATTTCGAGGTATTTGTCAATGGAGTAAGAATTCCTATTTACAATTTATGTTACGTTTTAATTGGTTTGTGTTGCACAAGGAACAAACTTTATTTTTATTTTTATATTCTGTATTTGCATTCATAACTGTTCATTCAATATTCCAAACTACTTAAAACTAGACAAAGCTATTTGACTAATGAGCAGTCTTTGAAAACTGAATACTTTAGCCAGTTTTAAATGGTTTTCATAATGAATATGTTTCTATCTTTATACTAAATTTTAATTGCTTTAATTTATACGTTTAAGTGAATTTACAAGTGGAATTGGTTTATGTACAAAAGTTATTTAATCTCTTAAAATCATGAATATTTGTTGCAAATCAAGTTTAGACTAAATTCGAGTCTGTTAAAGATACTATACTATATGTATAGATACTATGCCTATAACATATTAAGAACAAGTTTTCCAAGTTTCCCAAATAACTCAAATATCTGTGCTTTAAGTTTTTATTGCAACCTTTTGCTGTTGCCAATATTTATATATGTCATTATTTATATATAGTATACGGATTTCAGAATCTCAGTCTGAGCCGTTTGTGATTCCACTGTAAATGCATAAAATCTTATTTGTTTTTATTTTTATTTTTTGTTTAATTTTTTGTTTTGTTTAGTTTTTGGTGTTTTTATCTCTAAGTTATAAATTTGACTTTCTTAGTTTTAATTTTGCTTTATGTTTCATTCTGTTTTCTTTTTACTCTTAAATGGTTTGTGTAGTGCCTCTAATATTTGTTTCGTTTTTTTCTTATTTTGTTCTGTTTTGGTGTTGACAAATATTAAGCCAACAAATGGGTTTGTCGCCACATGTCCACAGGTCTCAGCACTTGCTAATCATATCCCATACCCCAAGCACGAGCATGCAGATCGCCTTTGAAGTTCGTTTATATAATAGTCTTTATGGTTGCAGGTCTCACGCGTGACATCAATAACTTGACGCAGCGATATGATTCGGAAACTGACCCTGCTGCCGATCCGGATACGGATGCCACTGGCGATAGCATAGAGCAAAGCTTGACTACAGTTACGCCGCCTAATAAGATGCAGCACTCGCTGCATGCCGGTGTCTCGAGTCTTACTGGCGGCATTGGACCACGCTCCTCGCAGCAGCACAGCTCGTTCAAGCGCCCGGTGATGGGCAATCGAGGCCTGGAGACACGTCAGAGTAAGCGTTCGCAACAGCCGACACCGAGCAGTGTGACCACCAATGGCAACGGCGGCACACCTGTGCTGCCGGCTCATCCCATTACTGTGGGCGCTTTGGAGGTGATGAATGTTAAGCGGGTCGTCAACCGCTATGGCACTTTGCCCAAAGTGGCACGCATTGGCGCTTTCCTGGACAGCCTAGAGGACAGCAGCAGCAGCAACAGCAGTGGCGGAGGCACTGCTGCTGAAGCACCAGTCAATGGACACACCACATCAGCTGGAGCAGCTCGTGCTTTGCCCGCTGTGCCCGCCTTGCCTACAGCGACTAGCAAGGCGCAACAGGTGCCACAACAGATGATTCGCAGCAATTCCTCTGGTGGCGTGACCATGCAAAACAATGCAGCGGCCAGTTTGAATAAGCTGCAGCGACATCGCACCACCACTGAGGGGACTATGATGACCTTCTCCTCGTTTCGAGCTGCCGGCAGCAACAGCTCTCCTAAACGTGGTGGTATTACACAGCCGGCGCTGGCCAATCTGGAGTTTCCACCACCGCCGTTGGAGGAATTTGAGGCATTGCCACCACCACCGCCACCGCCAGCCCCGGAGAGTGCTGTCCAAGCCATACAACAGCATCTGCATGCGCAGCACAGCAGCAGCAACGATGTTAGCAATACGGCGCCCAGTGTCGAAGAGGCCAGCTCCCGATTTGGTGTCTCACTGCGCAAACGTGAACCCTCCACGGATTCATGCAGTTCTCTAGGCACACCACCCGAGACATCAGCATCAGCAGGAGCAGCAGCCACCGCTGCCGAAGAAAAGGGTCTCAATCTTAAAGAGAAACTCATCACAGAAATCAAGTCAGCGGGCAAGCCATCCGATTCATCTGTAGGCTATTCCAATGGCAGTGTCCCAGTCGTTGTCGATCCTGTTGCCCAGTTGGTTACCGAGCTGGCCGAGAGCATGAATTTGCCCAAGCATTCAAAACTGACAAATGGCAATTGCAACAGCAACACCAACACCAGCAACGCGAACAGCAGCAACAACAACAACAACTTTAAGGCACAGCTGAAAAAGGTGGAGCCAAAAAAATTGAATGCACCCATTCCAAAGGCTGAGCAGCCCACAAATATAATTGACTTTAAAGCACATCTGCGCAAAGTGGACAAAGTGGAGCAGCAACAGCCCAAGGAGCAAACTGTGCAACAACAACAGCAACAATCGCCCAATGCTAATTGCAATACTGCGCGCAAAGAAGAAACCAAAAAGTTTAGTGCTGCAAATCAAAAGACTGAAATCAAAATCGATGTTAGCAACTCCAATGCGGATGCGGATGGAGGCGACACGAGCACGGGCACGGGCACAGGCACAGGCAACAGTTCAGACGGTGGCAAGCGACGCAGCACAGGTAGTATTAGTAGCTTAAAAAAACTTTGGGAGCAGCCTAGTGGCGACTATGCCAGCACCACAATCCCACAGACCATGGCAACCAGCAATGGTGGTGCCAGCACCGCCCAATTGTCGCCCAAATATGGCTTAAAAGCAATCCAGCAGCCATTGGCTAACGTTACTGGGAATAGCAAAGTGTTTGGTAACAAACCGCCGCCAGCGGCACCACCACCACCGCCCCCAATTAGCAGCACTCCAAGCACTCCACAGTCCAAGCCAGCAGTAGCAGTAGCTGCCACCACAAAATTAGCAACCACAGCAATAAAAACATCTCTTTCAACGCAACTCTTCACAGATGCCGAGGGCAGCAGCAGCAGCAATGAGGAGCAGCAGCAAACACGTGATCAAGCGGAGCTCATGACGCAATCGCTCTATGGCGATCAGTACAACAACTCCAACTCCCACGCCAACGTCAACATCAACATCAACGCGAACTCCTCTAGTCAACAGCAGCCGATGCCGAGCAATGCCAACAACAAGCTGAGCAGCTCCTCCAGCAATAGTCAGAATAAGCCTGCCGTGCCGCATAAGCCCACCAAGCTGACTATCTATGCCACGCCCATAGCCAAAATCGCTGGCATTGGTGTCGGCGGAGACAACATCAATTCGACGCAGATATCTAGGGAGAGCATATTGGAGCTGGTTACGCTGCTGGAGGGTTCCCTGAAACATCCAGTGAATGCAATCTCCGCATCGCAGTGGCTGCAGCTTAGCGACAAGTTGAATATACTCCAAAATTCGTGTGTGGTCTTTGCGGAGAACGAATCCATGCCGCCGCACTCGAAATTCCACTTTCGCGAGCTGGTGACCCGCGTGGAGACGCAGTCGCAGCATTTGCGCACAGCCGGCAGTAAAAATGTGCAAGACAATGAGCGATTGGTTGGTGAGGTGGGCCAATCGCTCAAACAGATCTCGAATGCTCTGCATAGGTAAATGATAAGAACGGGGATGGACGCACAGCGGAGCGGTGTTGCACTCGCTGACAACAGCGGCGCCGGCATATGGCTGGATGCCGAGGGCAATTTTATCAAGCGTAGGCAACAGCCCCACTGATCAAATATATATATATAAATATATATATATGTGATGTATATGTATATACATATCTATATATATGTATTTGTCACACACAATGCTCCCACCATCCCCCTCGCCCACTTCCAGTGAAGGCGGATAAAAGACAACGAACTGGAAACGGATTAAACGATAGCATAACTAACACTTGAAAGCCCAGCGAAGAAGCTCAGCAACAGACAACAAGCAACCAATAACAACAACAAAAATAAACTACAAATATAATTAATTATTATATATATATATATATATATATATATATATATATATATATATATATATATGTATATATATATATATATATATTTACTATTTAGTAGTTGGTAGCATGTAGTACCAACTGCAGTAGTATTTAGTAACCGTAGCGATTATACATACATCTAGTCATATATCTGATGCATCTGCTTATATCGAGAGAAAGATAGAGAGACAGAGAGAGAGAGAGTGTGAGAGAGAAAGAGAAAGAGAAAGAGAGATAGAGATAGAGGGTGGGCTTCGAAACTGAGTTGCAAAGCAAATTTTTCTATATAAGGCATTGCTCGTATTAATGCCGTCTTCTGCTATTATTTTTTTAATTGTGAATTATCTTTATCCATATACACATTATTCTTTTTGTTTTTTGCCACTTTTCAATTAAGCTTAAGCTTTGTTCTAATTAACATTGAAAGACATATAAGTGCATATAGAGGGGGTTGATAGCGGAAACTTTTTGATGAATGAAATATAATTATATATATTCATAGAATATCTCAATAAATAAGTAATTGCAATGCACACACACACATATATATATATATATATATATATATATATATATATATATATATATATATATATATATATATATATATATATATATATATATATATATATGCTAGTCGGTAAAAGAGTTTTTAGTATACCTATACAAGATACATATATATATAATTTTATGTCATACGATGTCCGTTATGAATCGGAAAAACTCTATCTACAACGTTTAGACTTTTCTTCGTGTTTTTAGTGTTCGTAATACTTACATAAATACATTAATCTATGTGTACTACTTGGCATAAATTTAAACAGTAGCAAAGCCCAAAGATATTATTAACGACTTCTCGAAAACAAAATACAAAAATACAATTTATATATATATATATATATATATATATATATATATATATATATATATATATATATATATATGTTAGTTGCAAGACTAAAACTGATTAGTTTACGTTGAACAATGCAAGGTAAAAATAAATATAAATTGGTGGCAAACGCTTTTTAAATTCATACTTATACACAAAAAATTGTAATTATTAACTGATATTTTATGGATTTTAAAACTACTTTTATACGTAAAAACACAACACACACATACAAACACACACAAATGGAAAAAACAACAAAAACCAAATAAATATTCATTTCATAAATATAGCTTCGAATCAACACTAGGGCGGGTCATATAATATATAATGTTGGCATATATATACATATTGATGTGCATTACAAAATATTTATCCAAACAAAATATTTCCCCCTAAATAACAGACAAAGACAATGTGCATTCAAAACATATATTTATACATAAATATAAATATAAATACTATATTTCTGTAACTTCTATAACATCTGTGCGTTTGAAAGCGCTTAGAGTATATATATAAATATATATAGATACATATACAATATTTAAAAAGAAACGGATCAAAAATACTTCAAGGAGAAATAAAATGATATTAAAAACTTAATGCGCTGAGTTCTATAACTTTTGATTACGCTGAAAAAATAACATGGGAAGTTGTCTTTATGGTTTTCGAAAAACAAGTGTAACAGATCCTGCACACTTAATCAAACTTTTTAAGTTTTTCATGGATCAAATCGTATATCAAAATTAATTTTTAACGGAAGCTCAAATTTTCATTTAAGATGTCCGCCGCGTTGGTAACCATATAGTAATCGATTTGTGTCATACCGATAAATATCGTCATTTCACAGCACTACCTCGGAACTGATCTAGTTTGCTTGGGTCTGCTGGAATTGTGTTTGTAATGTAGCCCTATAACAAGACACAGGGTCGGAACACTTTGCTGATTCTGTTGAATTCAAATATGTAAATTTCTCATGCCATTCGAACGTAAATTTGTAATTTATAATCATGCATTAAATTATTCTACAAAATTTGACCATTCTGATTTTGTGATAGTGGAAAAAACAAATAATGAAATTTTTTTGGGCGGGTATAAAATATCGGGCGGTGTGCATAACAGTTCCACAAATGGTAATGTTATTACCGCTGTTATGTTAAATAACATTTCGTTTTGGCATTCGTTCTTTTTTTTCATTAAGAAAAGAAGAAGAGAAAGAGGAAAAAAGACGAAATAATATATAATAATAGAATATTATTTATACTGTGATATATAGCCAAGCATTGTTTTGTGTCTGCAAACCAGTAATTGGATAAACGAATCAGTAGTAATCCAGAACGACCAGTAGCAAACCAATTGCGACAACAACAACAACAACAGCAGCAGCAACAACAGCAACAAGAGGAAATTTAGCCAGCAGCAGAGGCAGCAACAGCAGCAGCTTTTACAATGCCACTCTTTGGTAAATCACAGAAGACGCCAGCTGAATTGGTCAAGTCGCTGAAGGAGGCGATAAACGCACTGGAATCAGGGGATCGCAAAGTAGAGAAGGCACAAGAGGATGTTAGCAAAAATCTGGTATCGATCAAGAATATGCTGTATGGCAGCAGCGATGCGGAACCGCCAGCAGACTATGTAGTTGCGCAGCTATCGCAGGAACTCTATAACAGTAATTTGCTGTTACTGCTGATACAGAACTTGCATCGCATCGATTTTGAGGGTAAGAAGCATGTGGCGCTCATATTCAATAATGTGCTGCGCCGGCAGATAGGTACCCGATCGCCTACAGTGGAATACATATGCACGAAACCGGAAATCCTATTTACATTGATGGCTGGCTATGAGGATGCACATCCGGAGATAGCCCTCAATTCGGGCACAATGCTGCGCGAATGCGCCCGCTACGAGGCGCTGGCAAAGATCATGCTTCATTCAGATGAGTTCTTCAAGTTCTTTCGGTATGTAGAAGTGTCAACGTTTGACATTGCCTCCGATGCCTTCTCCACGTTCAAAGAACTGCTTACACGCCACAAGCTCTTGTGTGCCGAATTCCTGGACGCCAACTACGATAAGTTCTTTGCTCAGCATTATCAGCGACTGCTGAACTCGGAGAACTATGTGACACGACGCCAGAGTCTGAAGTTGCTCGGTGAACTGCTGCTCGATAGGCACAATTTCACTGTGATGACGCGATATATATCAGAACCAGAGAACCTGAAACTAATGATGAACATGCTGAAGGAGAGATCACGCAACATACAATTCGAAGCGTTTCACGTCTTCAAAGTATTTGTCGCGAATCCAAACAAACCGAAACCGATTCTGGATATCCTGCTGCGCAATCAAACGAAACTGGTAGACTTCTTAACCAGCTTCCATACGGATCGATCCGAGGATGAGCAATTCAACGATGAGAAGGCCTATCTGATCAAGCAGATAAGAGAGCTGAAACCGCTGCCCGAAGCTTAGTGGGCAGCTATGACGAGAAAGAGAACCAGAACGAGAACGAGAACATTTTGGCCTTGGCTGTATGGCAGGATGACGATAGCGAAGACGAAAGCAGGAGGACAACAGACAAAGGACGTAGACATAGATACATGTGTGTGCAGGGCGTGGATTAATCACAACCAAAGGCAAATGCATAAGCAATTGCAATACACATACAAGAGACGAAGACAACGACGATGACGATGACCGATGACCGATGACGACAGCACTTGTGAGTAACTAAACAATAATTTAGACAAAGCAAACAACAAAATGATAACGATAAATAACGATAAAGCAGAATATATAAGTAGTAACAGCAAGTACACACAATATATTGTATGTAACAGCGTAAAAGAGTAAATGCAGCCGCAGCATATCGCGAATTTAACTAAAAAAGGAAAAACAAAACGAAAACACTCACACACTCACACAACACACACACAAATATTCACATATATAACTTTATTTTCCCATCACTGAGAATATAACATATTCGATCCAGCTTCCGTCTAGTTCGCCTTTAAAATTGTTCAGAGTTCGGTTTGCTGTTGCTCCAGTTCCAGTTCCAGATCCTCGTGCGCTTGTAGACGTATATAGACCCTATGTACACCTCTACCAATCTACTGTTACTACTACTTTTCGTAAAAACGGTTTATTATTATTTTGATTTTCTTCTCTTTATTTTGTGTAATTCTTTTACTATTTAAATAGTTGTTGTATTGAAATTGACGCGTTTTTGAAACGTTACAACCAGGATAATGAAGATAATATATGAGTTTTGACTTACAATTTAGACATAAAACATTTCAAATGTGCGCCGAAGTTAACAATTACGGTAACTTATTTTTATTAAATATGTATGAAAGAAACCAAAATCAATTGTAATTTCACGCAAAAACTTCATTCAGAATACTGCATAATAATTATAGTTATAATTAACAAAAAGCATTCAAAAAACACTCCACCCCACTTCAATACACACACATACACACACTTAACATACATACGTACATAGTAAAAAAGGGAAGTAAAACAACAACATTACGAACAGCGTAATAAATATATGATTATTATAATTTATATTATTCCCAAAATTAAAGATAACAGCCAAAAAACCCCTTGTGTCATTCTGATTGTAAAATGGTTGAATATGGAAGGGGGTAGAAAACACTGCCGTAGACGTTCAAAGCCACTGAGTCATGTGCTCGTTCCAGGGCTGCACTGCTAGAAATTCTTTGCTTACGATAGTAATTTGCAAAAGCTTTCAATATTTAAATATCAATTCAGGATTAGAGAAGTATTGTTTACAGAACTGCCGATTTCAGTTAATATTCGCATAACAAGCAAATTATTTCGCAGCCCTGGTACAAATCAGCTGTCTTAAAATTTCAGCGCCTAAGAAATTTAGTGTTTTGCGTTTTAAAACATGCATAAGAGATTTTGCAAATTAGCAAATGAAACAAAAGAAAACGACAACAGCGGCAACATCACACAGGCAAATGTAAATCTGGAAGGAAATAAGTCATTTGAGACTAAGAAATATGTAAAACAGAAGCAAACACAATCTGTCGAGGCGAATATTTCCGACACAAGCAACGATGAGCTCCAGAAAGATCATGTGGAGGAGAGTTCCAAATGGCTGCCAAGTCTTAAGAGATACAGTAGCGATTCCATGCCTCCAAAATTAATGCACCGAAGGACGTACCAGTCGTTGTCGATCTCCATTACAACTAAATCTCAGTCTCAAGCCCAGCCAAAGAATATATTTGATGTATCTACCTGTTCCTCTCAATCACCAATACAAGATCAATTGGAGGAGGAGAATCCCAAGTGGCTGCCAAATCATAAGCATTACAATAGCGATCCCAAGCCTCTAACATCTATGCTGCACAATAATTATCAGCCCTTATCTAGCTCCGTCACAGCCAAATCTCCATCTGAGACTAAGCCAACAAATGCATTTAATGTATCCAACTGTTCCTTTGTATCACGGAAACGCACACCAGGAGAATGCCGAGCTGTCATTAACAGTATTCGAGAAACACTAACAGCACTAAACCGCAACCCACAATCTACGAATTGCAGACCACCATTCGGCCAGAAGGCAAATGGAAATCTACAAGGAAATCAAACACTTGTGGCTAAGGCAAATTTGCAAAAGAACCGAAGGCAACGCGTCGATAAATTGGAGGATCCCAAGCTTCTAAAATTAATGCACCGCAGGAGGTATAAGCGGTTGCCGATCTCTATTACAACTAAACCTCAGGCTCAAGCCCAACCAAAGAATATATTTGATGCATCCAACTGTACCACTCAATCACCAACAGCAAACCCTTGTACATCTCAACAAACGCTAAAACCATTAAAAAGCAACGAGACTATGACTAAACCACTTTTGGATTGCACGCCAACCATCTCCCCAGTGGCAAATATGGGGAAGATGGTAGATAGGCAGCATATTCCACAAAGACTTGTTCAAAAGAAAGAGCGTTGCACTAAAGGTGGATATCTATATGAATTCAACAGCCTGATGCTGAACGAACGCATGGATCGCCGCATGTTGGCTCACAATCCACGTCTGGGCATAAGCTCAGGCCAACGCGTCCAAGTGCTGGCCATATCAGAATCTTTTGGTGTGCGAATGGCACAAGTAAAGCCAATAAATGGGGAACAGGATAAGGAAAATTTTAATATTATAATCTCGCCTGCCATGGCAGCTGGCTTCCGTGTGGGCGCTACTGTGGAACTTTATTTTGACTTGAAGCCCGAGACAGCATTAAAGCTCCCTAATAACGAGCTGGTTTACGTACAACCAAATAAATTACTTTTATTATAAGTACGCACTATTAAAAATACTTTTAAATGTAGTAGTATAAAACTAAATGCACCTAACGTCGCTTTTTCTTCTCCAGTTTACGTATTTTGTGCAGACGCCGGGCTGCGTTGCCGTTGCCCTGTGCTGGCTCATCGATGAGGCGTGACTCGTCCTCAATTGTGTCCTGTGAATCGTTACCACTCATTAACACCGCTGCAGATATGCAAACAAATTGAAATATGGCGCCCACAAAAAGTCCATAGCGTACTAGCACGGTAATGAAGTCTTCTTCACCATATTTGTCAAGAGTGGCTGCAACTACTCCCATATTATCAGCAGACATTTTTTTGCAAAAATTTGTTTATTACTTTGTGTAAGCGTCGCACAGGGTGACTAACTCATAAAACAGCTGTTGCAGCTGTTACAAATATAAGAAGAAGCAAGCATTTTCCAAAAAGCCTATTTCGTATTGAGTTGATTAAAGAAATCTTACTTTTGTCTATATTTTCTTAATTTTTAATATTTTTGGTAAAGTAGCCTTACTTAATCCTTAACGTTTTATTAATTTATTTTAATACGTGCACAAAGCAGCTGACTTGACTGTCAAGAATAGAAGAAGAAGCAAGAATTTTCCTGTGGTTGCGGTTGATGACTTCAATCGATTTTTGCATAATTCGTTTTTATTATTTAAGTATTTTGTATATAACTTCATTATGTCGAGCTTTCGTTTACTAACCGCCCTTCGCGCTACCCGTCCGCTGCCCATTAACAGTCAAAATCAGCGATTTGTTGCCAATAAATCACATGAATTTACATTTGCCCGCCGCCAGTTCTCGAAGGCCTTAAAGGACGTGGAAAATGGAAGTATAACTAGGAAATCATCGAAACCAAATGGCACGTTTAAGTTGACATTGTTGGGAGCGTGCATTGGCGCTGTCGCAGGATCTACATACACTATCTACACACGAATATGTGACAAGAACTCACACAAGGAGCACGAACGGACGCCGCCTAAAGTCGTGGAATTTTTCCCAGCGGACGTGCGCATTACAAAGCGCTTCATAAATCCTAAGGATACTTCCGGCCTGGACATAGTGCTATTTCAATACCAGACATGTCCATTCTGTTGTAAAGTGCGTGCATATCTGGACTATATGGGTATCTCCTATTCAGTTGTGGAGGTTGATGCAGTGCTTCGACAGGATATCCGATGGTCAGAGGTTAAAAAGGTGCCAATGGTACTAATCCGCCAACAGGATGGCCGATATGTACAGATGACTGACTCCAGCGCCATTATTTCCCTTGTGGCTTCCAGCATTCACGATAATCGCATCGATGTGGGTGAGCTAGCGCAGTTCTATCCACATATTTCCTATTTCGATGATGATGGTAAAAAGCGTCAAGACATATTGAACAAATACTTTCTCATGTACCAGGATCGCACACCCAAAAATATGACCAAAGAAATCGAAGAGTGAGTATCTAATTACTCGCCCAATCATTAGTTTATTATTTCGATATTTTTGCAGAAATGAACGCAAGTGGCGAACCTGGGCAGACAATCACCTAGTTCATCTTATATCACCCAATTGTTATCAGACCTTTGATGAAGCGCTGGAGACATTTGAGTGGTTCTCATTAGCAGGCGAATGGGATGTCCATTTCCCTAAATGGGAGCGTGATTTGATGGTTTACTGCGGCGCGACAGCAATGTGGGCAATAGCCAAAATATTGAAGCGACGGCATCAGCTCACTGACGATGTCCGTTCCCATATGTATGATGCCTTGAACAAGTGGACAGCGGATCTTAAAAAGCAAAATACGAAATTTATGGGCGGCAAAAAACCAGGACTAGCGGATCTTTCCGTGTTTGGCGTGCTCAGCAGCATGGAAGGATGCCAAACATTCAAGGACTGCTTACAAAACACAAGCATTGGTAACAAAAACCTGTAATGAAAAAAAAAAATGATCCATTACATTTTCTTTTATTGCAGGTAAATGGTTTTACGATGTTAAGGAACTTGTGCAGCAGAATCGCGGTGAATTGCATAGGGAGCGTATAGTTGGTGTAACAACGTTAGCATAGTAAAAGTAATGTGAAACATTTACGCTTTGTGATTAAAAATTGTTTAAATAAATACCGCAAATTTTTTATCAATTCAAATGTAATGGACTTTCGATATAGTTTGCTTAAATGACAGTCACAGCATGTTGCTTTAAAAAATATCGATTAATCGATGTCAACTAAACATCTCTAATTGTGTGAAACGCCGCTAGACGGAAACTTGCAAATCATTTCGGGTTGCTTTTCGTCTTGGAAATTTATAAAAGCTAAAAAAAAAATGAATAGTTTTGGCATAGAACAATTCCCGGATTATAAAGTGCCCGGAGTGCAGCATGTGGATTTTTCTCCCTACGAGTCCAACGGCGGGTGAGTGCTCAAAATACAAAATTAATAGAATTGTCAGCAATGTTAAATATGTTCTACAATTGGCAGCTCCATCGTTGCCATCGCTGGAGATGACTTTGTGGTTATTGCCGCTGATACACGACTGAGCAGTGGTTACAGCATCCACTCTCGTGACCAGAGTAAACTTTTCGAAATGTCATCAAAAACGGTTTTGGGCTCCACTGGCTGCTGGTGCGACACCCTTTCGCTGACTGGGCTGGTTAAAGTGCGAATGCAAATGTATGAGCATACCCACATGAAGACAATGACGACTGATGCAGTGGCACAAATGCTTTCTATTGTCATGTATAACCGCCGCTTCTTCCCCTATTATGTGTCCAACATCTTGGCTGGTCTGGACAAGGATGGTAAGGGCGCTGTCTATTCATACGATCCCATTGGTCATTGTGAACGTGCGACTTATCGTGCCGGTGGCACTGCTGGAGCTCTGTTGCAGCCAGTGTTGGACAACCAGATTGGTTACAAGAATCAAAACTTGTCCGCTGATCAGTTGCCGCCACTTACTAAGGAACGTGCAGTTGCAGTTGCGTCTGATACATTCATATCGGCCGCTGAACGTGATATATATACTGGCGACTCGGTGCTGATAAATATCATTACTGCTGACGGAATTGAGGAACGAAAGCTCCAATTGCGCAAGGATTGAAAATGCTAAGGTCAAGGGTAACAAAAAAAACTGCATTCACATATTACGTTCGACTTAAATTTGTTGTAACTCTATAAATAAAACAAAAATCTACAAGATGTACTGTGTTTCAATTGTGCTAATTTTAAAGAATATCCTATAACCTGGCCTTGCAAACAAGCGAAACATTTCTTATATATTCCAATAGGGTGATTACTTTTACATGGAAATTTTAATGTATGTGTTTTTTAAAATATAAACTTTTTAAACCGGTCTGTTGAATGCATGGCAACCCTAACAATCAGCTGTTAGTTTTTAATTTGGTTTCCTTGGAGTGTGCGCACACTGACTCCAATGACCAGTAAATTGTTTTTATTGAGAGTCTTACTAATTTGTCTGCGATTCTCACCCATCCTTGCAGCTAAAGATATGCTGGCGTCAATTATAAAGCCTGGTACATTTCGGCACATTATGTGCCGCAACAATGTATATCCACGCAGTAATGTAACGCGTTTCTCGGTGCCGGACGATTTGGTTTTTTGGAATGTTTCTTATGAATCGTATTGCCCGAACTGCTACACTGCCCCTCACATTGGCGGACAGATCTGGGCAGATCCACCTATACCAGACGAAGCTAAATGGAATCAGAATGACGGTGTGATAAACCGCGTTTCTTTCCACGGTGAGTATAAGATACAAAATGGCCTGCCACAAAATCCTATTGGTCGTACAGGACTTTGTGGGCGTGGCTTACTAGGACGTTGGGGTCCCAATCATGCGGCGGATCCAATAGTCACGCGCTGGAAACGTGATGATAATGGTGAAGTTGTGCGTCATAAGAACAGCGACAAGTAAGTGAAACTAGAGAACCACAGACGAAAAAATCTTTAAGCTGTTCTCTGACATGTCTTTTACAGAAGCATACTCCAGATGGTAGCCATACAGCGCTCTGACAACAAGATGTGGGCAATTCCTGGCGGTATGGTTGACCCGGGCGAGAATGTCAGCGTCACTCTGAAACGAGAATTCACCGAAGAGGCACTCAATTTCGATGATAAAGGTAACATGGTTGAAGAGTTCTTCAAGCAAAATGGAGAACATGTATACAGCGGTTATGTTGATGACTTTCGCAATACGGACAATGCGTGGATGGAGACAACAGCCCTGAATTTCCATGACGACGATGGCAGCAAAGTGGGCCAGCTGCAACTAGAAGCCGGCGACGACGCCACGAATGTGCGCTGGACAGATATAAGTGGAGATCTCAAATTACACGCTAATCACGCAGATATAGTGGGAGAAGTCGTTTCCAAGCGAAATGCACATTGGTAGACAATAAAATAGCATACTTTTATTTTAAATATAGCTATTTTTACTTTTTATTTACCTATGTCATCCTCTTATACTCTTAAACTTCTTATTTGAGTCGACATTTAGGTTGATGTATTCATGTTTCGTATATTTATTTCAGACTATTCATACATTTTTTTTCGCTTGCGCATTAACAATTTGAAAAACTGCATATTTCGCTAGGAAACCATTTTAAAATATATATAATTTTTTTTTCTTTTCTGAGTGCATTTGGAATTCATTCATAAAGCTTTGCTCTTACTTTCTAACCTTTTCAGCTAGAAAACAAGCAACTCATTTCATTTAAAAAATCAAAATAAAACTTAACTGCCCTATGTGTGTGACGGCATGTGTGTAGGTAAATTTGCATTTGTGTGCGTTTATAGAGATTGAAGGAAGTTGTAGGCCTCTTGACTGGAGTTGGCCACATTATTGAATTTGTCCGGATACTGCTCGCGTATTTCCAAAATTAAAGCACGCGCGCTCTGTTTGATATCTCCTTCGGCTATTTGATCCTTGTATAATACGTCTATGGTGATTTTAAGAATCTGTTCAAGGTAATCGACGATGGTGGGATGTGCGTGCATGTATAGAACACGAAACGCCTTGTGAACCATATCGTTCTCATCCGTATCTTCGCGTAGAGGCAAATGTGAGAGTAAAACGGGCAATACTTGCACCAATGGAACAATATTGTGATTGGTCACGATCAAACGGGAAACAGCGCCACAAATATTATCAAGAGCCGGAGCATTTTTCTCCGAAGCAATGGCACCAGAAAGAGCTTGTAAAATTACCTGAAAAGATCTACAAAAAACTCGAAAAAATATAACTAACTGAAAACATTTCGACTGAATTTTGGAACTCACTCAAAGGACTTCTCTTCGGCATACAAAACAAGCTCGCCCAGTCCAAAGTAGCAATTCTGACGGGCTTTCGGCTCCGGATCATTCACGCCATCAATAAAAATGGGGCACAGCGTATCAAAGTATGTGGCTACACAGCTACCCAGCGATTGGAAAGAGTCAGCCAATGCACCATAGACAAAGGTTCGTTGATCAGTCAAATCATTTCTCTTGGCCTTGATCTGAAAAACAAAAAATATGTTCAATCCAATTTGACATAAAATTCCCACGCGTTAATATACCAGTTTGTTCAAGTAGTACTGATACACGCGACCAAAGTACATAGAGAATATTTCAGGGCTTAAAGTCTTCCCAAAGGCAGGCAAGAGATTACCCGCGTTCTCAAGAAGCAATTCGTCAAATTCGCTGTCTTCTAGATCCTCCTCATCACCACCACCGGATGGCTCATTAAATTGGCAAGCCATTTTAGAGTTGAGAACATCCTTGATGCAAGCAAATATCAAGTCGGCGATTTCCTGAGTGGGTACGGCAGCGTTTTTCACTTCAATGAATAATTCGCTTAACATGTCGAGTAAATGAATGACGACGCCCTGTTCCTCATCGTTGCGGATCATGTGCGCGAATTTGGGCATAATAATCAAGCAAGCACGCTTAACACCCTCACTATCACCCATTTTGTAGAGTGAGGAGATAAAAGCGCAAATGGCCTCAATGGAGGACTTACGTATGTTGTCCTGTGGATGTTCAATCACCTTGTATACATTTTCAAAGGATGTTTGCAGATAGGGTGCGAAGGCGCTGCCAGTGTTGACGGCAAATTCTTTAAGTGCTAGAATTGCCTCCTCCTTTTCAAATACATAATCATTCTCCACCTGGTATCTATCCTCATCATCGTCATCCTCATCATCTGTATTATCCAAATCAATATCCTTATCAGAACAGGCCTTATCATCGGGGAACAAACTGTTAACAGGATCATCATCATCATTAGGCAGCATATCTTCTGTCGATATAACCGATTCAATAAGGCGGTCAATAATTTTGGGGAACACGGTTGACATGTCCTCGTTAACAACAATGGACAGAGCGCCCATCAAGTTATAGATGGCACGCCTAAAGTCCGGATCATTAGGCCCATCATCCAACATCATCAAGCAATAGGCCATTGTATCATTGGCTAGTGGTATGAAGTTATCTTTGCCCACGACGCGCGTAATTGAAGCCAAAGTATCAATTGCCTCGTTTCGCAACTCTTTCATCTCTTCGGTGCAATCCTTTACCAAATAATTTTTCAGTATCTCCACTATCCTGGGAAAATATGGCATCAAATGCTCCTTGGCAGCCAAAGCTGTTGCCGAGACGGCCGATAGTGCCAGCACACGAAGATGTATCGAATTGTTAGTATCCAGTGTATCGAAGAGACTGCAAGTATATAACATTAGCTAACACATTCGCTATCCGATATCAGATATTTCTTACCGACTCATCAATAGCGGCAAATGTGGCACAATGTCTTCCTCTAGATTCTGGCAGTAGGTTTCTAGAGCATAAAACATACGATCCGTGTGCTTTGGTTCCGGATTGCCTCTCTGCAAAATTGCGTGAAGAAAACATATGGACAAATCAGCAAGATTATATAGTACACTTGTGCTGCCATAAGTGCTGAGTGAGCATGCTTGAAAATTTGTGCTGTCCTTAAAACCTTGCTTCTTTGATTTATAATAATATTTACTTTTCTTAACTGTGTATATATAATTTCCTTAGAGCATTCATATAAGGTATTAAGAACAATAACAAAGTATTTGAATTTTTAAAACTATTCTACAGCATCAACTATAATATTTAGTTGCGGAAATTACACTCAATAAATAACATAAAAACAACAATAAACTATACAATATTATTCGGTTTACCGAAAAAAAGTACCCTTGCAGATATATTTTCGCTATAGCTACAGGATCAGGTAGTTTGATATTGATATGATGTTGTTGCTCACTTGTAAGACGCAAGACGTCGAAAAAAGTAACGTTTCAAACTGAGTAACAATGTATATAAACGGAATGTTATGGATACTGTTCCGAAATATTTACTGCTTATGGAATCAGATACTTTTATGCGTAAGACTTTCTATAATACAATTATAACACCCTCTGCAAGGGTATACAACATCGCTACAGCAGACAAAACATTTATACAGTAAGAAGTGAAGTGTGAAAAACAGAAAATTCGAATTGAGGAGAAAATGGCACCCTGTATTTGGTGAGAACTGATTTGCGTTTGATTTGCAGTTGATTTATGTACAGAATGGTATCTTTGCCACGCACGGAATTCGACTCGTTGCCATTGCTGTTTTGCTCAGCCTTTTTTGATGCAGCACAAACAAAATAAGATTATTATCATGTAAATAGACATGAAATTGTGGGTTCAAACAGTTTACCTTTAGCTCAATGACCAACTGCTGCAGAAAATCAAATAGTACGGGTAGTATCTGGGGCGCAAATTTCGATATCTCCGGCTGCAGATGCTCCGAGAATTGGCCCAAAGCAAAGAAACTAGCGATGCGCACAATGGGCGAGTTGTCAGCAATGCCACCCTTAACGATATTCAGCATAACTTCCAAATACTTGGAGCAAATGGCTTCCGAGCAGCCTTCGGCAATGACAGCGATACAAAGAAAGGCGGCCCGCCGACGCAGAGGATCAGGACTTTGCAATGCTGGCTCAAGCAACTGCAGTAATGGAGGAATCAACTTTTCCGGTGACATATTAATGGCCAGCAAATCGAGCGTTTGAGTTGCTGCTGTTACCGGACTGTTGCTGCTCTCACCAGTAAACAACTCATCTGACAAAGATTATACAATTTTATATAAATACATAGTTCATTAATAGGCCCTTGCTTACCATCATCCAGTTCAGTATCATAGCACATCATCTCAAATATGACAGCAATAATGGGTTCAAGTAGCTTCTGTTTGACAATTGCCTTCTTCTTGATGCGCACCACGCGTCCAATAAATGTAACCACCTGGACGCGTATGGAGTCATCGATTTGTTTATTGTTAGCCGTCTCGAGACAGAATTCCATTAGATGCTTCACATTGTTATTGAGCAACTTTGGCACATACTCGGCAATGCTATCAATGACATCGAATACAATGCAAAACTCCTGCTCATCGCCCTTCTGGGCAAAGGCAAACACGGTTTTGATGATGAGTGGCAGTATCTTTAAAACAGTCTGCTCGGCGCTTGTGTGACCACTTACAAATGGCATCAGATAGCTCATACCCATGGTTATATTAGCCACAGTGGGTGTGGCCAAATTACCTTTTGCCTCGGCGGTCATTAAAACAGCAGCAAACATTTGACAAATTGAGTCCATATGAGAGACAAATTGATCAGGTGCCGCATCGGTGAGTGTGGCAAATATGGAGGAGCCCAGCTCGCTTTCCTTGGCATCATCCAAATTGCAACGGCTATAAATGAAATTTAGCAGTTCGTTCAACCACGAGTCCTTCTTCTCCTCCTCGTGACGTACCAAGGAGCCAATAAATTGAGCTATGGCATTCTTAACACTCTTTTCCTTTTCGGCAATCAGTGCTTGGAGCATACAGGTCTTAATGCTGAAATATTAAACAATATAATCCACTCTAGATAAATCTTTATTGCTGTCTGTTGTCCTTACCTTTCTTTCTGGTCAACTGGCACCATTTGCCACAAGCGCAGCTTTTGTAGCCGCTTGTTCAGCAGCACAGCTGCGAATTGTCGCACTTGCGGCTCACGTTGTGAGACAACAATCTGGCATAGTGCCGGCAAGGTTTCCGGATTTTCGTAAGCTTTGCCCAGCTCACTGGTGGCCTAGCAACAAGAATATAGTATACCAAACATAAGAATTTCCTCATAAATTAATTAATAGCCGACATATATGTACATTTATTTGTGTGTATATGGATTTGCTAACGGCGTGTGCTGAATTATCGAACACACGCACATAGCGAGTGCACCTCACTGCTAAATACTGTATTAACAGCTTTAACACTATTGTAAAATATTTGAATGTTTATTTATGGGCGTGGCTACCACAGCATTATGAAATACTCTAAAATATTCACAATTATGGCTCTTAACTGTAATACCATACCATATACAATTCATAGCGGTAACTGTAATATCACTTCTACTGTTTGAAATACGTTTTGGAAGTTTTATTTCTACTTATGGACATTAAAGTTCTGCGTTACATTTAGTTTTATTTGTTTGATTTTATTTTTTATGAACTTTATTTTTTATTTTGCAAGCTTTATTTTAAAATGACCATTATACCTTATTTTACTGCGTAACTGGAGTATGTAAAAGCATATGTATAGGAATGTGTGCCTGTGTAGTACAGAAATGTGCACATGGTACAATGCAACTATTGTGCTCATAATTATATTCAAAATGATGGGATTTTAATATTCACATTCTGTACACGTGCAGAATTACGTATATAAATAATTTTAAAACTTAAATTAAAATTTGATGACATTTGGCAAATGAGCGCATTTTAAGGCGTCGGTGCTTTTTTGGCAATTGAAAGGATTAAAATTGATATACCGGTTGCTTACCTGACGTATCCGTTCAGTGTCGGTACACAATAATCCAGCAATGATTTTATCTAGTACAACATCCATATTTAACGCTGTTTTTAAATTAATTGGTTTCGCACAGCAAAAATCAAAGAAGCACGTATTCTATATGCCGCCGAAGCATGAACACGAAACGACTTTTGGCAATATTGCAATAATTAACGTGTGGTGAGCCAGGGCTGAAACGCACGGCAGCACCACGTTTTAAAAATAATAGGGATACAATAACTATTTAGTTATACTATATTTGTATTTGTTTAATGATTTTCACACAACGAAATTTTTGAATTTAGATACAGGATAAAATTAAACCAGCTTGCTTACTTTGTAAAACCATATTAAGCTTTCAATGTAGCACAACTTCGATAATACTTTCGAAATATCGATAAGTAAAGACAACAAATGTCAAAGTGTGCCCAGTTTGTGGCATAGCAGCAGCGTCGCGAGACACAAGCACCATTTTGAACGCCAACGTCGCGCGTTTTCTTTCTATACTTTATTATTCTGGATATTGTGTTGTTATAATTGTGTATTAAATGGATAAATCTGCTAAAAACCATAGCGGCAGCAGTCAGAGAGATAGCTGTTCTTTAGGTATATTAAGTATGGACAATCTCAGAGGTAAATGTATAAATTGTGTACGAGACCTTGCGTCTTCGCTAATAGCATAATTTCAATGTCTATGTATTCTTATATCTATAGTTTTTGGGGATATGTCAAACTTAAGCAACGCAAGCAGAGAATCATCAAATGTTCACGAGCGGCTAAAGGTAAGATCAATAATATAAATAATAATCAATTAAAACGCACACTTTGATTAATTATAGACGGGAAGGCTTAAGGCTTTGGAAACTTTGGGAAAGCCACGTCCACGCTGTGGATATGCATTTGAAGAACATGATGATAAGGAAAGAAGCAAGCTTAAACGTGAGAAGAGGCTTTTATTAATAGAATTCATGTAATATAAATATCATTTTGTAGCCGACAATCGTGTGAGTTTTGCAACCAGCCGAAAAAACAACACCACAAACATCTCCGATCTAATCACTGAAGAAACCATTGACCTGAATTCAAGTGGCTCCATTCTGATGGAAACGGCTGCTCCAGTGGGCACAAATATATTCTTTGAGCCGGACGAGATAACCGGGCGTTCGACATTATGCAAAAGCGGCAAGAATGACTCAAAACCTGGTATTCAAATCTCTGTGGCAGATATACTAAGATCCTCGTTTGTAGACAAAGCGCGCGTACAATTTGCACAGCAGCTGGAGAACGGGCCGATTACTGAAAGTTCGAGCAATAGCACTTTGAGTGATTCATTTAGTTGTTCTCGCAGCTTGCCACGCACTGCAGATATGAGCAGTTCAAGCCTTAACGGTGGCTCTGGCATTTCCTTTGGCCTTACAGCTGGTCAGGGTTATAATGAGAGCTTTGCTCCGGCTGAGATGATGCAGTCACAGTTAGTAATGGGCGAAATATCGTGGGCGCAGGAATTTGCCGATGTCCCAACGGCCACCCTCAGCAAGCAAGCATTGCAAAAAATTGCAGCGCCATCCTCCCCATTAGAAATTGATAACTTAGTTTCCAAGTAAGTTAAAAAATATATTTGTAAGTAAATATAACCCACAATTTCATTTTGCAGCTCAATCATTGCTGGAGATCCCAATTTTTCGTTAGGCAATTACTTTCAAATGCGCTCAGAAAATTTATCATTCATTGTGGGTCGATCTAGCCGAGGCGGGGATCGCCAAGCTGATCAGAAAAATACAACGGTAAGCAGCGCAGGTGAGAAAACGCCACAAGTGGATAATAAAACTTATACAAAGCTCGAAAGCAACGCCAAGGTCGAACGCAATCTGATGAAGAAAATGCAACATGATCATTTTAACAAGGCATTGCAAGCCGAAACAAAGAAAAAGCCAACTACCTCGGAATTATTCAGCTTGTCAGCCATTGATGCTGCCTTGCGTAAGTTTAATAGGAATAATGTTGTAACTTATCTAACGAAACCCATATTTTACAGGCAATTTGGACGTGAATTCAGATACTTCTGTAGGTGAGGTTGTCAATAGGCTGCGTGCACGTAACCATGACCTCGAACTTGATGATGAGGATAAAGAGAATACGTTGTGCAAATCTACATCCGTATCAAAGTTTGCAGACACCATGAGCTTTACAGATTCGCTATTGAATTCAAGTGACTTTCAGCAGTTGCAAAAAAGCATGGACTCAACAACGAAACGACAGCCGTTAAGTCCGCTGGCGGACTATATGCCAAGCCAACCTATTATACTTATAAACGCTAGCGAAGGTCATGACGCAGACATAGATGAATGGCCATCGTCACCAGTGAAGTCACCTGGACGTCGTGTGCGCCACACAAAATCTCCGAACAATAACCGAAGCTTGAGCCCTACAAGAAGCGATGGCCTTAAACCACTAGCCACCACGGATGAGGATACTGATGTAGATGAGAATAAGACGCCGCTCAGAAAAACACGCAATAATACTCTTCCTGTTGTACGCACTCAAAATTCGTTCTGTTCCACACGTGTCGATAGCTGCGATGCAGTCCCATCTTCATCCCAATGTGATTTTGGCATTTCCCCAAATCTGGCTCAGAGTGTTTCCGTTTCCAATTTGCAACACGTATCGCCTTTATCGTCGCCTCGCAGCTGCTTGTCTTCGCCGCTTCTGGACAGCACAACGAGCTCGGAACGTCGTCTTTTAGCCGGTTCTAGCTTAGCACGCAGAGTTAATACTTCTCCAGCACCCAGCGACGCAAGCTCCACAAGTGGATTTAATGCAATGCGAAAAGTGGGCAGTGGTACACAGGTGAGTGTAGCACCACGATGTATTTCGAGTTGCTCCAACTCGAGTGAGTTCAGTCATCGCGACGGAAAATTGCTGCCCTTGAAGGTCACCCACACAAGTCTCTGCTGGGGCAGCACGAAGCTTCGTACAGATGTGCGCAAATCCATGCAAATCAAAAATACAAGCGACAAACGGCTCGTGGTTCGCCTGTGCATACAAGGACCTGGCTTTCAGTTGGTTAGCGGTGATAGCAATGCCATCACATTACAGTCCATGGAATGCCGAAGCATTGGCATTAACTTTTGTCCGACGGTCAGTGGCGCAGCCATTGGAGCGCTCAAGTTCTATGCGCCTTTTGGTGCCAACAATTGCCAGCAGCCAGGCTTGGAAATTCCTCTATATGGTTACGGAGGGAATGCCTCAATTACTATACAAGGGTTACTAAAAGGACCTGTTGGTGCCAGCTTCCTAACCATAGGCAATGTATGCGAGCTGGCTTCGGGTGCTCTGATGGCTAGCTTTAAGTTTTACAACAAGGGACCGCTTACAGCCTTTGCTGGCATCACAATCGATTCAACGGTGTTCTTGAAGCCACGTCTCAATGCCGCCTTTGAGGTGCGTCCCAACAAAGTTATACTTCCTCCTCACAGTGAGGCTATGGTACAGATTGTATTCCGACCCAATCGTGAGGATATCAAAAACATTCTGAAAAAGGCTTCGTCGGTCCTCACATTGGCCAACATGCGGGTATTTTGTGGTGATGAACCAAATCGACAGCGTATGCGAGCCTTAGTACATCGTATGACGAGCGAACAGCGGGAGCAATATACCTCGTCCATGCTGGACAACATAGTGTGCAGCTTTCCCAGTGAACGGCCCATACGTAGCCTAGCCATGCTAAACGAGCCTCCAGAGTTTATACTTGATCTGGTAACCGTGGTTCGGATTATTGATGTGGCATTAACTTTAAATCGAGACTTGGATGAGTCTGCTGAAACTTCACATCTTTGTTTGTCGGACGCCGATGAGACTATTCTGTTTCGCACTGTTTGTGCAGCCAATTCCCCTACGCCAAGCTATAATCTGGATCCCGTTGACGAGTTGCACGAGGCAGATACGACTTCAGCCATGGAACAGCAATCACTGGAACGCAACTGGTCTGTGCAACCTACGTTGATTGAGATTGATTTGTCCAACAGCAGCGGCTTAGACGGAATTAAGTTATTCATCAAGAACAGATTCAGCTCTCGTCAATATATTGAATTGAATTGTAATGTTCCAGACATTCTACACATTTCTCCCAGTGAATGCTATGTGGCCCCTGATGGTGGTCATGTGGAAGTTCTGGTACGGCCATTGCGCACACCGAAACGTGAAGTACTTAACAAACAAATGCAAGTCCTTGTCGAGGTGTCCATGGGAAGTGAGCGTACTAATGTGCCCGTTACTTTTAAAGTCTAAATTTATATAAGTGCATTTATCCTTTACAGCCATGGTTTGAATTGTGTTAGTTTTTAATTGTGATATATATTGTATTTTTAATTATTTTCCTGTGTCATTCGTGTATTCAAATAGATAACGGTTCGTTAAATGAACAATATAATTTTTTAAGCATTAAATCTCCTGTCAAGAATGTATGACGCACTGGGCACACTTTTCGCACCAATGAATACAAATGTTTAAAGATGCCCGTTACTTATTTTAAATTTATACTTGATCCATTTATGTTAAATTATGCTAGTTAAGATTTAATTTCCATTTTCATTGTATTGTTTTACTTTTTCGTTCATTAATAAACCGAACCCACAGTCAAGTTTCCATTTATTTTTCTAAAAGATTTAAATTGTTGCTGAAAAGTATGACATATAAGCGTAAAACAGCTGATGCTATCGTTTGGTATATTTATCGTATATTGTGCTGGTTACACTGATCGCATCAACAAGAACTTTCTGCTGCATTTTAGTTTTTAATTTATTAAAAACTAATATAATTATTTGGGCCTGAAATAAAATTCTTATTATTTATTGCCATAAGTCGATAGCATGCCTTCCTATGAATTGGCGCTTGTTCTGAGGCAACTTCCACGGGTTTGTATGCAAAAAACGAATGCACCGGTTATGTAAAGTAAATAAATGTGGTTTTTTTTAGCCGGAGTTAATTTCAGTCATCAAGCGGACAGCTGAAGCAATCTTCGATAAAGGCGGTATAATTCGAAAGTTCGAAAATCTTGGCACACGTGCCCTGCCCTACAAAGTGAGCGAGCACGGTGTTATACACCGAGAAGCAACCCACTTTACGATTACTTTCGATTCGGCACCCACAAAATTGTCAGATTTAAAGGAGGAATTCGGTAGAGATATCGATATCATACGCAGACACATCTTCAAATTGGAAGAGCCAGAGGAACACAAGTGCACATTGCATGATGAAATGCTGCCACCCTCTTACCGCAAAGATGTGCAGGAAATAATTGATATAGCAAAGAGAAAACAAAAACCTAAGTACAACTACAACTCAGGATTAGATTATTATCCTTTCCAAAAGTAGACTCTATAACCTTTAAATAAAACCCATGATAAATTGCTAAAAACATTTGTCTACATTGTGATGTTTCTAATTCTAAAACATTATGAAGTACTTGTTGAAATATTTATTTTATCAACCAAGTTCACAGTGTCCGTTTATATTGGTTTTATTGCACACAATTAGTGTTATCAGAAGTTGATAAACAGGCATAATCAAATCAGCTATATATTATAGCGTATACGAACTTATTAATAGTCACCGTTCAATATTCAATCGTTGAGGCAGACAAGGAATTAACATGGCACCTCAAATTCGACCAATTTCTGCGGAGCTGCAAGCGGTGGCCAAGGAGCGACTGAACGAGGATCCTGATCGCATTGAAGCAGATCTCGAGACATTGAAGACTTGGATACGACAACAGCCACATCTCAATCCACGCACAGACGATCAATTCCTAGTGGGCTTTCTAAGAGGCTGTAAGTACAGTCTGGAGAAGACAAAATCGAAATTGGATAAATTTTATACGTTGCGTACAAAATATCCAGAATTATTTAGTGTAACTGATATTGACGATCCCTTGTTACGAGAAATTCACCGATTAGGGTAAGCTGACTATAACTTAACATGAAGGTCATTTGATAAAACGTAATCTATCATTAATAGACCCATTGTCTACTTACCCAATACATTGAACGGAGCACGGATAGGCATATTTAGACTAGGTGTTGCACCTGCTGAAAAATATAAGATAACAGATGTAATGCACGTTGGCCAAGTAATGCAAGAAATTGCCCTTCTGGAAGATGACGAAGCTATAATAAACGGAATAATACTTATTATGGATATGAGTGGAGCAACTGCATCGCACTTATTCCAAATGACTCCCGGTCTAGCGAAAAAAATGACTGTCTTTAATGAGGAGGCATTTCCTATGCGGCCCAAGGCTCAGCATTTTGTGAATACGATTTCTGGCTTTGAAACCATCTTTAACATGGTTAAGCCCATGATGTCCAAAAAGCAACAGGAAAGACTCTTTATGCATAGCAAGATAGATTCACTTTTGGAACATATTCCTTTGAAATATCTACCCAAGGAATATGGTGGCGAAAATGGTTCCATAGATGAGAGCATAGAGGAGTGGCAAAAGAGATTTGACCAATATAGAGATTATTTTAAGGAAAATGCTCAATTTGGCACCGATGAAAAACTGCGTCCAGGAAATCCAATAGATTTTGATGGCCTTTACGGCACAGAGGGTTCCTTTAGAAAACTAAATGTTGATTAAGAATTAACATTTTCTTAATACGTTTCAATTGGTAAATATACAAAGAGATATACGTTTTATACAACAATAAAAGGAAACAAATTTTTAACAAGAGTATTTATTAAAATACATCGATATATATATATATATATCGATAATGTCGTGGGATAATTGACAGCTATAGCCCATGTGACTTTGACGTATGGAAAAAAACAGTGTTTTACGTTTTATTGCAGACAACATTGATGATAACAGTAGTAACTCTGCAGTATACTTTTCGGCAGTAATATTATGTTAAACACGAATTGTTTTCGCGTAAATAATCGATCTACAGAATAATTTAATGTTTTTTAATAACACGGGGAACTCTACCGCTACTATTCACATTAATCTTTTATTTTAAAATACTTTATACAGTCAAAATTCGGGTATCATTGTGTTCGCAATGTTACTAACAGTGTTATGTTAATGTTAAAGTCCCGAATCTGTAAACTAACATCCCTGTGTGTCACGACGTATGTGTGACTTGACGTATGGAAAAAGTGTATCACATAACTCTGTCGTAGTTGTATTTTTTTTATTAATTAGGACGTACATTTTTCTAAATTAGTGGCGTGCAACTGGCTAAAAGCAGTTGTGAATGCCAGCAGATACGTTGGAGTTAACGAAATAATCAACACACATTGTGTTAAATCGATATCTATATATACATATGTGTGCGTAACGAGTATACGATAATTGTGAGCACGCGTTTTGTAGAGTATTTTGCGTTGCAAAGATGCATTCGCTTAATTGGACATCGCGTCTAATATCTCGAGCCTTACGTAGCAGCTTCTCAACGCTTCTTGACTCCGCGTCGGGTGCCACAACCAAAGGTGCTGCAAAGACAACGCCAATTCGATCTCGGCCACGATTTGTTTCGGTGGTTTGTGGCTTCGCCAAGGACAATCTGCGACACAAATATAAGCCTGGCAAATACGGCGAAGACTCCTGGTTTAAGGCATCCACAGAGTCGGCCGATGTAATGGGCGTGGCCGATGGTGTTGGAGGCTGGCGAAGCTACGGCATCGATCCGGGGGAGTTCTCGTCATTTCTCATGCGTACGTGCGAACGGCTCGTGCGCTGCACCCATTTTAATCCTCAACGTCCCGTCAACCTGCTTGCCTACAGCTACTGCGAGTTAATGGAACAAAAGAAACCAATACTAGGCAGCAGTACAGCATGTGTGCTAATACTGAATCGAGAGACAAGCACGGTGCATACAGCGAATATCGGAGACAGTGGTTTTATGGTAGTCCGAGAAGGCGAGATAGTGCATAAGTCAGAGGAGCAACAGCACTACTTTAATACGCCCTTCCAGCTATCCCTACCCCCGCCAGGCCATGGGCCCAATGTGCTCAGCGATAGTCCCGAATCGGCGGACACAATGAGCTTTCCCGTGCAAGAGGGTGATGTCATACTGATTGCCACTGACGGTGTTTTTGACAATGTGCCCGAAGAACTGATGCTGCAAGTACTGCGCGACGTAGAGGGTGAACGCGATCCGGTCAAGCTGCAAATGACAGCGAATACTTTGGCGCTGATGGCTCGCACCCTCTCCCAAAATAGCGATTTCCTTTCGCCCTTTGCCATCAGCGCTCGTCGCAACAATATTCAAGCGCGCGGCGGGAAGCCAGATGACATAACCGTGGTGCTCGCCACAGTGGCAATGTGAACCACCTCATTGTTGTCCTAATCCCTAGTTCTTAAATGTGTAATTAATTGTAGATTGTACTCGTTTAGTTTTTAGGAGTCAGTTTGTTCCGGTAGTTATATCCATATATATGTTTAAGCTGCATGTTGAGATTGTGAGGACAGACACTCAATTGTTAGCTACCCAAACCCATACACACTCACATAAATACAAACACTTACTAATCGACGCATCCTGGTGAGGCGATCCCAAAAAAATAATCGAAGTCCAAAGCGCGTAATCAATGCCTTGAACTATATATATATATTAATAAATATATAAACATTATGTATAAGTAGAAACGCTTTTAAAACGAAAAAAATTATCAGCCGAACTGATCGTTGTCGTCAATGGCAGCGAGTTACGAGAGAGTTCTAATCAATAATAAAATGCGACATACATTACATGCATACAAAAAAACAAACAATATGAATTACATACATACACACATACATATATACCCCCCGCACTCCCAATCAATTAAAAGTTGTGGGATGCTATGCTAATATTTGAACTGAGGATTTATCCAGGCAAACTGTCTGACGGACGAACTGTTAGTCAAATGTACTCACTGATATTGCGATTTAATAAAAAAAATATTCATGAAAAAAAAAATAAAAAATGTGTGATTACTAATCTCTTTTATAGAAGGCGCAAAGGTCATTTAAACCTTAAAAGCGCTCTTGGATATGGTTTCATTAATTATTTCTGCTATATCTGCAGTTACTGGAAGTATACTCACTTCACCAGCAATCGCTATGCGAGTCCATTCCTTATACTGCGCAGTCCCGCACAACGCCGATATCGTGAGCGAAACGCACATCTCTAACTTCTTACGCCAGCTGTTACCCATAACTCAACGTTTACCAACACTTGACTACGAATAGCACCACAACAAAAGCCAAAAAACAACCAAGAACCGTAACGAAGAACGGTTTTCAGTGCAAATGGAGCCGTAAAATAAACAAAATCAACATAAAATGAAACTCTACAAATTAAACACGCATACGCGGGGGTGCAATAAGTCATACGGTAAGTGGACCAAAGAAAGCTGATGTCAATAAATGCTTTTAATGTGCATTTGTGCAGAATCGGACTTGGTATTAAATCCACAGGATCATCCAACAGCTAAAGTTGGAGATGTGGTGGAAATATATGCACCTGACGATGAGAACGGCACGCATTTGCTGCTGCAGATAACTGAGCTGAATGAACAGAGTAAAACGGGTCGCAATGTGATAAGCATAGAATCGGGCATTGCGACAGCATTTAAGATGCGCTCCTATTCCAACGTTGTAATGCGTATTGTGAATCCCGCGAACGTTGCTCTCGACTCGATAGAGATTACATTTAAGGAGCAGTACATGGGCCGCTCTGAGATGTGGCGACTAAAAACTTATCTGGTGAGTTCTGTCTATCACTAAAGACAAGCCCAAGTAAATATAACCCTTTCTTTCTGCTTGCAGACAAATACCTGCGTGTATGCGAATAAAAAGATTGACTACAATGATATGCAGATACGTTGCCAAGTTTATGAGATGTGGTCGCAGGGGGAACGTGTGGCTAGTGGCGTTATTACAGACGATACCAAGATTGTGTTTCGCAGCAGCACCTCGATGGTCTATCTCTTTCTGCAAATGTCTTCGGAAATGTGGGACTTTGATATACACGGCGATTTGTACTTTGAGAAGGCTGTCAATGGTTTCCTCACCGAGCTCTTTCAAAAGTGGAAGAAGCTCAGCTGCAATCATGAGGTGACCATAGTGCTTTTTTCTCGCACCTTCTATGCTGCCAAGTCATTGGATGAGTTTCCTGCGCACATGCGGGATTGCTTGCAACAAGACTATAAGGGACGTTACTATGAGGACTTTTATCGGGTGGCTATACAGAACGAGCGCAATGATGATTGGTGTACGGTGTTGGCGCAGCTGCGCAAGCTGTTCACTTCCTACCAGGAGACTGTGCTGCGCTATCATGAACGTCAGCATATGGTTATACCACAAGCGACCAACTCAACTGCCACACAAGGCAACTTCCTTGAAGTACTTAACATTTCATTGAATACTTTTGAGAAGCATTACCTAGATCGCACTTTTGATCGTACGGGTCAACTCTCTGTTGTGATAACACCCGGTGTGGGCGTCTTCTCTGTGGATCGAGAGCTGACGAACATTACCAAGCAGCGCATCATTGATAATGGCGTTGGCAGCGATCTCGTTTGTGTTGGCGAGCAACCCCTGCACGCTGTGCCGTTGCTCAAGTTCCACAATAAGGACACGTCCATAACATCGGCTGATGACTACTCATTGCCGCATTGGATTAACCTAAGCTTCTACTCGACTAACAAAAAGATTGCCTATTCTAGTTTTATACCACGCATCAAGCTTCCTTTTTTATCGGCAGTCGAAGAAGGCGATGTGGAAGAGAACGAGCGCAATTTCCTTAGTTGCAATCAATCGGAATATATTCACAACTCTTTGTTTGATTATGATGCATACGATGAGCAAATCTTTCAGCCACTGCCAGCGCAGAGCACATGGTGAGATTGAAAACTGTCTATGTAATTCCTTTTCATTTAACTGTTCCTTGACAGTTCACTGCAGCGCATTGTGCGTGCCAAGAAGACATCGGTACCCAGCTTTGAAACATATGCGTATCGTAACAATGACTGGGAAAACTTAACGCCCACTAAGATACCCAGTTTACGCCGGAAAATGTCCGATCCGGATATACATCATGGCACTTCCGGCATGCTGGCCACATTGACAGACACCGCCAACAACTTATCCGAGTCCCTGGCCTCGGAGAAGAATGCGAGACGCACGATTGTGAGCATCGCTCCAATTGTGCGTCCTGGTCGTGCATTAATCAATCCCTTTGATCCATCCCATGTGACCATAAAATTGACTTCTAATCGACGTCGATGGACGCATATCTTTCCCAAGGGACCGACAGGCGTGCTTATACAGCAGCATCATTATCAAGCGGTACCAGCCAAGGCATTGCCTGCTGTCAACTACAATCGACAGTTGCAGCACTCCAACAGCAGCAGCAACAATAATACCAATAATAATAATAATAACAACGAACAGGAGTTAAACTCAGTTGTTGGAGAGCATTTTGATGAGCTGTCCACTCACTCGCTGTTGAGCCAGAGCAAGTGCTATAACTCGCACAATGAGGAGAAATCTGATTGTATGTACATTTTAAGATACATATGCAGATCATTAACTGAGTCCTGTGCACTGTCCTTTACAGTTTTCAAGCGTCGCAATCCGTCGCTGTTGAATGCCGCGCCCGCTGCCAATGTACCCAACCTGACGGCCACACAGGCGAAGTCCTTTTTGTGGGGTGCCACTGGGGAGCAGGAATGGACGCCAGCAATTACTACGGGTATGTTTGTTTAACTTATTTATTTTGCTACTAATTCAACTGTCATATGGGGTTTGCTGAAAGATATTATCGCTTGGGTGGGTAAGCAAGTACAGCAGCATTCAGTTGCAGTTCGATTTGTGCAGAATGTTGGAAATGTTGCTGCTGTTGCAGCTGGCTATCAATGGCACGCAATTGGCACCGTTCTTGGATCGTATAGGACGCGACAATCAGCTGCAAAGCATCTGCCTTGTGCACAGCTCGGTTGCAACTAAACCAGAGTTTTTGGATGTATTGCAATTTGAACTGCATTTGGAACAGAACCATTTCAATTTGCTGCCACAAATCATATCAACAGAACTTTCAGACTGGCAATTCAACAGTCTGACGGATCAACAAACTGTCTTTGTGATCCTTGCCACAAATACTACAGATCCGATCATCGAGCTGCATTCGGAGCGTGCACGCGACCGTCGTTTTTGCAAGACTTTCTTTCTCCTGCGCCAGGACGAAGGAGCAAGAAACTTAAGAACCTTTTTTGAATACTTATGGCTTAAAGGTTTTCGATCTGCTTTGGTTATGGTGGCCAAGCAACGTCTCTATCACATGGATCCCTACCCCACTTTGCGTGTGCTCCAAGTGAGCTTAACTGAGAACGAGCGTTTAATATTCCCGTCGACTAAGCGGACCGATTTTATGGGCTACGCGCTGCGCGTGCCTGTACAACTGGATGTACCATCCACCTTTTGGTTTGCAAGCAATGATACTGGCACACGTAAGCTGCAGTTAGATGGATCTGGCGGTACTTTGATACGTGAATTGATGCAACATCTGAATGTGTGCCTGGAGGTCTATCCACTGATCATCAATGGCTCTAATAATATTAATATGGCCGCTCTTGTGCAGCTCGTGGCGGAGCATCGCATCGAACTGAGTCCCCATCAGTCTACGACACTGCAGCGATCCAAGAAGGTGGACTACTCTTATCCGTATGCCGTGGTGCCCCGTTGCTTCATGCTGCCACTTCATGCGCCCTTTCCACACGGTCTGTACGTGATAAAGCCCTTTCAACCGTTTGTATGGTTGAGCCTCATCATGATGGTGCCCATCAAGATCCTGCTGCGATATTTGATGCGACATTGTATTTGGCATTTTAACTTGAATTTGTGGTCGATGCTTGGCGTGCCGGGTAGCCAAATGGGTAGCAATGCCCACAAATTGCTATATTCACCTCTATACTGGCCATGTCGACTGCTCATCTGTGTCACATTGGTCTTCAGTGCCTTCATCATTGTACAGCTTTATGTAACCAAGTTGACCTCGTTGCTGACTGTGTTACTAACTACGAACCCAAGGATGACAATTTTGGAGTTCCTCCAGTTGCCTTACCCCATTGTGGTGCTGCCGAGTGATGTGGACGCGATTCTCGCATCCTATGGCAATAGTTCGCAAGTGAGACGCCACTTTTATTTTCTGAATGAAATTGACTTTTATAATCAGCGCGTGGAGATGCAGGATGGCTATATTTATCCAATTAGTACGCTACGGTGGAAATTCTTGAGCATGCAGCAAAGATACTTAAAGCAAAAGCGTTTCTGGCTTTCTCCATTCTGCTATGGCACCTTCCCAAACCAGTTTCAGCTTCGAATTGGGTCGCATTTCAAGGAGGCGCTGCATCATTTCGAGCTCCATGTCCAGGAGGCGGGCTTGCAGGACAAATGGCGTAGCCTTTACTACAGCCGTGCCAAGCAGTTGGGTTTTGTGCGCGACTTTGCCAACCTTGAGTATTATGAACTTATGCAGAAAGTGCGTCCTTTGTCACTCAATCTGATCTCGTCCGTGTTTTATCTATATTTATTTGGGATATTCGTTGCTCTACTCGCCTTCCTCCTCGAATTTGTTATGTAAATGTAGAAATACTACCACTGACTGCATTTTTTATTTCGATTTTAAGGCATTTCGTGTAATTCTCAACTAATTAACTTATGTATTTTGGATATATCTTTCATTTCTTAACACATTTGATACCGACGAAAATTCAACCAAAATTTGATTACACTTAACCATATATTTATGTATTTATATATTTATATATATATATATATATATATATATATATATATATATATATATACATAATATACATATATGTGTATATGTATTTGATGGCCAATTCACAATTCCCGCTACTCCACCAACACATAAATAATAAATATAAACTTGCGGCAACAAACGACAATTTGAATATACAAAACAAACCCCGATTGGATATAAATCAAACTTAATCTTAATTATCGACATTCACAATAACATCGAACCTATCGACATCGACAACTCATCGACGAATCGTAACGGTTTTGTAGAAAATGGCATTGCTCTACATAATGGGAATGCAACGGGCAAACACATGAAAGCAATTGTCGAAAGCGAACATAAAAATTATGGAACATCACGGCTTGAGGCTACGAGCGAGGCAGTCGGCAAAGGAAAAATCATCATAGGTTTGGCAATACAAAAAATAATCATAATTTTGTACAAAGCAATGCATCCCACACAAACACACACATATATACCTACACACACACACATACATACATGCACCTTGTCCACAGTAGTTTTCTAGACATAGAATAATGTAGTTAACTTTGTTTAATTGTGTAGAGTTCGCACATAATCTTGACTGTAGCACCATGTAGTTAAACGTTGTATATGTAGTGTGTATGTGGTCGTTTTAACGTAGTTATCGATACACAAAAAAAAACAATTCAAATAAGAACTATTCTTACGAAACTTAACGAAGCTATCGACAAAAAAAAGCCTATCTAGAAATTGACTTATTGACAACTGATTGAAATTGTTATGCAATGTATCAATATTCAAAATTTCCATTTTATAATAATGGACATATATAAATATATACAGTTCACCTATATAGATTGATCAAATTTTAGTATATATTTTTTTATATACAAAAATGAAAAATAACTAGCGAAGCTACAAATTCAATTAAATTTCAAACTAATATTAAATGCATAGAACATTTTCAATTATGTAAAGCTGAAAATCAATGTCTTTTAGACTTACTAAAATTCCATTCTTTATTAAGGATTCAATTTTTGTTGCAAATATCGATTCATATAAATTTAAGGCAAGAAACGCGTTAATTAGAATACCTTAAATCTAAAGCTTATAAACTGGTGTTAAACTATTGTCCTTCTGATTGAACGTGAAATTGATAAGCATTAGCTCGTATAGGCTGTATATATAGCTTAAGCGTAAATGCAACGTTTCCACTGACAACACATCATTTTAGCTAAACATTTGGTTAATGCATTTCATTGCGCCTCACTCACCACCTACCTACCACCCACCCTATGCACATCTATTCACACAATCTGAACAAGGTGCTGGGGGTGTTGTGCTATTATTATATCTTCAGCCTGAAGCATGTGGCATGAGATGCAAAAATGTTTTCTTCAACTATTTTTTTTTTGTTATTTGTAGTGATCGCATGCTTTTCAGCCACGCCCACTGATCATTGCACGCACACACCTGCCTCTTAATTATTGTTGACCACCAATCCTAAAAACCCGAAATTAATCTATTAAAAAACATTTGAAGCTGGTCTTAATTTTCGTATACTTGGAGCAACTGGTCTTTTAAATATATAGAGCTTAAGCGATTTGAAATTTGTGTAACTATTATAATCATCTACATATATATATTTATATATGTATATATACATATATATATATATATATATATATATATATATATATTTCTATATCGTATTTCGTATCGGCGTTGGCTTTTTCTATTTGCGTACCTTTCTTGAACACCTTTGCCCAATTGCACGCTGCGGCGTTTTCTGCTTGGTTTTTGTTAGTTTCTTTTTTATCACGTTTGCCGCTTTCAGGCGTCGACTGGAAATCTCTATCCATACCCGCCTGCCTGCCGATAACCACGGATTACTTTCCCGATAAGCGTTCGCTGCACAATGACTATGTCATCTCCGATTATACACTGCTGCCGGATGATGTGAATCTGGATTATGCTAAGAGTCGTGCTGTCTATCGCAAACCCTTGTCCACGGAAGAGGTGTGTAAAGAGATTGTGTCACAGCGCTTGGCCCAGGGCTTTCAACTGATTGTCGTCGAGGAGAAACAGCCAAGCTCCAACAGCTGCTGCTCCGCGAATGGCAGCTGTGCTGGTCCAGGTAGCAATCTTGGCTCATCCGCTGTATTGCCCGTAAAACCGCCGTGCGAGCCGAACAGGGAGTATCTATTATCCATAGGACGCATATTTCACAAGATCTCTCTAAGTGGGTCAGTTATTACAGTAACTGGCTATAAGCCCAGGTGGGATTTTGAGTAGTTTGTATCTTCAATATGCTGACACCACACTTTTTTGCTCTTCATAGGCATCCCTATCCGCCCATTAATGTTGATTATCGCTATCGTTTCCATGCGCCACAGCATGAGACCTATGAAATTTCTGGCGTTAACTTTACCACTGAGAAACTGGAGAACTTTAATTGGAACCATATGGATTTATACATATGCACGCGAGGCGATGTTGATTATCCGCTAATGGAGGTGAGCATGCTGATCCATAAGCCACCATTTACTTCCTCTTCTTGCCTTTGCAGAGCCTCAAGTACTGGCGCTTTCGCATGTATCTGTTGCCAAAGGATACCGTGGTCAATAAGATCGTCAACTGCGGCTCTCAGCGTTGCGACATCTTTACTGATGCGGTTCTGGACAATACCCGTGATCAAATCGAGGACTTTGTGCGACTCATCGAGAATGTCAGCAAATTGAGACGACAAATATGTCGCAAGGCGCGCGTAAGCTGGCTACGATATTACACCTAATCTCAAATTTGTTTAGTTTGTTATTGTTCTTCATTGATTTACATTTAGCTGCAATACTTATTGATCGTTTATCGACATCTAGTTCCAGTTCCAGTTGCAGCTCTAACACTTTCAGTGTGTTTACCGCACTGTGTTTTGTCCCTCACATTAATTTCTGTTTATTGTAAATGTAGTGCTTACTGCTTAACCAAATGTCCAATTGCAGGATAGC
This sequence comes from Drosophila hydei, assembly GCF_003285905.1. Classification (NCBI taxonomy): domain Eukaryota; kingdom Metazoa; phylum Arthropoda; class Insecta; order Diptera; family Drosophilidae; genus Drosophila; species Drosophila hydei. The sequence goes on from NW_022045848.1 coordinate 352,811, forward strand.
CCCACTACCCACAGCTTTACTAAGCGACGACACAGTACCAGCATTATTTCCAGGCCTCTCAACCAGGTTATCTATCCACTTTACCAATCTAACTGAATATACATACATATATATTTAACTGTGATTTGCTTTCTTTTTTCGCGCTGCGCACATTTTGTTTGTCATTTTGATTTGCGCACGCTTTGATTTTCATCAAGTTTGAAGTTTTTACTTAAAGTACGTTGCCCATATCTTGTTTCTAATATTATTTAACTTGTCTTCCGTCTCGCCTGTGCCCCGCCCCTTCAATGCCAACCTCTCTGTCTGTGTATCCTGCGCAACTGCAACACTCCCGTCTTCGCAGGGACTCACGAATTCGCCGTTCCGTGAGCGCGTCGGCAGCAATCGTTTGCCAGAGAAGAGACCCAGGTTTTTATATCGTATCCAAAGAAAAAAAAACAAACAAAAACATTCACACACACACACACACACACACACTTTGATTTGCATCTGTATATGTATTACTGCGCTTGCGGAGCTGAGCTATATTGTAACGCCCCTACCACCTCCACTGCCCCTAAAACAATTTGGTGATAGACTATTGTAGCTCTTCTATGTTGTTTGTACACTTAGCTTGCAGTGTATTTTAATTATTTATGTATATGAATATGTATATATACATATATATTTTACTTGCAATTTAATACCATCTTTTTGTTTTATATTTCTTATTACTATTTTATTTGGTATTTGGCTTTCAGCAGCATGATACACCCACACCTAGAATCACAGAAAAGAATCATAATCTATTAAATTCACCACAGCAAAGGTTTGTGCCAATCAAGCGTATTTATCGTACTAGCCTTACCTAATTGCATCCTGTTCCCAATATACCCAAATCCCCACACTATATTGATTTGCTACGAGCCGAACCAAATGAGAATGGGAGAGACAGCTGAAAACTTCATTTGTAATTTTGCACACTTTCCGGCATTTCCATACACACATGCATCATCCGCCTAAATTTAACAGACTTATAATGGGTGTGGTGAATATTAAATGAGTGAGAGTAACCAAAGGCACATTATTTTGCGTTGCTCTACTGACAAATATAACACCTACGAACTCACCACACCTTTTAATTGGTAAATTTCATTGACTGAGCTGCACTTGTAATTCGCACACTCTCGCACAAACACGCACATTCACTGCCTATCCTCCCACCAACCAATCCACGGCAAGGGTCACGGTGTGCTTGCAGCTTCGCCAGCTTTACTTATACTAATTCTTAATTCGTAGCATCAATGTTCGACCCAAGGTGGAGCCTGGTCGCATTTCGCGAAATCTGGGCGGCACAGATGCAGCCACAGCCGCTGCCACTGCAGCTACAACCGGAACTGGGCCACGCGATGATCAGGATGATGGGTATGCAGCCAATTAGAAAAAGAATTATCTTTTACAACAAATTGCTTTTATCACAGCTTTCCAGTGGATATAAAGTTTAGCGCGAATGCAACGCTGGCCGAGATGTTCGAGGCCATGAAGCATCCGGTGAATGGCGTTGGCTTCTTTACCCAAACCCAATCGTTGCCCTCCTGCACTTTTATCTCATACGATGCGCTGATGTGGTTAAAAGCGCGAGTGACCAATGGCCGGCATCCTATGGATCTGCTGGAAGCCATGCGCAAGTGAGTGGAAAGATTTAATCAGTTGCGCAGTTTAATCAAGTTATGTTTTGCAGAGAGCGCATGATTTGCCACGCCTCCGGCGATTGGGATCAGCCCATTGTGCCAGGTTTTGTATTTTACTATGTGGTGCAACAGGATGCGAATGCTAAAGGTGACCTGGGCAGATAAGAAAAAGCTTGTATTGGTCTCATATGCGTTGTTTCTATAGATTATGCCAAGCCTCTTAACGACTACAGCGCCTTTGTCAACGAGTGGCTGGAGATCGAGCTGCAGGGCTGCAACTTTTTGTGGCACGATGAGCCGTCACCTACACATGTTCCCAACTTTTTGCGCGATACACCAGCACCTCAATCCTGGACAGCCTACTGCAAGAGCAGTTAGTAAACAGCTTGCATTTCCATATATAACTTTTTCAGATTTGTATTGTATTCAATTTGTTTGCTTGTAGAGCGTGTTTGTCGCAAATCGCATTTGGAGATAGATGTCAACCAGAAGAGCGATCGAATGGAATGGGGTCATGTGAAACATCACACTGTAATGCAGCCGGGCTTTGCATTTGAGCTGGTCGTGGAGTGGGTTACCTCGTCGGGACCCATTGTATCCGATTTGGTATAGAATATTTATTTAGATTATATTCATAGATCTATTCTGATTGATATGCTTTCGCAATGACAGATCGCTGGATGGATGCGCAAAGCAATTCAATGTGGTTATCAGTTGGTCTCTGTACCTGCTGATCCCATGGCTGAGCCCTTTACAGAAAAATCAGATCCATTGCGTGGTCCCATTTTCATTCCCTTGTGCGTCAACTTTTTGCCAGAAGGCAGATGCCTTTTTGATGGTTCGTGTACATTGTCCCATCTCTTTGATTGGTAACAGCTTACTTAATTATCCCATGTTTTAGAATTTCCGGAGGACAGCCGCTCGGATCGTATGCTCTTCCTTCAGGAGGCTATTCTGGCTAGATTTGGCTTTCTGCCCTGTGTTCTGGAGGAGAAGTTTAATCAAAAGAAGGACGTAAGTAGCTAAATTAATCATATCATATCATAAATCATCATCTTTCGATACTTCAGCTGCCAAAGGAATATCAGTATGTGCATTGCACTGGAAACATGTTTGCCCTAATACGGTATTTATCTAATACGGTCTATATATATTCTATATATTGATTAATTATTTCATATATTTGTTACAGCTGCGCCAGCAACAAATTCCAGGTTGAATCACCTAGTCGACAGGAAGCAAATGTCACGCGTTGTGTCTATGGGCATACCAATAATACCAATGTACCCAAGAAGGTGGGCTTCCTTTGGTCTTGGAATCACATGATACCCAACAGAAAATGGAAAACGTTGACTATTAATAACTCAGCTGACGGTGAACTATTCCAACTGAAAATGTTAAAGGATTTCCGCGAGTTTTGCTCAAATGGCGATCAACGTTTAGCCAATTTCTGGTCACAATCTCAGGAGCTTAAACGCAAATCCCTTAAATTTGAATACAACAATAACAATGATGAACCAAAAATTATATAAGAAAAATATTCCAAACGAAGCGAAATTAAAGTTCTCGTATTAAGAAAAACAAAAATGGTTGTCTACTTATCTGCTAAGATATTTTCTTTAAAATCCGTTTACTTTACATTTGAATTGCATTTATTTATCGTCATAAACTCAACTTTTATGTATATGTAAAGGAAAGCACAGCAGCATTGGGGTTGTTTGCTCTGAACTCGGATCTGAAATGTCACACGGTTCTCCATCAGTAAAGGAGAAGTTTATCGAGTTGCTCCTTTGAAGTTGCTGCTTACTATTGCTAACCTATTCAGGAGTGAGAGTATATGGGGTAAGGGAGGGGTAAAGGAGTTAGTTGTGACAGCTTTGGTCGTGTTCTGTTTTGCAGTTGTAATTGTTTTCTAAATGCTTTGGTATGCGTTACGCACGGTTCGGCCACCATTAGTGATCGCGCAGATATTCGGTCAGCAAAACGCGATCGCGACTCAGCCAAGCGGCATTCAGGCGTATGGTCTCTACAGCCTGTGAGACAGTGCGCTCACAGCCGGGTATCTGGTTGGTCCTGAAGTATTCTTCCACTTCGCGAGCCTTTTCCTCGCTGGCAAAGTTCTCGATCAAATATTTGATGAGGCGTGTTAAAAGAAAGCCGCCCTACAAACAGATTAAAGCAGGGCGTTAGAGAGTCAAGTAGCAGTTCCATAGAGATAAGTTAATTACCTGATATTGCTCCAGCAGCTGCTTGCTGTTATCCTTGAAGAACTCCCAGGCTAAATCGCGACCCTTGGGGTTTACGGCCACAGCGACAATAACAAACACCGAATCCTGAGCGCGCACTTCACCCTAACAAAGTACAACACGCATAAGCAATAGAAGCATATATATACTATATAGAAATGCTGACACTTACCGACATTGCAAAATCGATGACACGTCGCAGCAGTTTTACATCGCCAATGCAGCCGAGAGCGCGTGAGATGCGATCCTGTTCCTCGTGCAGATCGGTGGCACGATACAGCTGCAACATCTCCTCAAAGATCGCCTCGTCGCCATCCTGCAGCACGGCCTTGTAGCAAGTGCTACGCAAATCGGCAGGCAGTGCCTTGGTGCCGTTGACATGGCTACGAAAACGTTGACGTGCTGTCTCCGAAATCACTGGACTGCGAAAAGAGACGAGACGTGTGAGTACCAGGCTGCGCAGAAGCGTATCCAAATGATTCTCATTGTCGCGGGGCTCCCAGCCCAAACGCTCGGCCACCGGCTCGTAAAGTTTGCGTCCAAAGTTATTGAAGTCATCCATGAGATCCGTGTGGGAGATCAGAATGTGCAGATTGGCAAGCGAATTGGTAATGGCTGTCCAGACGGTGTAGTTCGTCTCGTTCCGGTAGCTCCCTACCAGTTGGAGCACTTCAACGGTGCTGGCCTTGCCAGCCTGCACCATGGCAAACATATCATCAATCAGACCGAGTCTGTCAAGTGGTGGCAGCTGCATATTCTCCACAGCGGGCAATAGTTGCTGCAGCATCTCCGGGGAGTAGCGCGTGCGATAGTAGCCAACTGTCCCTGGATTGATTTTGATCCAATCATTTGCGTCCACATTATCCAGCACAACTTCCATGGTCTCCTTCTCGAGAAGGAATGTCTTCGCAATCTGATTGGGATTACGCGAGGTGGACACCGATATGGGTATCACCCACAAGTTATTGTTAATCGGATACGAACCATCCGCTGTAAATTTACTCTGAGTCAATCGCAGCACGCGTTGTGTTTCGCTTTTCTGATTGGACTCAACGCTAACAACGGGAAAGCCCTTGTACTTGATCCAGCTGGACATGACAGCACCCACATTCTTCGAACTGGCCTCTTGCAGAGCCTCCCATAGATCCTCGGTGCAAGTGTTGCTATATTGATGCCTAGTCAAATAAATATTCATTCCCTTGCGGAAATCATCCTCACCAATGTAATCGTGGAGCATGCGGATGACCGAGGCGCCTTTGTTATAACTAATCTCATCAAAGATCTCATCGATCTCTGAGGGATGGCCCACTGGCACCTCAATGGGATGCGAGTTCTTCAACGAATCCAACTCCAAAGCCCGCGTATACATGTCTGTGACAAACTGTGTCCAAATATCATATTCGGGAAACAGATGATGCACGCAAAGGAACTCCACAAAGGAGGCATAGCCCTCATTTAACCACAAATGTGTCCACCATTCCATGGTGACCAGATTGCCTGGAATATAGTAAAGCATTAGTAACGATTACTTATATTTGACTGTAAGCATTCGCTCACCGAACCACTGATGTGCAATCTCATGCCCCACAGTAAGAGCGATCGATTGCTTGCGCATCAACGACGTGTTCTTGGGATCCACAAGGACGAACGTTTCGCGATAGGTGACCAGACCCCAGTTCTCCATAGCGCCCGCTGAGAAATCCGATATGGCAATCAAGTCCATTTTGGGCAACGGATATGCAATATTGAAATAACTCTTGTAGTAGGGCAACACCCTGGTGGCCACCTCCAGTGCGAACTGTCCTTGTTCCTTCTTGCCAACAGGTGTGAAGACGCGCACAAGCACCCCATCATCCGACTTGGCCTCCACAAAATCATATTCTCCCACAACAACAGCCACCAGGTATGTGGACATAATGGGAGTGCGATCGAAGCGTACGCGACGCAAGCCGTTGGGCAGGACATCCTCTTTTTTCACCGGCATATTGGACAGGGCGACTCGATCCTTGGGAACTGTCAGCGTAATGTCAAACGTGGCCTTAATGGCCGGCTCATCCCAGCAGGGAAAGCAGCGCCGGGCATCTGTTGCCTCGAATTGGGTGACACCCGCATAGCGTTCCTCGCCAGTGGGCGTAAAGTATTTGCTCCTATAGAAGCCCTTCATCTTATCGTTCAGCTCCCCGGTGAAGGTCATATAGAGGACGCCGGGTGTGCCCACGGGCAGGTGCTTTTGGAAATCCAATGTAGCCGTCTCCGTCTCCTTGGAGTAGATAATGTGCTGGGCTTTTAACTTCTCGCAATCATATTGAAATTCTGCTGTCTCGATCAATATGTCGAGTGCATTGAGGGTGATGCGAGTCGTTGGCTCGGTGACCTGCAAAAGATAATAAACATAATAATAATAATCAAAATAATATTAATAACTGCATTTTAATTACAGCGAAAAAAGGGGCAATAAGTCAACGATCGTAACGTTTATGTAAATATCTATTATATATAGAATGCTGTCATCATTCATCATACTAAAACAGAATATAATCGTGTGCTGAACTGGTAGATATCCAGTATAAAGCAACCGAATAATTTGCTATTTACTTTTTCACTAAAAATACTACACTAAAAATAACAAAGCCTTTCTATGCAATTCTCATGAATTAAAATATCATTATTTTCTATAAAATGCGCTCAGCAGCTCTTTAACTGTCTACCAAAGCGATAAAGTAGAGCTGTTACGGGGTCTTCTACATACATATTAATAAATAAGAAAAGCCTCCCGACTGATATTATTCTGACTCTGTATCTAAAGTAAAAACACTATGTATGCTTGGTTTACGACTGTTGATAAGAAGACTACAAATATATGGGCAATTCAGTGTACCCAACTTATCATAGTAGCATCAAAGGGAGATGATATTCATATTTATGGATATAAAAATTAATATATGTAACGAAGCCAGAGACCGAATGAATGCGATCCAAACACAAGCAGATCACAATATGCCGTTATTTGAAGGCCATGACTGACGGAACAGTGTGAATTGCCTAAGATAAACCATTCAAACATAATACTTGTGAAACGCGTTTGATATTAAACGCATAAAATAATTTTATATTAGAATTATTTTTTCAAATAGGTGCGTAAAATAAGCATATTTCACATATGGAATATACACTGTGTGCGTACATTTTTTTTGCTAGCCCGGTTTCCGGGCCGCTTTAAACTCGTTTTCGCCAACTTTTTATTTGTAGTTAAAACAGCAGCCGCCGCCGCCGCCGCCGCTTAGATTTGGACAAGCATTTTTTTTACTATATATAGCGTATTTGATGCGCGATTAAAATTTAAAGCACAAAACCCGTTGCAGCTGCGTCTAACAATAAACGTAAACAATATGTGTACAGTTAGGAGATAAGCAGAGGCGTCGACAATGTGAACGAAAAGAAGGGAGAGAAGTTTCGTCAAATGTGGCGCAGTGCGCCTCAAATGAATTTATCTATCTGGATGCATAAACATACATATATAAATAAATGTGTATGTCTGTACAATAGATGCCTGCCATTTTCGTTGTCAATGTATAACAAAGAAATATTTCCTTTTCAACGAATGTAGCCTGCATGCAAATTGCAACATAAAGAGAAAATGGCACTGGAACACAAGCACACATACAGACATACTGGCGTGCGCTCGCGTTCAAGTGGGTGTAAGGGAGAAGGTATTATTTTTGCACACGTAAGAAATGAAATTCACCAATACACATATACGGAGTGAGAGAGACCTACATACATATTTATGATTTGTAGTCAAAGTGAAAGCGAAAGTTGCCAGAGGCTGCAAAATGAACGAAAACAAACACAAAAACTAAACTAAACTTAAAACGTAATACAACGGTACTTACACTGATTTGCACAATTGTCTTGCCCGTAAAGCTAAATGCCTGCAGATCGGGCTGCAACATTAGCTCATAATGCGTTGGCACCACACTTGTGGGCAAACGCCGAAATTCGCTCTCATCCGATTGGGCCATATTGTTGTGACCGCCGAACTGTTCCAACTGACGACGTTTGCAGCAGCTGTGAATGCCTCGATTGTTAGATAGTTGTGGATTTTGCTGTTGTCCTGCACGCGGATCAAGCAAATCGGCTGATGTACGAACGAGAATATCTCGATAGCGATCGCACAGATCACCCAGCAAGGGGGCGTCAGTGGTCTTCAGTGGTGCGCCCAACGAGACGTCCGAATAGTCGCGATAGAATTGCTTCTGTACCTTGACAAACTGCTTCGATGAGACCAAGGTATTCAGATGGCAACTCTCTGAATAGAGTAGATACGCAGAATGCTTATCAGCGCGATTAAGGCACAGGGTATGCAGGCAGAGGCGTGGACGTAACCTGAGGGTGTTAGTAAAAGCACAAGCGCAACGACAAAAGCTCTTCCGAGCCAGTTTGCACGCTGCAAATTTAGTTGCGGAGAAGCGGGCGACGGGCAGCGGATTGCACACTGAAACTAAATATGGAAGAAGTCTAACACAAAGGATTATAATTATTATTAATATTTTTGGAGTATTTAACACATCGGGAAACAGCGCTTAATTGTGTTTTACTTGTTACGACTGGAAACGGGTAAGCTGAGGGCTGTGGTGGGTGAGAGTGAAAGGGAGATGGAGGGAGAGGGAATTATAGGGTCTATTTAGTTGGCTGTACTCTTCTCACCTTCACACAAATGCTGCTCAAAATCAGAGTTTGCTTTGGCTAAATCCAAATTGAGTTTACCAAGTTCTGCAAGTATGATGTTTTAATGCCCATTAACGTTAAATTTGACCGAATAAAGTATATATATATCAATACATATATATATGCTAATTTGTAGAAGAAAAATTTATATAGAGACGGTGAAATACTGCAGGCAACTGCTGGCGGTTTCTGCTGGTGGCGAAAAAAAAACAAAAAAAAAAAAAACAACAACACACAACACGGTTCCAGTGTGACCCACTTGCGCTTGGTACGTTTCGGAATTGGGCTGCGCACAGCTGATGTGCGTCGTGTTATGCAGCCCGTATTGTTTTGCTTTAGTCCAAAATAAAATGTTTAATGAAACTTTGTGACTTTCATTACCGTTTCGGAATTTCCAAGCCTGCTTTGCTGTACGTATACCTCCTTTTAGTACATTTTTGTACATGGCATTTATTTTAAAATATTAAACGTTGTGTTAAGAGAATTCGCGAGTTCCACTCTCCACAGGTTTACGAACACTAGATACCTTACGGTAAACACACACGTTACGACTTGCTGTACAACACTTTTTGGCTCGCATGACGATAGTAATCGATATCTGTCGTACAAAGTTGGTACCGTTATGCTGCTTTGGCGAACTTTTCAAATAAATTTGGAAAGTATCGGAAAGTGGTATATACCTGTCTATTTTCCCCAACCACGCCAAATCGACTAAGCTTTATTTTGTATCGTGTTTTGTGTATATTTAACTATGTTTCTATTGGTTTAACCAATAATTATATATTTACCATGGCAATGTTATTATGGTAAATCGGGAAAACTGCATCATCTAAAGTCGTATAGCTAGAAACTGTAAATTTAACGACTAAATTACTTTTGCCCTCTTATGTGTATTTATCAAAATTAAATATATTTAATGTATCAATATGGAATACTACGTATGTTCCAGTGTTCGAGCTGGCAGCGTTTAGACCGTCAATGAGTGTTTTGCGGCTGGTAGTTTGTATTAAAAACTTTACAATAAATAAAGATAATTCTGCCCCTTTTTTCATCAAATACGCCTGCGGCTCGCTCAAATGAACAATACGTACAACCAAATAATGTGCTAAAAATAACCAAAAAGTATTATAAGGTCTGCTTGGAGTGGCGGCTGTTCAATTTCACTTTAGTAATTTAAGTGATCGGGCCTATAGCACGCTGGGTTGCACTTAAAAGTCCACGGTGAATATTCTCGTAAGATTAGACACCTTATGCTTCCCGCGGAACGTTAACTTTAAAGACCCAGCTGCAAGTGTAACGAGTTAACAGGAGGATTAACCATAAGATAGATATCGTCGGGCGTCCATTTCCAATATACATACACCAAAATTCATATACAATGAAATTGTGTTCATTATTACAGCTGGGTTTGGCTATATTGTTTATAGTTTTTAATATTTGCTCGCCACAAGCTGTCGCATCTCCTATTGGCTGGGGTAAGTGTAATCCGTCAAAAAAAATAGCAGCGAAACTATTATACAATTGTTTGCTCCAGTATATATTGGTTAGGAAAGTGGTCTGCAATTGCTGTGGCAACACTGTCCGTGCACCTGACGGACAATCCGACCGACCGATTACACAGTCGGTCTGGCCCTCTAATAGAAATCAATTTGCAATCAATTTGGCAGACAACGCATTTAGTTTATGCTTATATAATCGGTGGCTATTTAAAATAGACATTCTAGTCTGTTTTCAATTATGAATGTGACCGTCTGTATGTGTATGTATATTTTTTTGGCCATTTTCAACGTGCTGTACGTGTCATGCGTGCGTATGTGTGCTATTTATCAGCTGATTATGCCATTCTGTCTTCATATCATTCTGTGTTGGGTTTGGCACGTTTTGTTATCACCTCCTCCTCGATGTTGCGCTACCAATTCAAGTTCAATTATTGACAATTTCATTATGCACAACATAGCATAGACATCTCTCCTTCTGTATACATACATAGCCATTCTCATCATCAATTTGTTATGCGATTTTCACCCCCTTCAATAGACAGAGTGAGAGTGAGCGAGAAAGAGAGTGCAAATACATAGCTTGCCGCTTTGAAAAAAATAGCCTGTCCGCCATTTAGAGTTGCTTTATTGTCACGTAAGGCGGTTTTTGCTGACTATGTGTTTCTTTTTTCTCAACATTTCAGTTTCTTCTTTCAAAGTTTTTGTGAATTTTTGTTTACTTTATTCTCTCACTTTACTTAAACTTCCATGAAAGCTGACGCCAACAAAGCTCATACACGGATTTGTTTTACTCGTTGTTGGTCAAGTGGAATTTCAACCACGCGATTCGAATCGAATTCTGATAGTGTAGTACATATGTCCATACACATATGCATATACATTTGTGCATATATTTCCCGCAACCATGTATACTGTATTTATGCCGGTGTAAGTGTTTTGCTTTCGTACAGATATTTAAGTTTCAGATTCAATAAGTAATCGGCTTTCATGAATTCCACGCGCTAGCCTTCAGAGCCACTTGTTGCTGCCTGCAATAAATATAAGTTCCATTAATTGTTTAAATTTTCATTAATCAGAATTTCATTTAAGCAAGTTACACAAAACGTTTATGACTTCCAAGAGATCAATGCACCTGCACTAACTGCAATCCACTGAATTTATCTTGCAAGTAGATTTGAGTTACTACGACGATCTTTATTCATGCAAAATCACTTGGTTGGCATAGAATATCGATATTATCATCCTAAAATTGTTTCGATATCGAAGCAACTTAATTTTAAATTCTAATTATTCAAGTCGAATAAGAAGATACGGTTTATATCTATTTACATTCGCAGGTGTCTCAAAGTGAATACCTATGCAAACATCTGTTGATATTTATTGATTATTTAAATTAAAGGTTAGGCTTAATTAAATATGTGTCGTACAGTAACAACGGGCTTTGAATACTGATTTAATGACACCGGTTTTTCTCTTTTCAATTTACGAGATTTTTTTAAGGGTTCAGAGAAAGCTTTTCTACCTTTGTTATAGTTAAATTTACATAATATTTGGAATGGAAAGATTAAATTCTATTTTACGTTTAATACATTCTTTAAAGTCGAATAAACCTCAGCTTGGATTTAATACTTGCTAAATATATATACTTTATAGGCAGAGTTCATTTGGATTATCTGACATAGACATTAGTCTATGCCATTGATCTTGTATATATTACAAATTTTGCGACGCAAAATAAGCAATAAATTCAATAAATAAAACAAACCAAAAAATGGAGTGGAGATAATAAATAATGAAATAAAAACAAGATGAGAATTTTAAAATTCCGTTGATAATTAGTCTAAATTATCATACCTTATTCTTACTTATTAACTTTCCAAAATAACAAATACTTTACTGACTCAATCAGGAGATTTAAAAAATATAAAAAAATGATTATTAAGGTATCTGAGTCATAGATCTATATATAATTAACTTTTAAAATAGCAGTTGTCAAATATCAGATCATATTTGATCGAACTTTTATGTATTTAGCTAACGAGTTATTAACACGTAAATCTATTTAAAAATTCAACATTTTTCTGCATCGATAAGCCGTTGACCTCAAATTCCCTAAGTGCGAAGGTTAAGTTAGAGTTTGAAAGGTTCGCGAAATACGTTTTACAATCAACAATAAGAGACTCTGGCGTATAAAATAAACAAATAATCAAAACAAAACGCATATATGTATATGTATGTAGAAAAAATCTAATGATTGTCTATATATAACTATGTATACCCTTGCCAGGGGGTCATTATCATTTGTTCACGAAAACCGTAACACAACTGTGAAACTTGGCATGGGTCTCGCCTTATCTCTTCAGTACAATTTGATCGTGTTTGTTAACTTGACCCTAGGATGTTTTCTTACATATCGATAACTCATGATAACTCATAGGCGTAATCGGAGAATGCCACAAATAATACCCACAAACATATATACGTATATATATATATATATATATATATATATATATATATATATATAGCTGTCGTGGAGATTAAAGTCCTTAACATCTTACCCAAATTATGAGCAAGATTGCATCGTAAATACTGTCTGTTGAATATTTGTGTGCAAGGGTATTTAGTCTTCATCAAGCTAAAGCCAATCTGTCTCTCTTTTTGCTATTTACTTTGGATTTTGTGGAGTCAAAACGCGCGCAGCAAGCTGGCCACGCGATACTTGGCACGCAACAGTGACCCACAAAAGTTTGCGACTAGACCTAATGGTCAATGACCAAATGGCCAAACAATTATTGACCGCAATACCTTAATAAAAATATCGATACATATTCGATAATATATTCAGCCAGATTGTGTGTGAAAGTAAAAGCCAACGCGCCGACAACGCTGACACCTGTTGCAGCCTTCGCAAACAAGCAAACAAACAATTGCGTATCCGTTACGGAACTGATGTTGTTTTGCGTTCTTTTTTCTCAGGTAGTTCCGCAGCCTGTTTCCGTGATGCCTGTGTTTGCTATATTTGTTTGGCCAGTGCCCTTAATCATAATGTATTCAATTAACTGCCTAATGAACAGCTGCCATGTTGGCCAAAAAGTTGGGCTTTTTTGGGCATGAAACTGGCTTGGCAAGGCTTGCAAAATTTATTTTTTAATGGCTTTGTATTCTGTATGTGTTTTTTTAAAGATCTGGATTGTTGATGATTCGTATATATGTAGAATGCAGCAGGTTCTTTTTCTTTGGCACTGACGATCTTTCTTTCTATTACGTCGTTATTTACTAAAACGCTTATTTCCCACCTTTGCCCACCTTTATTTATATTATGTATCGATTGGTGTGTTTTTACTTCTGGGAATTTTCACATGGGATTTTCGTCTGGGTCAGATCTGGTCGTTCGTAATCTTATCAATCGGCCAGGTTCAGTGGGAAAGTTGTGCAACGAAATGTCATGCATCTCATTAATCGAACGTCATCAATTTAATACAGTGAGCACTCGATATTAGAAACTTTCAGAAATTACATAAATCGATTCGAATTCCAACTATTAAATATTGAATTCATTAAAATAAAAAAATTGAAATTCATCGAATAACATATTCATCTTTGAAACGCTGTCGCTTAAATTGGCTAAAGTTCGAAGAAATTAAGAATACTGTCGCGTAATTCAATGAAATGCGAGTCTAAATTCAAAATTTATATGAATAAAGCGAACATTGATTGAAATACTATATGCCTCTAATGATCAACATGGCAAGAGACAGCTCAAGGAATATAGTAAAAATGTGGCGCTAACTTAATTGAATGCGATTGATTGAACTTAATTTTCAATACGCCTGCTACTGCACCAGCTTCCCGTTCGCATTTATTCTTCAACGGTTATTTATAAATAACCAATGGCTTTCTCTTTCGATAGTCATCGATAACGATCGTTTGTAATTGTTAGCTAATGCAACAAGTGCATTAGAGTACATTCCCCTTGCTCCTGTATCAACAGCTAACTCCTTTGAACTAAATGTTCAATACTATTTTTATTCAACAGCTATTTATTGTTTGTATGTGTGTGTGTGATTGTCAACAAGTGCATTTCAGCCACTGATCGTCTCTTATCTTATCGATAGCAATCGTATTAATTGCCGACTAATGCAAAGTTTAATTTTTTTTGCAGATTTTGCCGTTACGCTGCGCGACAAACTTCTGTTTCTGGATAACAATTTGAAAACAATAACATCTGCAGCACACGAATTCGAGGAGTTATCGGCATTAGCTTTTGATGAGGCCGAGGAAGTAGTCTATTTTAATGATAAACAACATCAGAATGGCAGCATATTTTCGATGCGACGCGATGCAACGGTTGCATCGAACATTGTGGAGCAGGCAGTGCATCGCATTGGCAATGATTCCATATCCGGATTAGCTTACGATCCGCTAAACCGGAATTTATTCTGGGCGGATATGCGACAGAGTCTAATTTACTTTGCCGGCATCGATACACTGTACACGGAAACGCCCAAGGTTTTGGTAGATCTGAGTGCTGAAGGTGGACGACCAGATGGCGTTGCTGTTGACATATGTCGCCGTCAGCTGTATTGGACAAACTCGAAGATCAACCATGCTTCCGTAGAACGTATCGGATTGAATGGCATGGGTAGACAGACAATCATCAAGGATGATATTGATATGCCCCGTGGCATTGTGATAGATCAACTATCGGATCGAATCTTCTGGATCGATGACAAGGTGGGCATATTCTTTGCAATAGAAAGTGCTCGACTAGATGGCAGTGATCGTCAATTGGTGCTCAAGGACAAGCATCAGAGTCCCATACAACTTGCCGTCACAGATGAAGCGATCTACTGGACAGACAAGGCGGACAAAGCGGTCTGGAGCTATCCCAAGCCTGGAAACAAAAATTTAGCTACGAATATTACTGAACCGCTACTGAAGCCAACAAAGCTAGCCAGCTGGAAGGAAGATGTCTATGGCATAGTCGCACGCACTGGCTTTTATCAACATCTTCAGAAAGATGTCCATTGCGCTAGCATAGTGAAAAAGGTCAAACAGCGTTTAGACACCAGGTCACAAAAAATAACCGTAGTTGACGATCGTATAGAGAAGCTGGAGCGTGAACACTGCTTGAACGGTGCCAGCTACATGGTCAAGGGTAACTTCTGCATCTGTCAAGTGGGCTTCAAGGGTGCACGTTGCGAGATATCTGAATGCCATAATTATTGTGTGCACGGCACCTGTGAAATCTCGAGCATGGGCTATCCGAAATGCTATTGCCAAACGGATTTCTATGGCGAACGCTGTGAGTACTACAAATGCAACAACCATTGCCTTAACGATGGCCACTGCATCGTGGATAGGGACAGCGGAGAATTGAGCTGCGATTGCCGTGAGAATTTCACGGGCACACGCTGCGAGCACAACGAAACGGCGCACTGTGGAAGTTATTGCCAGCATTTGAAACAGCATCCGGATGCATTTGTACCCGCCACCTGTGTGGACATGTGAGTATCTCAAGTGGATAAGCAGCTGCTTATACTAAACTATCGAAATCTCTTTTAACAGTTGCGAGGAGTTGCGTCTGACCAATGGAACAATTGTCACGGAATATCAATCATCAGCTTTGTGTAACGATATGCCCAGCTATAGACAAGGTTCTTTGATAATTGTACTCGTTGTTGGCGTTGTCTCCAGCTTGGCTCTGGTGGCCGTCATTGTGCATGGCTTCCGTCTCATTCACAAGCCCAAACGCCCGCGCATTAAGAAGACCTTTGTGGTGCGCAAACAGGCGCGTTTAAATTCCACTAGTGATACACCTTTAACCAATCGCCCACTAGCCACAGAGCAATGCGAGATTACGATAGAAAACTGTTGTAATATGAATATTTGTGAAACGGTTGGTCATACTATAATTCCATAATTTACACAAGTTATTAACTTATTGTGAACATTTTATATGCACAGCCTTGTTTTGATCCTAAGCTTGTGGAACAACAGTTCTCAGGACGCGATAAAAAGGCGCCGTGCGTTAAGGAGGATAAAAAGATACTAATACATAATATGGAAGATGATCTACTGAACTAGATGAACATCTATATAAATAACGTATAACGTATAACGTCGTGCATGAAACAACGGGACGGACGGACATGTGGTATTCGAGCTTGTAAAGCTGCTATCGCCGCCGCCTATCCTCCAACACGAAAAATACCCGGCTCGTCGACGTCTTTGCTCAACCAAAGATCCTACAAAGACCTAGCAAAAGTTTTAATACTTAACTTTGAGAAAGGAAAACGTGTACTTAGCAAACTTTTACAATTAGTAGTCTGGTCTCATTAATTTATTTTCGTGCAAACTAAGTCTTTAGACTTGGTTATCAACTGAAAAAATCGTCATTCGAAAGGGTTATATTTTAATTTTCAATCATATAGTTTTTAAGTTTCTTTTATTAGTCTTGAGATCGGTTGAAGGAAATTTTTATTTGAAGACATTCGGCAATGAACAGATCATTTGAAATGAAACTGGTAGAAAAGTCAAACATGACTAACATTAAATTAAAATTAATCACACATACATGAATGTATACATATATATATATATGTTTATATACAAGCGGCTGATTTCATATATTATTGCCAACTGCACAAATAGGCAAAATGTGATTCATAAAACGGTTAAACTGTTTGTAAATAATAATAATAGTAAAAAATTTGAATTTGTATCTGTTCGGAAAATAGTTCCTCAACATAATGATTTAATATTGTATATATATGTATATGTATATATACATTTTACTTTTGTTTTGGTTTTTCTAATATGTCATGACATATGCAACTGCCACACACCCCCATATATACATAAATACATACATATTTACAGCTAATTGTTCGCACCAAGATTGCCTTCGTACTTAAATTAGCCTTTTATTTTAAACAAAGGAGAAGAAAATCCCCCAAATATAAAACAAAAGAAAATGAAAGTAGTAGCACAATAATTGCGATCTATTGCGAACGGGAGTTGTACATATGAGTAAGCTAGACATTAGTTGTTATTAATAAGACACATTGGTTGAACAATAAATGAGAACGTACCTTTGCAGTTGAAATAACAAATTAAATCCATTGCAGTTCCGTTTCTTTATCGCAAGTCGAAAATTCTTTTCAGTTGCACTCCAGTATGCACTTACGCCTCTGACGTACATAGTGTTGTAATGAGGTAATTGACTGGAGATGATTAAGCTTATAATGCCAAGACTCTTGTTCTTATAATCTTATTTTAATGCTGATCGGCACGTCCACACCAACGAATTTGCTGCTTCCGAAAAATATTTAACGTGCAACATCGGTAAAACAGATAATTAAATTATCGATATTTTGCTTTACAGCACTAAAATGTTAACGGGAATCGATAATTTGCTGCGATACCAGTATCGATGCCATTCATGTACTTTTCGTCGTATCCATTTTTCTTGACGTCACTCAAATTTTCGCAAAATATTAAACTTATATTTAAATCTTAAATATAACTAACTAAATACACATAAACAAAGTCTCATTTGTGCACTTCAAGAGGATGGTAGGTTTATAATAGTTAATGCCACATATTCGTTGTTTATTTCGCTTGTTTCGTGAACTTTCACATTTGGCGTGGCCTGCGGTTGCGGCAGCTGCAGTGCGGGTGCTGCAAATTGTATTTCGCAGTTAATTGAATCTTAGTGTGAAAGTGCAGTATGAAAATTTTAGTTGGAAATGCTTGTTGAAAGTGAAAACAAAGAATTCAACACAGACATGTACTTTTAACAGCCTTATAATTAACTCTGCGTGTGTATCTACGCATGCACGTATATATGTATTGTGCGAGTGCTTGCTTATATACATATATGTATTACAAATCTTGCCGTATATGTGCATAGTTTATACTAGCCCACTGACCACAGTTTTTGGTATTTTTTTAACTTCTAGGGAAGCAACGACAGAGCATCCAGATCGCCACGTTCGGATGACCAGCGCGATATCGGCGAAATGCCAGTCACAAAGCGTTCGCGTTCGGACTCTGGTAAGTGTTTCGTCTGGTTGGGGATGAACAAAATTGTTTATAAGTATATAAGTATGTATCAATCGAGTATATATATATATATTTATGTACGTAAGTTTATTAAAGAGCAAAATAAATATATACATATATGTAGGTTAATGAAACGCAAGGCAACAAATCAAACAAAAGGAAAATATGTATATACAAATAGTTATTATTTTAATTTTTGTTAACATATACATTTGCATACACATCTCTCTCTCTCTCTCTATCTCTCTTTACTACTACTTCGTTGCATTTAAAGGGCCAGCACAGACGTTATTAAATAATCGGTTTTTCTTTTTGTTCTGCTTAAGTAATTGCAGACTTCATAAACGCACGATGATCTCAAGTGAGGTGAGGTGAGAGTCAAACAAATAACCAATACGAATACGAAACAAATATCGAACAGTCAAGTCAGTCCACACGCGCGATATCCAAAACTAATTGCGAATCAACTCAAGTGTCTACACAATACTATCGATATGTGTCGTCATTATGAGAGAGTGCGAAACAAAATCTAAAACTAAACACCAAAAATCACCTAATATAATAAACTAATTAATACCTAAACAAGCACAAGCGTATGACTTGGCAACTTAAAATAAATACTCATTGTAAAGTATTGCAACTAGGGTACAAGCCAGAGTGTATGAGTGTATGTATAAAAAATAGTGAATCCTCGCCGCATCAACACTGAATCGCAATGATCAAAAACTAATCTTAAAAGCATATAACTATTCTCTCTCTCTCTCTCTCTATTTCTTCTATATATATCTCTTCTTTTTCATTTATTTTGTAAGCGTTTTTTTCTTATGTTTGTTCCGACCAAACGACTTGGTTCTTTTGACTCGCCAATCAAGAATTGACATCGATCAAGAGATGCCCTATATAGAGAGTATTGCCAAAACCAACTGCTACTACCCACCAAGATACAACAACAACCGAGTTGAATTTAATTGCTTTTAACAACATTTCTTGCCGATTTCAACGTCTACGTCGCGGTTCCCGCACCCTGAGCTGCGTCGTCGTCGTCTCCGTCTTCATACAATGTGCTGCAACAACGCGTTGGACTGAATGATCCGCCCCTACATCTCTAGAACTAGTCTTTTTAAAATACCACAAATGATTTAAATACGAACAATGTAGTTGGGTGCGTGACTGGATAACTTGTACGTGACACGAACATACCCGAATTAGTTGACCCACTAGCTAAAAAAAATCTAACACGCGCCTATCTCTAAAACACAATCCAATTATTGCTAGTTGTTTATAGAAAATCTACAAGTGTCGTCCGATAGTTTATGAACTTTTCAATATAGTGCTGTAATATGTACATACATGCATATTTTATTTCAAAGATCTAAACGATTTTCAAATGATGTGTAGATGATTTATTAGTTAGCACAAGTGTGCTGTCCATATATTTACAAAAAAAAACAGTACATTGAAATATTTACAGTAATATATAAATAGTATCTATATATGACAACTACACACACATATATACAAATACATACATACATGATTAAGGTACGGCGGAAAAACTTAACCAACTTAAAAACATATTGTTGCTCTTATTATCGTTTCAGCGTCTTGTTTTTCTTTTTATTTTTCTCTTTTTTATCACTGAGCAATGTAATGTGTGACCCTTCAAGTCAATATACCACGCCCCCAACTCATGGAAACCGTATCGAAACGCACATATCTAAGGTCGCTTATAATTTCTATTTTTACAAATACATTTACAGGAATTGTGCACACCGTTAAGTCCAGCTACCCGACACGAACAATGTGTACATATTAACAGCTATTGTATTTTGAATTCAAATATTTTTTGGGTGTTCCCTTCTTTGGGTGTTGGAATTTTTCAGTGTGCACAGCTCTTTAGTATTTTCTTTGGTTTCGATTTGTGCGGCGACGATTTGCCTGCTGGATGTCCGTTGGAAGAGTTTTTATTATTTCGTTTGATATACTCGATATAACTGCATTTATCTCTTAATTACACACCACACACACATACACAGTCGTACTTTATTCTTTGCACAGCCTACGTATATCTCAAATTAAAGAACGTAGGCTAATTTATGTTTTCAATTTTACGGGTGCTTTCTTTTTATTCTTGCATTTTCCAGCTTTTGCAAATGACAAAACAAATGCCTTGCTATCTGTCAGATACTATATCTATTTACGCAAATTCAAATCATCTTTTTTATCAAGCAAATACAGCAAAACAAATTTAAAATAATGTCTATATTCGTGATGCAAACGACGACAAAATACAAAAATACCGATAAATGATAACAGTTTAAAAAACTACTGAACTTAAACGTAACGAGTAATGCATCGATAGCTTTTAATTGTCATTGTGTTGTAGCCTCTCGATTGAATCTCTGTGACTGAATCATCTGCCGGTTGGCAATTGGCCCGCGTACAAGCAGTTCCAGACAGATCTCCAGAACACACAGTTACATCTATATATACATATATATAATAACTATATGTACGAAGAGCTCGCCGGCCAGCAAAGTTTTTTTTTATAATTAATGATTTTTTTTCTCTATTTTTCCTTTTTGTCTTTATCTTTCTTGCAGGCATCGGTTTTTGTTTCGTATCGCTTCAAATTGCTAACTTTAGCAACTATTGCTCGAGTTGCACTTTGAGGTCGACACAAAACTCATGAAAACAAAAAAGAAAAAAAAAAAACAAATCAAATCAAACTGAAAAGAACGAAAAACAAATTGCTTAAACGATCGCTTAACTCTGATCGGTTTGCTGAATGAGCCCATTATCCACATAACATATTAGATGCACTAATCTGTCTTCCCAAATTCTAGGCAAGTCAGCGGATACGAAAATTCCCTACCTTTCGCAGCCACTGTATGATCTTAAACAGACGGGCGATGTTAAATTTGGACCTGGTACACGTTCCGCTCTGCTAGGATTGTTGGGAGGTGCTTTGCCCAAGCTTACATCGGAGCAACATGATCTGGTTAGCAAGGCGAAAAAGTATGCCATGGAGCAAAGTATTAAGATGGTATTGATGAAGCAAACACTCGCCCATCAGCAGCAGCAATTGGCCACCCAACGCACTCAGGTGCAAAGACAACAGGCTCTGGCTTTGATGTGCAGGTAATTAAATGAATATATTAATCAACTCATTATCAAATTTTATGATGCAAAATCTGGAGAGTATTTCGTGAATAACTTCATTGCGTAATCTAGTACTTCGCGTTATTGAAGCTGGAACAAAACGTATGTTGTTAACTGTGCAGCTTAGCTGATAAGATCTGATTTCAAATAGATTACCAACTTAATCCTTAGCTCGATTGTGCCTCCTAATAATATTTACTTATTTTACAGAGTATATGTGGGCAGCATTTCTTTCGAGCTCAAAGAGGACACAATCCGCGCCGCCTTTACGCCATTTGGACCCATCAAATCCATCAACATGTCCTGGGATCCCATTACACAAAAGCACAAAGGATTTGCATTTGTTGAGTATGAAATACCAGAAGGAGCGCAATTGGCATTGGAGCAAATGAATGGCGCTTTGATGGGTGGCCGAAATATCAAGGTGGGACGGCCAAGCAATATGCCACAGGCGCAACAGGTCATCGATGAGGTGCAAGAGGAGGCAAAGAGCTTCAATCGTATCTATGTAGCCTCTATTCATCCCGATCTGTCGGAGGATGACATCAAGAGTGTATTTGAGGCATTTGGACCTATTCTTTATTGTAAACTAGCTCAAGGCACATCTGTGCATACGCACAAGGGCTACGGTTTTATTGAGTATGCTAACAAACAGGCCATGGACGAAGCCATTGCCAGCATGAATCTCTTCGACTTGGGTGGCCAGTTGCTGCGGTAAATTAAAAATAGCTTAAGAATTTCAATACGTTTTTAATCTCTTGTAATTCTCTAGAGTTGGTCGTTCGATTACGCCGCCAAATGTTTTGTCCTGTCCTGCTACAAATTCAACAATGCCAACGGCTGCAGCGGTTGCTGCTGCAGCTGCCACAGCTAAAATTCAAGCTCTGGATGCAGTCGCTAGCAATGCAGTACTTGGATTGGCGCAAAACACGCCTGGCTTAGGGATCGCGGCCAAGGTAAACGCCATGCCCGTTGTTAGCGCAGTTACCTCGGCAGCTGCCTTGCATCCAGCATTGGCGGTGCCTACGACGCCAGTTGCTGCTTTGTTGCCTCCAGGCATGTACCAGGCGCCTGGATTGGGTGGTCCCAGTTTGTTAGGCGTGCCAACTGGCTTGCCTACGCTTCAGAGTGTGGCCCCCACACTTCCGCCACCTGCGCTGCTTGCAACACCGCCAACCGCTGTTGCATTAGCAGCCGCTGCTGCTGCGGTGCCAGCTGCAGTCTCAGCAGTGCCACTTGGCATCGTGGAGGCAAGCAACGGATCGCCTGCTGTTTTGTCGGTAGCCGCCAACAATGCAGCGGCCACTGCAGCAAATCTGTCGGAGAATATCAAGAAAGCGCAAGAAAAACAGCAGGAGGAGCTTCAAAAGAAGCTAATGGATGAGGGCGATGTTCAGACGCTACAGCAGCAGGAGAATATGTCCATCAAGGGCCAAAGTGCACGTCAGCTGGTGATGCAAAGGCTGATGCGGCCACAGGACTCACGTGTCATCATCTTGCGAAATATGGTTGGACCTGATGATGTGGACGAGACATTACAGGAGGAGATTCAAGAAGAGTGCAGCAAATTTGGCACCGTCAGTCGTGTTATCATCTTTAACGAAAAACAAACAGAGAACGAGGACGACGACGAGGCGGAAATCATTGTGAAAATTTTTGTGGAATTCTCAGCCGGCGTTGAAGCTGTGCGTGGCAAGGATGCCCTTCATGGACGTTTCTTTGGAGGTCGTCGAGTGGTGGCCGAGCTATATGATCAGGCCCTATTCGATCAGGGCGATCTCTCTGGTTAGAAGGAGGAGGAGGAGGAGGAAAGAAAACAGCGATTGTATCTTTAGTCTTACAGATTTAAACCTTTCTCTGGCAGCAACCGCCTCTTTTTTTTAAATACTTTAGAGCTCAAACGATTTATTTATTACTTGGCGAAGAAAGAGACTGTACATTTTTTGAGCAGTAACAATGATTGAGCAACCAGTATCTATTATTATAAAAAGAATAAAAAAGCAGTGATCGAGGTATTTCAAGAAAATCCCAAACAGTTGTCGCCAGTTCTGTATAAAAAAATATAATGCATATTCTGCAGTTACCTAGAGTAACAAAAACACAAAACTAACAAATTGTAAATTTTTTTCATTTCTGCGCTTAAAACTTACAATAAAAAATCTAGTTTCCCATTAAGCAAAATTCATGTCTTCTCATTTGCCTTTTAAAATGTGGGCCAAAATCTAAATCGATAATCGATTTTCTAATCGTTATCAATCAATCGGGAATAAATAAAAGCGAGACACGTTAACGCTAACAGTAGCCGTTGGCAGTGCCAAAATAGTATTGTATGTTACTTAACAGCGTTCTGTTGTCTGCGTTAGCAGACTTCAATTTGCGTTAGCTCAGTGGAAGAAGAAGCATTGTATGAAAGAAAAATAGAAAATATGATGCCAAAAAGTGAATAATCAAACTGATTCGGCCGTAAAAAAACCAAATAATATTGTTGTGTTTGTATGCGGCGTAGCTGGAATGTTAGCGCGTTCCACACATTGTGGCACCTCCAATCAATCGCACTCGCAGCCAGTTGAAGACATTTTTGACAAAGACATCGCAGCAGCAGAAGCAGCAGTAGCAACAATCATCGACAACTGGTCGCGACTTGCGTAGCCGTTGGAGGAAAAAAGGTACACAGAGAAAAAAAACT
This sequence comes from Drosophila hydei, assembly GCF_003285905.1. Classification (NCBI taxonomy): domain Eukaryota; kingdom Metazoa; phylum Arthropoda; class Insecta; order Diptera; family Drosophilidae; genus Drosophila; species Drosophila hydei. Next base: position 376,872 of record NW_022045848.1, read on the forward strand.
AATACTTAAACGAAAACGAAAATATCTCCGCTCCTTTGTTTATGTTGTTAATATTGTGCTTAATTTTTTCGTGAGAGTGTGTATGTGTATGTTGTGTGCTGCACCTGCTGCACACAGCTGATATGCTTTACGGGGCTGTTGATGATGTTGGCCACGAATTTCTTACTGGCCTTGCCTTGATAAGCGCAGACTGGCTGTCGCACGCACACACACACGCATGCACGCATTCAACTTTTACTGGACAAGCCCAACAGTTTTTTGTTATTACAGTTAGTATTTACATGGCTACGCACATAGCTCTATTCGCACATACATATGTATGCGTTTCTGTTTATATTCAGCAACTGCTTTACATTCTGTTTTAGCATTTGCTTCCTTCCGTTCATTTGCATGCGCTTTGGCGTTGCCAACTCGATCGTTGTTGTTGACATTCGATGTGCATCCTGGGGCCCACACTCAGCAGCTTTCCAATGCACACAAACACACTCAGATGTATGTGTATATATACGCACACTGTTGCAAGTAATTGTTTCAACATATTACGTAATTTGTCTCTAGCAGCACCCCTCAAAATCAATTTAAGACGTTTTACAATCACGTGTAGCATGATTTCAGCATTTTTACTTATTTACAATCAATAGTAAGTCTGATAAGCTGAGAAACATTTTGGATTATGGTCTTAGCGTAGACGATCCGGGATTAAGAAATGAGTCGAATTATCGAATCTTGAATTCATTTGATGAATATAATCCTAGAGCATATAATGCTGACTTCTATGCTGACATTTCGTAAACGTTTCACTGGCTGTAAAATTAAAAGTTCATAAAAAGTTCTGAAATGTGTAATAAAAATAGTATATCCAAGTAAGACATGTCAATTCCTTATTGTCACAAATTCACTGGCTGTAAGATACAATAGAGATAAATAACTGTTTTTACTTTGACTTCCACTCAGAATCACTTCTCCACCTTATCACATACTTAAACGTTTCACTGGCTATTTCAATTCGACCTAGACAAGATTAAAAATATGCCATCATGTAGGCGCTGTAGTTAATGTTTGATTATATCAATACGTAAATTTTAGTTTTTTCCCTTTAAGTATATCTGAAGCGAACGCATTACCTTCTAATGCCTTTCTAGTTCCTCTCCCGGTGACCCGCACCACCGAAGCAGAATACAGAGAGACGAGAGCAATCCACAGGGACGTCGTTGTGGTTTGACAACATTGAGTCACACAGCCGAAACAGGAACAGAATAAGTGGGTATTACAAATACACTAGAGATTGCCCAAGATGAGCTGCAAGGTGCGGCTAATGGAGGATGGGTCACTGGACGAGGAGCCGTTAACATTAAAGGAGATCGCTTATCAGAAGCTTTGCAACAATCTGGACATTATCAGTGGCTATACGGAAAGCGGTCAACGTACATTGAATACAGGCATTGTACTAACAAATGAGATTTGCGATGCATTTCTGGAGAACTATCAACGCTTCCATAGACCACTTGACGATAGAGTGATCAATCTATTTAGCGATACGCGCCGCACATCGTTAAAGATTGTGAATCTGCGATATAGCACACTGAGCAGCGTAGGTGGGTAATGGGGTAGACACCAAAAAGTTGATAGATTGCGATTTCTTTATTAACTTGTTGCTCTTTTGGTTGCCTTTTCAGGTCTGGAGACGCTGATGCGTCACAAACTATTCGCTTTGTCCATGTGGTACTGCGATAAGATCACAGTACAATCACATCACCTGCTAGCCCATTATGGCGATAGTTTGCGCTCGTTGGAGCTGGGCATAAGCTCGCATCTGTTGCAGAATGCGGAGCCCAATGAAAAGGAGCCAGTTGATTTTCAATTGACCTGCCCACATTTGCGCCGTCTGGTGCTCAATGGCGTTGTCATGCATCATCGATTGCAGTTTGCTCATTTGCAGGACCTCAGTCATTTGGATCTCACATCCTGCGTGCTGGCGAACTTCAGTCTAGAGGCACTTGGCATGCTGCCCAACCTACATACGCTCATACTATTTAATGTCTGGCCTATTGCCAATCAGTTGCATGCGATCTGCTGTTTGCGTCGCCTCTGCACTTTGGATATTTCAATATCGAGTTCGGGCAATGGTCATGGCACCTATGATCTGCCCGATCAGACGCTTGTCATGCTCATGGATAATCTGCGTCATTTAACACATTTGGATATCTCGGGCACGAATTTGGCGGGCAATGGCGTTGCCACCAAGGAGTCGACTAATGTGAATGCCAAGACGGAGCAACACTTTGGACCCACCGATATACCGGGCTTAGCGTCTCGTACACAGCGTCCGCTACAATTTCTCGGCCTTTATCATACGGCACATTGGGCGTGCAAGCGACACGATATACCCGCCCTGGAGGTGGCAGGCGATGCCAATGAACAGCAAATACTCACAGCGGCGCGTTACTATCACGACAGACCAGTGCTGCTGACAAGGGTGAGAGCAGAGTCTAATCTAATAGTGTTCTCGCTTATATTTTAATTATCTCCTCTCTTTTTCCTGCAGGTCCTTAATGATCTGTATCATCTGTTTCGCTTTGAGAATTACAAGGACATACACACAGCACTGGATGTTGTGCTCTGTGCTATGGACAGGCATCTAAAATTCAAGCACATGCAAATATCGGGCAGGTGTGTAACATCATTAAATATGTTTAATATGGAATTCAATCTTTTTTGTGTGTCTTTAGGACTTGTTATGGTGTGCTAGCTATTGTTTATAACTTAACAGCTGAATCTAATCTGAATCTTTTGCTTATAGCGCCACACTCTTCTACATTGTCAAAGGACGCGATCGTTCAAAGTTTGGCACGCTGCTGCGCAATCACATTATAAGAACCCTGCTCAATGGCATGGAGGTACATCTAACAGATGACACAATGCTGCGAAATGGCTATCTAACGCTGACACAGTTTCACATGCCTGTCGATGTGGTAGGAGTAGAGTTCTAACCTAAGATTAAGCTAGTTTACTAAAACTTACCTTTTCTATAACCGTCAGCTTTTTGAGTATGAACGGCTTATTAAGATATTGCTGCATGGCGTCTCAAAAACGGAGCAGGAAGGCTTTGTGCAACGCATGGCCATCTATTTGCTAAACACGCTCGCCTGTCAGGTGGATGGCAGACAGAAGCTATTTCTAGGCGAGCTGGGCGTGGTCAGCGTAAGGCTATAGACATTAACAATAGAGCTGTGCACTATATTTTTATTGGTTGATCTGTTCGTAGACAATGCTGACACTCATCAAGGATCGGCTAACACGCTCAGTTTTTGACGATGTCATGGAGGTGGCGTGGTCGACCATGTGGAATGTAACCGATGAGACTGCTATTAATTGTAAGAGATTTCTGGACGGACGCGGCATGGAGTATTTTCTTAAGTGTTTAAATGTGAGCCATAAACAGCATCGAAACTTAATGCAATCGTAATACATATGTTGATATTTTCTCTTTAGACCTTTCCCGATCGTGACGAGCTTTTGAGAAATATGATGGGTCTATTGGGAAATGTGGCCGAGGTTAAATGGCTTCGCCCCAAATTGATGACACAGGAGTTCATTGAAGTGTTTGCTCGCCTGCTTGATTCATTGAGTGATGGTATCGAGGTGGGTCAGCTTGGTGGTGGAAGACTAGCCAATGACAATCCTAACCAACTGCGCTTCCAGGTCAGCTACAATGCGGCTGGAGTGCTGGCGCACATAGCATCCGATGGCGCCGATGCGTGGACCATTAAGACGCCAACACGACAAGATGTTCTTGAACGCATGGTCGCTGCCATTCAACGTTGGAACATCAAGAGCGAACGGAATATCAATTATCGCAGCTTTGAGCCGATTTTGAGTCTGGTGCGCTGCTATGAGACTCCCGAATGCCAGCACTGGGCTGTCTGGGCGCTGGCCAATCTCACCCAGGTGAGAGACAGCAGCTAATTGACATCCTTCTTGTGAACTCAACAACATTTGTCTTTTAGGTCTATCCGGATAAGTATTGCCAGCTGGTAGAACAGGAGAACGGCATACAAATCTTAACAGAACTAATCGAGCACGAGAGTCCTTATTGCGAAATCAAGCGCATAGCTCGCCTGGTCATCGAACAGTGCGATTTGGGCATGGAGCGCATGGTGGAGGGTTAGATCAGATCAGAGCCAATTGCCAGTCGTCTAGAGTTACGAGTTCAAGTTTGTTGTACTGTTTTGTGTGTGTGTTTAAAAGGCAACAGAGCAAGTGTTATATTGTTCAGATTCTTCCTCGATTTTTTATGTTAACTTCTGCAAAAGAAACAAGAACTAAAAGAAAGAAAACATTTTTAAAATATGGGAGTAATTTAGCAACGCGTGTTTAACAGAGAATTAGGTAAAATAAAAATGAAACGCTAAATATATCTATTATAATAAATATAATAGTATATAGCTATATATCATGTTGTAAGCAAACGAGCGATTTTTTTTAAGACCAGATTAAGGCCCTGTCGGAAAAATTGTAAATATTGTTAACGAAAAAAGAAAGAAAGAAAGAGATAAGGAAAAGGCAAACGATGTAGTTGCATATTAAAAGAAGAACTTTAATTGACTAATGCCATGAACCGGGAGTCTTTCGTATATCTGAATATGTGGGTATTTTAGCTATTGAATATGTTTGCTCGATTTGTTTTCTTTTTTATTATTATTTTAGAAATAGAATTAAAACAAAAAAACTTAGCTTAAGTTTAATGGAAAACCGTTTAACTCGTCCGCTTTGTGTTCAAAAATGCAAATGTTTTTCGATCAGTTCCTTTCAGCAATAATAATAATATGTTTTTCCTCTTTATTGCATGTTCAAAAGATTTCTTCATATTATGCTTACAAGTCTAGACTAATTAAATGTATATATGTACGTATGCATACATCAGTGTGTTTCATTATAAACATACTATAAGTGTATTATATACATTGTTTCCACACTGCGAGGCTGTTTAAAAAGTTGCCGCTCAAATTTAATATGTTATATTTTAATTAATTGTAATTATCTTTAAATCACATACTTTTCAGACTATCCTCGTTTTCAATTTTAATATTTTTAAAATCATTTTTTGAGCTCATTCCTGGAGTTTCCCTCTGGGATCCATAAAGGCTCTAACAGCTTTTACCCATACCTGCACACACTTACACACATTTCTGTATGCGTGTCAATAAAGCACGCGAAGCGTGTGTATGCGTGCGTGCAAATTGCAGCAGTCTGCAGATGTTCTACAGCTTGTCAATTACGTCATAGGGTTGTTCGTGTAGAGCTGAGGGTGGGCGGTTCTTGTTGTTGCTGGTGGGTCATGAAATGCCAACGAGTTGAAAAGCGAACAAACGCGTGGCGCATGTGCAGCAAGTGCAAAAGTAACCCCACAAAGACAGAGAGATAAAGAGCGAATCTCCCACCCACCAGCAACCCTTCACATTATGATGTCTGCGCTCTCTTCTGCTCTCACAGCCTTCGTTGCTGTCAGTTGCAATTTTGCCGCCCGGCCGAGTGTTAGTTTTTGTTTTGTTGTTGCGTGGCGAACCCTCTATGAAATAAACACAATAAGCACGGTATTAAGATGTGATTACAAAAGACGATTTCCTTATTGTGACTTCGCCAATTCACAGTTTGCTTATTGCTTTCCCTCTTTAAAACAACAATTCATAAGTTTACTGAACAAAGTCAACAACAGTGAAGCAAGAAGAAAACAAAAGACACAACAAAACGTCTGAAACGGAGTCTGCGCAGTTCGCATGGCAACGGAAGTGCTCGAAATGTGAGTAAAGAGCGAAGAGGCGGAGGGGCAAATAACAACAACGTGAAAATGCATTCGACGTGTGTTTGCCCATTTTGCCGGCCCTCAAAGCAGAGTTCAGTTACTTCCGTTAACGCAGATCAATAACCTTACTAAAAAAGCGGAATAACAAAATGGGGGAGCTTTGATTGCCATGGACAACACAAATGTAATAACATTAAACAAAAAGAAACTGTATTCCGTGCATGAAATAAGCTAAGGTATTGATTACCATTTTTAGTCTATGATTAAACGAAATATCATTTACTCTGGCCCATTACAAAGCGTTTGCAGCAATTCCAAACACGACAAATTGCAGCGAAAGATGTTTGTAGGGCGAAATGAAATTTAAAACTTCATAAATATCCCGCGCGTTTTTACCGAGGTTTGAACCTGGAACTGTACGTGCGCTCGGTGTGGCAACTCTACACGCTCAACCAAAACGACACCAACGAAACTAGCGGCATTTCACTATTTGAAGTAAGCAAGTTGTTGGCAGACCGAAAAGCTCACTTGTTAAAAAAGCTCCCACAGTGCTAGTTGATATAAATATAAATGCGGGAGTTTTTAAAATGTAAAAAATAGATTCAAATTAATTGTGATATAGGAATTTTAATGTTTCTTTTTATATATGTAAAAAAAATTATATAATTATTTAATATAATGAACAAAATATTTTAGACATAGGGGAATTCGATTTATCTAATCTATGTTTCTTGTACAACAGTAAATTGTAATCGCAATCTCTGCCAAATTTCAACGAAAAGATCATCTTAAGCACTTCGCTAACAATCCTGGAACGCACGACGGACACTGGCAGATATGTGGCCCGGCTCCGAGCGAGGCAGCTCGCGAGCCTTGGAGTTGCCCACCAGCCAACAGAACGCGGGCGGTAGTAGTCAGCAGGAGACGCTGGCGGACATTGAGCACATATCGACTATAGCCGGTTCATTGGCCTCCATCGGCACATTGTCGCACACACAGATGCGCTACGTGAGTATCCCTCCTCTGATTGGCATCAGACAATCTAATTAGACCAACTAATTTCCTTCCTTCTGCAGTGCACAAATGATGCCGGCTATGATACGGAACACACATCGCTCAACTCTGATTTTGATGAGGCGGAGCTACGTAGAGAGCTGCTAAGAGATGTGAGTTTGCTGCCCTATGAGTCTACACTCATAGAAATATGGTGCTAGAATTATTTCATAGAAAATATGATGGGATCAATATTAAATATATCTATTAAGACTCTAGTCTGCTTGGTGCTAGAATTATTTAATAGAAAATATGATGGGATCACTATTAAGTATATCTAATAAGACTATAGTCTGCTTGGCTATCCTCCATATTTTCTAAACAGTAATTCACGTTTTCTCTAAGTGTACTTCGTATTTAGAGTTGCAATTTCTTATTGCTTTATTCTAATTTGAATTCCGCTTTATTTTTTTCCCAACAGAAATGGAAACTTTTATTTGATATGGTAAGGAAAAGTTGTTATGAAGCTTTAATATATATGTTATATATGTGTCTCTATAACCTTTCAGTTCGATCCGGAGGGCTTTGGCGAAATATCCGTTAGCGAGTTTTTGGTCGCCTTGAGATCGCCGGAGTTTGTGTCCCAAGTGCCTATGAATAAGCGAGAACTGTTGCTGGAGCGTGCGAAGAAGGCACATCTGCCCATCGGGCCTGGCTATGTGACGTTCCAGGACTTTGTCAACGTGGTAAGTGCATTTAAATCGAATAGCCACGTGTCCCATGTTGCACTGCTGCACGCGGCTCTGTCTCTCGTGCGGCACGAAGCAAACAACAGGATTTGAGTGCAAACACAGGTGCATGTCCCATTTGCTGGCTGCTCCGAAGTGTAGGCTCGTGTCCAAACAGCAGTTGAAGCTACAGCTAGCATTTTTGCTATACCCTAGGTCTGACCTGCAAAGGGGCTTATTGGTTATGGAAACTATTTAAAATAATGAAATGTTTGTAGTCGATGCTTAGTCAGCTCGGATAGCATACATAAATATAAGACTCTTTATCCTAGGGGTGAATAAACTACCCTATACTTGTATGTTCCCAGTGCTGCTCTGTTGTATTTAGAGACTTTTGCTCAGCTGATGTAAACGTCTTCTATGAAATGTTGGATATCGACTCTGATTCTCATAACTCAAGCTCATAGCTCGTAGCTTCTTTGGGGTATAGCTAACCTATATGCATTGCTTGCAGACAGTTTAAAGAGAGATTTCCATCTAGAACTCTTGATAGAGAGTTCCTAGGGTCTACTCTAGAACTCGAAGATATCTTCTTTCATACTCTATTCGTTGCCTCTCAACAAGCTAAAGATCTTGTTGCCCCGCCCACTTCGCTCCACGGCACTCTGTGCACATTCCAGATATCATCGATGCCAACATCTCCTATGTCCTATGCCAGAGTATTATGCAGTCGTTGCTCTGCTAACAGCGCTGGTTCTTCTTCTCCTTCTTCTCTTTGCACTGTGGCAAATGCGAAAAGTCCATTCGCACTCGCCAAATAAATGCAGCGTCGTCCTCTGGCCAGGACACGTTGTTAGGATTTGTGTTTACCTGTGGACAACAGCACAACTCAGTTGCCAGTTGCCAGTTGCCAGTTGCCAGTTGCTAGTTGCCAGTTGTTGGGATTACGAACGTGCCCATGTCGAGCCCTAATTCGAATTTCTTGTCTTCTAAAGGCTCTTCTTTTTTGCCGATTTATCCTGCTAAGGGATTCGCTCTGAGTAGTTTACAATATTTCTTTCCACTGTTTGCTGTGCCAATTGACAATTCTGTTGCAATTTGATTGATTCTACGCTTGATTGGCACACACACACACACACATGCATAATGGATGTCAAGTGTATTTTGGCCTGCGTCTTGCTTTTCAATTGTTTGCCAAAAGAGTCCTCAAAGTCATGAATTAGCTGGGCCCATCACAAAGCCTCTGTTTACCCTTGTGTTGTCCATGCGTGTGTGTGTGCTCGTGTGTGTGTAACGGTAATTGTCAATGGCACAGCTCATTCATCTGTCGTTTGGTCAAACCCAACATCAGAGCCACACAACAAGCCATTGATGGCATCTGAATTGGGAATTAGCTCCTGTTAATAGACCGCATTAGACCAACGACTATTTGTATACCCTTTAAAAGTGGGTGAGTGGGCATTTATGTTTGTCTCTCATCCGTGACTCCTGTAAGCTGGATCATCATTATTGATTCAAGAAACTCCTCCCCAATAGCTCTATTAATAGCTAGACCTCAGCAGCTCTGTCGCTTCTCAGTTCTGTCTTTGGCATTGCGCAGATCCTGTCGCTCATCAATGGCAATCTCTTATCAGAGCTAAACGATCTTTAGCTGCCTCATAGGCAACATTTTACACAACATTTTTGTACTTAATTATAAATTTCAATGATTGGCCAGAAGGGTGTGGTAGAGAGGTGGCCGTCGGACATGAGGCGTCAGGCATCGGACGTCAGGCGTTGGACCATATGGACGCTAGGAGCAAGTCCTTGTTTGGGCCGCTGCTTGAATTAAAGCAGGAATGCCGCTACTAACCAGGCAGCCAGGCAGCCGGCCAAGCAGCTAGCCAGGAGCTGTGCCATGTGCCATGCATAATGCAAACGACGCCGATGGGCGATGGGCGATGGCCGATGGCCGATGGCCGATCGTCGATGCCGACATCGATACAATGGAGAGATTGCGATTGCCTGATGATTGCTGAATTTTTAACGAAAGCTCGCACGTGACAAATCCTTTTATGGAAGCGCAGAAGCAACAGCCGGGCATGGAGACGGCGCCGGGTGCAGCCAACCGCAGCCAAGACGAGGAGCGGCAAACGTGTTGAACGTTATGACAACTGCAAGCACGAGGCTGTCGGATGTCGGCTTTCAGCTCGAAGCTGGAAGCTCGAAGCTCTCAGCTGCCGATCGTCAGTTGTGCATCTGGTCACACACGTACACGCACACACAAACACACACACAGCGGGCGACCCCAGAACCAGTAAGAACTGCAGCTGAATCCAAGAATTTAAGCGTGCACAGCTGTTGATCCATATCGAAGCAGTGATGCTCTTTACCCAGTAGAAAACTTCCGACTCTTCCAGAACTGAGCATAGTTTTAAGTTCACGATGAGTCAGTTTTTAATGAGTCATCTCGTGAACTAGCTTATTGAACCTTTGATTATTCCGTGCTGGTTCGAATTGTAGTTCTGTAGGAATCTTTCTCTCACTATATGTAAAGTCTCCTTGTCTGTCTTAATGGCTCGCTCTCTCTCTCTTTCTCTCCCTCTCTCTTTCTCTCTCTCTCTTTATACCTCCAGTGCTGGTATGGTTTTTGAACTAAATCTTCGAAGAACCTTGCCTGAAGCTTAATCATTGCTGCATTCTTCTGGCTACTTCATTAAGATGGATTCTATTGATGCTGGTTAAGTTAATGGTTCACTCTAAGACCTGTCAGACCTTATAAAAGCTATTTGAGTGTGATTTGAGTCTTGTTTTAAATGGAAATTTAGTGTTACCCTCTCGAGTGTTTTGAGGTTTATAGTAAAGGTGTTTTTCAGCCGACCAGCTGTGGTGGCAGCAGAACTCCTTGAGCTGCGTTCATGCAGCTCATCAGGCATTTGTGGCATGATCGTACGTATATAATGATTTGCACACTTGCCATTTAGCTGGCTACCGAAAGGTACATGGCTTTTAATTGCAGGCTGATCGGGGAGCAGCAAAAAACCAGCAACATCAGAAGAGAAGCTGTAGCTGTAGCTGTAGCTGAAGGAACGCTGCGTAGAATTCTTGCATTAATCAGAAAGTCAACGGAGCTGCCAAGCATTCGATCATAAACGAAAGCAATTGGCGACGAGCTGCGATCTGCGAGTGGCGAGTGGCGAGCCGCAAGTCGAGAGTCGCCTCCATTATCATAATCAGCGGACGCAGTGCGACGGCGCAGCTGGCAGACGCCAAATGCTGGAAGCTGCACACAGCCTGAACCTGTGCCAAGCACGCACCAAGAAATTCCAGCGGCTTGTCTTGAATGGGGAATGTCTGGAGACGTCGGAGGCGATGCCATGGCCAGCTGGCGGATCGGGTTTATTGAATAAACATTTGTGCAGGCGCTCCAATGTCCAGTCCCCATGTTGCCCCAATACCCACTTCGGTGGCGTCTGCTCTGCTGATCTGACAGGGTTGATAAAAAAACAGCGAAGGAATCAGATCAGCTGTGTACGTTCCTTCGCTCAGACATATATATTTATATATACATATATATATATATAGATTTATATATATGTATGTAGGTAGGTGCAAAATGCCTTGCGCCTTGGACTCTGGGGATGCGAGTCATCCAGCGCACAGATCGTCTCATGGATGCGGTATTAAATCAATGCCAATCCATAAATGGACCAGACGACGCGTCCCGGTGCTTGATGTTGCAGTTGGAATCTCTTTAGCGATTCCATTATTCCACAATTATATCGCAATCGCATGAAAAAAGCGGACAGTTTAGAACGTTCGAACCGCCTTTGTGCACTTTTCCAGGTAAAACAGAACTGCAGCATGAAGGTGTGAACGTGCCTCAAGCTAGTTGTAGACGAGTTCGATCATAATTCTAGAAGTTACTCAGAGCCAGGATCAGGATAATGAATGACATGATATATATTGACAGACCTTAGAGGTCTTAGTTCTCAGCTGCTTTTCATTAGAATGTTTCTTCTTCTGGCTGGCTTAAAGCCAATCGATTGTGGGCTATCCTTACGCTAAAGACCCAACGTTCGATTATATATCTATCCAGCTATCTAGCTATCTATATGCAATCATTGCAGCATACACAAAAATTGCCAAGCTTTTCTTTTTGCTGCTCGTTTTGACTTGTGGCCCATGCCAAGGACGTGACAATGCCAAGAGAGGGCGTGTGGGGGCGTGGGCGGTGGCTGCTAAGGATAGCTAGCAGAGCTACTGTTGCTGTTGACGATGTTTGGTCAATGGTCAATTTGGCAGCAGTTTATTTTGATTGTTGTGCATCCGGGGCAAGGATAACGATGTGAACACGAATTGGCACAGCCCCAACTGAAACTGCAACTGTCCCCACACACAGACACACACCCACGCACACACACACACAGTATTGGTTGTGCTGCTTCAATATTTTCGGCCATAGTCACGAAATGTGCTGATAACGATTCCTAAAATCCATTTTTTGGCCTGGTTCTTGTGGAACAGCAGCACATTGATGTCCTGCGGCCGAGCACGCGCACTCTACAAATAATCGCTTATGCATTTTTTGTTTTTTTGTGTGTTGCCTTTACGTGAGCGAAGAGGCGTGGCAGCTGCAGGTGTAAATGCTTTAGCATCTAGCTTAAATCATGTTGCTGGTCACATAGCCAAGAGCAAAACCAATTCATGTGCTCTGTTTAGAAGGTGTGACAGCAATGGGGTATATGGTATATGGGCTTCGATCAGATCCCTCTCCACTAGTCAAGCAGCCGTTTGCCATTTATCCACAATTCATCTAGATTGGATTTTGCGCCTGCTGCTCCGTGTTTGCTGTAGCTCCGTGTGCCCCGCTCATTAGTCACAATTGGTCCAAGTTTCAAAATCAAATTAGCTGCCGCACATTGTGCCTAACTTGTGCTGTAATGGCCACAACTAATTATGTTGAATAAATTTTTGGTGGAATGACCTACGCACCTGACATTTATGATGGCGCATAAAACCAAGCTGGAATTGTTTACCCCAATCTGGCATTTATAGTTGCTTTTTGGCAGTTGCTGCAGAGGTCAATGAAACGACCCCGGCACTCGCGCTTCAAGCTCAGCTGCCTCGCATAATTGTGACACACGGAAGCAAGCACAGAGCGCGCATCATTAACCTGTGTGAAGCATTGTAATAATGAGACATCAAGTGCGCGCCACTTCCTTAGGACACGCGCTGGCCATGTTTACACCTTGTTGCAACAGCAGCAGCAGCTGCTGCTGCCAGCGCGCGCTGATTGTGCACACAAAACATGGGCAGTGGCAGGGGTAGGGGCAGGGCAGGGGCAGTGGCAGTGGCATTAGGATGTGCTGCAGCGCCGTGTGCAGTCGCTCGGAAAACGCTGTAAAGAATATATATTTTTGATTGTTAGTCAGTGGCAATCATATCCGATTACTAGCCATACACACAGCATATATGCACATGTAGGTATTTACTATAAGCCTGCCAGGCAGTCCACGTTGCTAGCCCTCGCTTCGCTCCCACTGCCAACAATGCGTGTGTTTGCTGAAATAGGTTTTACTACACACTGGCAGAGGGCATTCCACATTTGCGATGATTTTTGTAACGAACGGCGAAGGAAGCGTCTGTCTATAAAGGCGTAAAGATATAAAAAAAACTATTTTAGTTATATGTAAGATATTATTAACACTCTATCTGAGTTATGTCTTGCAATATATGTTCTTGATCTCTGTTCTAACAAGATGCAATAAAACAAATTGATAATATATAACTTTGCTGAGTCCCTGCTCTATCTTATCTTAGGTAAATATTAAAAGATTTTACAAGTGATAAGCTCTTTACTATGTTTATCTATACTTAGCTTTACATATTAGCTATTAGTAAAGTGAAAACAATCAATCAATATAAAACAGTTTCCTCTAGCACCTTAACTCTAGATTAACAGTATTTCATTTCTTCTATCATCTTAGCTAAATCTTAGCAAGAGTATTGCTAGTTCATCTTTGAAGATTTCTGCTTTTTCTTGTACATTTCGATTTCCATTTTGCCAATCTTTTTGCGACGAGCTGCCAAACAAAGACGTGGAGTGGCTGACTGACTGACTGGCTGGTTGGCTGTTTGGCTGGCTTGGTCTGGTCGGGGCTGTCGGGCTGCCTTTGTGCCTTGCGTGTCATTCCATTTCCGCCAGCGTCGCAATCGCAAATCAAACAACGGCGACAGCTGCTCCTTGGCAGCGCTTTGCATATATGCCCAGATCCTTTGCGTTTCTATATATATACAAAGGAGGGCAATCTTAATCTATATAGCTTTTGATTTGCGAATATATCGCGCGCTCGCACCGTCCCGCCCCGCCTCGCCCGTGTTCCGTTCCAAGACAAAAGAATGCGGCGTCAAAGGCCAAACGTCGAAGTAGCGCAAATCACAAATGAAGTCTTGACATGCGTGTGCTATATACATACTGCTATGTATATATGTACAGATGTGTAAGCGTTTGTATAGTAGTTGTTATTGCTGTTGTTGTAGTTGCTGCTGCTGCTGCTGCTGCCTTGCACACACACAGGAAACTGCTGAAAGGTGCAAACGAACTTCCGCTCCAAATCAGTTTTCGATTTGTTGTTTAGCCTCAGCTACAGCTGCCCCGCGCTGAAGGTTTCTTAGCCACGCGCTGCATTTGCACATTTGTCGCAGCTGAGCAGATGCAAAAGATGCTTGGCCTACTTAAGAAGCTCATCGGTGATTGACTTGGCTTGGCTTGGCTTGGCTTGCCTTGAGTAGACTTGACTTGGCCAGTGGCTAATCAATCATCATCAGGCATTTGCCCTTTTAATACGGTAGCCAAAACGACTGAAAGGCTGATTACCTAGCAAGTAGCAGACGCCGGGTTGCCTTTTGGCCCTATAATTAAGCAAGCCGTAGAAGCTGCAGTAGCCAGGACTCACAGCGACAGGTCCTGTAAGGCAAATGTGACTTTAATGAGTAAAAATGTGATAATTAGTAGACGCCAAGAGGCCGACAAATACAAAGAGGACAAAAAAAAGAAATGTTCGTAATTATAGCGAAAACCATTTGTCCGGCAAATTGCGCACTGGGCGGGCGACCCGACCGTAACAACAACAACTCAAGTTAGCTAAAGAAGATTTTACAATAATATAAATGATACAACTGCTGGCATTTTCACCTGCGGCAGTCACTCAAGCTGCTGTTCTATATAAACAATGTAAATTGAATTGGTGCGTGCAAAAATATTTTGATTCAATTAAATGGGCCTTCCATTCATGGCCATTACGGCTGCCTTCAAGTTTAGGCCAAGAACAATAAATACCAAAATGTTTGTGCATCAATTAACAGCGAATTAGCTTATGAAACAGGACATAGTTAAAGCTTAGGGTACATCGAGTTTCCAAGTAGCAAAGGATTTAAGATAAGTTAGATTAAATCCGATCAGATCATTGAAGAGCTCTCCTCTCGGCCTTTTATAAATATACATTTTGAGATTATTGGACTCTGATCCGGCCACATGTAGTTAGTTGAAATATTGTTTAACTGCTTGGAATAAAAATGTCAACAGACACTGAATGAGGGCGCACATAAAATGCATAATGGAGTGCACAGCCAGCGAAGATGTCCTTTTTTGCGCATAGCTCAGGGCCTAACAAAAAAAACAAATACACACAGACATAATCATACACACAATCATACATACATATACACACACACGCAGGCAGGCAGGCTGGCAGGCCGGCAGGCGCTGCAACAACGTAATTCAAAGGAATTTTTTCGTAGGTGTTCCACCATCAAGAGAAGCCGCCAACGCCCTACAGTAGACCCTTCTACGGCCCTGTTGACCATGTCCTGAACATTGCTCACTGTGGTCCTTGTTGGGGAGGGGCGGGGCAACATGTGTGTGAGTGTGTTAAATGTTTTGCGTCAATTTGTCGCTTTATGTTTGTGACCTACAAAAAATGTGAATGAGGCATAAATAGAAATATGCAGTATAACTGTTAAATGCCAGTGGTTTAGTGAGGGTATCCAGCGTTTACCTGGTGTGGCAACGCTGTGACGTCATGCAGTGTTCGACCGCTGTGTAATGTCATTATCAGGCTCAGCCGCAATGGGACGACAGGACGAGGGCAGTCAGTGTCCAGAGCTCAAATGTAATTCGCACACCCCGTCGTGCATGTCACAAAACAAATGATAAACATTTTATTTGTTAGAAATTGTTACGGCAGAGGCAATAGGCCCAATTTCTAGTTGCCGCCGCATCTCGTTTGATCTCTCGGTTGTGTTGTGTGTTTTTGGCCAAACCATATTTATCACAATTTCACAATGCATTTGGGTGTTCCATTGTTCCTTTGTCAACAGCTAACAATTTAATACGTAGAAGCGACAAATCGGAAGTAAAATTGTCCTATTTGATTTTTTTTAATTTAAGGAAGTGTTCATAAAGTGTGTAAAGATAATGCGAATGCAACTCTGGGTGGCGGGCGAGTGGGCAACGCTGAGGAATAAAAAATCAAACCAAAGATCGCAAAATTAAGCACAACACGGCGTTGGGAGACATTGTCGCTTAAATATATACATATATGTATATAGCATGTATAAATTTAATGTTTATGTACAGTCGTGTTAATTGTCGCTTAAGTGCAATATTAAGCATTATGTTAGCAAGCTGTGCCTGTTTCTGTGCCTGCCGTTGAGCTGAGAATTGTGTCAGTGTCACCAAACTTAAAGCGCGCCAAGTTAAAATTTCATTGCGTAAGTAGGCTGTCTAAAACACAAGACAAGTAGATAATTATAATACAGTTGCATTAGTTAAATAATTGTATTTTCCCATTTAACACGAGTCTTCAATGAGAGAATTATGCCGTTATAATTGTGATTATACGCACACATAATGCATTCATAAGCTTGTACGTGTGTGTGTGTGGTGTTGCCACCTTGTTGTGTATGAGTAGGAGTAAAAGAGGAAAGGAGTGGACACTTGCAAGTTAATGGGCACCGCAGGCGATTCGTCAATTAAAATGAATTTGATAATTACTAATATTAGACTGTCGCGAAGCTAACTAGCAGCAAACACTTGTTACCTCCCACGGCCCCCACAGCGTTGACCACAACAACCATGCTTGCGGTTGCGAGCGGAAGTAACTATTTTATTTGGCTTCCCTTTTGCCCATTTAGCTGACAAGCTTAATTTGTAGATTGTTTTTGCTTCGCTTGCATACCCTGCAGCCGGTTAATTGGAAAAGTGAGGTAGTATGTGCTTGTAGATGTTTTGGAAAAAAGTAAACATAATGTATATATTATTTATTGCATTTATAATTATTTATATTTAGTTTATTGTTTTTTTATAAGGTATGTGTTAGCCGAGTAGTTATGCATTGCCAGTTTTACATTTCATAATCGTGAATTTTAATTGCGCGTAGGCTTCATTTGGATTTTCTTGTCTCTGTCTTCGTTTTAATTAAACACAATACACATTTTCCGCCTTTTGCAGATTTTCTGTTTCTTGTTTTTTTTTGCTGTTAGTTTTTATGCGCGCCTTAATTGCTCCGCCCCGTTCGCATCTTTTGTGAACATCTTAATTACATAATAAAAATTATTTCGCTTTTGCAATTCCTCTCAGTCCCTAACTCTAGTTTGGACTTGTTTTCATAATTTTATGGCTCGTTTAGTTTTGGGGTTAAAATGAATTGTTTTTCTTGCTGATTTTGGCCAGCAGATATGATCCAATTGGAACGTGAAGAAATCTAGTGCTTTATCGTGGATGCCATTTATCATAGAAGATTGCTCTGATTGAAAACGGACCTTCAAATTGTACTATTTTTTAACTAAACTATAAAATATTTCAGGCAACAACAATTGTTTTCCTGTTCATTTAAAATATATGGTTATATATTGTTCGTTTAAACTGTAAAAACATGTTTCGGCCTGACAAAGCTTACACAGGGCCAATAAGAATATGATCTTGCTTATTAGATTTTAAAGTTAATCTTCAAATTAATTATTCTATATATATGTTTATTGTCTGTTTGCAGATGAGCGGCAAGCGTTCGCGCAGCTTCAAATGTGCGGTTCATCAACGAGATCGTGAGGTTTGCTCTGAGAACGATTTTCAGCTGGTGTTAAGCGAGCCGCCGCTCTTTAGAAAGATGGTCCATGCGGTGGCCATGGAGGTGCTGCCGGAGGAGCGTGATCGTAAATATTATGCGGATCGTTACACATGTTGCCCGCCGCCGTTTTTCATTATATTGATCACAATCGTAGAGGTGGGTTAACCTGATTTCAATTATTTGAATCGCAATTGAAGTGGAGTGAATATTGTAATTGATTTATAGCTGGGCTTCTTTGTGTATCATACCTTGGCCACGGGCGAGGCGGCGCCGACAGGTCCCATACCCAGCGATTCCATGTTCATTTATCGTCCCGATAAGCGACACGAGATCTGGCGTTTTATTCTATATATGGTGCTGCATGCTGGCTGGTTCCATTTGGGCTTCAATGTGGTCGTTCAGCTGCTCTTTGGCTTGCCCCTGGAGATGGTGCATGGATCGACGCGCATCGCCTGCATCTATTTCTCGGGCGTTCTGGCTGGCTCACTGGGCACCAGCATCTTTGATCCTGAGGTGTTTCTCGTTGGCGCCAGTGGCGGCGTTTACGCTCTGCTGGCGGCGCATCTGGCCAATGTGCTGCTTAACTATCATCAGATGCGTTACGGCGTCCTACGTTTGGCTTTTATACTGATTTTCGGTAGGGATAGCGAGGCTTTCTTACTATGATTTCTTTTAACATTTACTCTTGCAGCTTCCTTCGACTTTGGCTTTGCCATTTATGCTCGCTATGCTGGCGAGGACTTGCCGCCTGGTCAGCTGGCCGCCAGCTCGGCGGCTGTCTCCTACGTTGCCCATTTGGCAGGCGCTGTGGCAGGCTTGACCATCGGATTGCTTGTGCTGAAGAACTTTGAACAGAAGCTGCACGAGCAGCTGCTCTGGTGGATTGCATTGGGGACCTATACAGCGCTCGTTGTCTTTGCCGTCGCGTTCAATGTGCTAAACGGCGTAACTTTGTTTAGTATGCGCGTGGAGAAGATAAGGTTCACCCAAACCTACTTTAACGACTTTCAGGTCTAACTGGAAATCGAGTTCAAAATCGATATTTGTTGAAGTTTTTTGTTATTTAGTTTGTTTTCCAACTGGACAGTGAATAAGTTTATAGTTTATAAATTCTGTTTTTTTCGTTTCTATTTTTTTCTGTAAGTTCGTTTACTGCGTGCAATATACGTAAAGACATTCAGACATATATGTATTTGTATAGTATATAATATATATAGACAATCGTCCATACGTTATCTAACGCAATTCGTTCCACTTTTCGATACATACGTTGGAAAGTACAAAAGCTTGAAAAGTATCACTTCGAAAATATAGATAATTAAAATCGATGAGAACAAATGTATATTTACAATAAATTGGAACTGATTAGGTGTATTAAAAACGCTAAAAACTTGATGCTCAAGGAAAATAAATTCTTTTTTATAAACTTAAGCGGAAAAACCCGAAATGGATAATCAAGTTGAATAAAATAATGTAAGGTGTAAGAATAATAATGTATAAGTGCTATATTGAAACCGATGTATTCCAAAATTTTTCCAGAATTGTCCCACTGCAGGCCTTACATATATACAATGAATGACTTTATTCTCAAGACTACCTCAAAAATCGGTAAAAATTATATAAATCGGTTTCAAAATTTATATATATTGAAAACTGCCCTTATGACAAAAAGAAAAACATTACTGCCAGCTTTAGTAAATAAAAACAGCACCAACTAAACTATTTATAAAGTATTTTGTACATTTTGTACATAATTGAAAAGGTAAATAAAATAATCGAAATCAAATTCTTATATTACGTATTTTCATTTGGCCGGGGCTCAAGTTATGCTATATATACTTTGCAGTTTGGTCACATTGTTTTTAATGGTGAAAAAAATGCAGCGGCTTCTCTTAATTGTAAAATCTAATATAAAATTAAATCTAAACCAATCTTCAGCTAAAACATATCCTTTTGCAGTTTGGCAATGGTGTCATAAAAAACGTAGGCAAGGTATGCAACTGTGTAACGGTTTATGCTTAATGGTGAGACTTAAAATAAAAATTGATCAACATCAATTTCAAGCTTAATCAGTGCAAATAAGGGATTTAAGTTATAAAAATTGAGTGTTTTATTGTATATACATATAGCAAAATTTATAAATGTATAAAAACGTTTTATGCGCATTCTCTTTTAACTTAAAAATGGCATGCTGAGTTGCCACCTAGGTTTAAGCTTTACCATTTCGGTGTTGTCACACTTTTAATGACGTCATAAAACAGAGTGAACAGTTTTTCCTTAAAAGTGAAATTTAATACGAAAATTCAATAAAAGCAAGCAAGCAGTGCCAACAGGATGGGTATGGGAGGTAAGTCGTAACAGTTGATATTGTTTGATTTTATCTAGATATAAATAGTTCTGTACATATGTCATTTGCAAGACACGCAAAGTTTGAAAATTTCATAGTGCGATAAAAAGAACTTAACATGTATCCATCCATCCATCCATCCGTCCATCTGTATCAGAAGTTTTGTTCGCCTTTTCTTTGCTTTGCGAGTGAAATGCGAAAAACTGTAGAATTTTCATGACAGTTTCGTGCACGCACCTGCTACAAGGCTACCTGTCAGCTGCCACCTTCTACCTCGCTCCTTCCTTCCCTCCTCCTCTTCGTCCACCCAACAGCTGTCAACAAAGCGTTGCAGCTTGGCTTTTTGCTGAAACTCTTTTTTTTGTTTTGTTTTTTTCCTCGTCTTTTCACTCAGCTGCCCCAACTCCGAACGCGAACCAGTTCCCATGCTCCTTCTGCAGTTAACAAATCCCAGCGGACACGAATTTATGTTTGTTTGAGCATATTTCACCGTTAGTCATTCGTCACACACACACAAAGCAACAACAAAAAAGTAAAAGGGCAACAAATCCAATGGCGAATGGCCAAAATGATATAAGCAAATAAACTGTCCTAGAAATGGGGCGACAAAAAAATGGCTGACGCGCGCTGCTTGGACAAAGGATTCAATTGTCGTTGATTAATGTTGGGCGCGTTAATTTGTTGATGTACGCGCCTTGGTTGCCAACGATTATAAATGAAGTCAAATGGAACTACAAATCCGTTGGGGAAATACTCAAACGAAACAATTCTCTGGCAATGCTTTTATTCAGGCTTAGCTTCCAAGTTCAGCATTAATACATTTAAAGAACCAAATCAAATGAACCGAAAATGCGTGATTGAGAAGCCGGAACTAAAGTTTAGAAGAGTTGCCAACTAAATCAAATAATCATAAACAATAAGAAATAGAGCTGTGAGTTTAATGGTGAGCTAGCAGCTAGATCAAATGAACCAACAATCGGCATTTAATTGGCGATGAGCCAGTAAATAAATCATATCACTATGAAGAGACCAGACGAGTTGGAGTTCGAGGTTGGGGCTGAAGCTAAGCCGAGTTCTGTCCTTCGCTTTGGCTGCGCTGCGCGAACATGTTTATAAAAAGTACAAGTTAATATTTATGTAATTCTGCAGATACGAAGAGGACGAAGAAGCACAACAACGAAGACAGAGATCATTACATTGACATATTCATGCACATGCAGTCCAACCATGTCCAGCTGTCCAGCAGTCCAGCAGGAATGCCATCGCAGAGGCGAACAATGCAGCGGTTAGCAGGGGGCAGCGAGGAGGAACGCACTTGATGGCCATGTAAAGTGCGGACTTGTGCGTCCCACGCGAATCAACCTGCATTTGTGGCCGTGGCTGGGGCCTTTGTTTCTGCGTTGACAGCCACCGCCAGTGGAAAAGTAACTCACAGTTGCGAGCTGGTGCTGGAGCTGGAGGAGCTCTTTATCTGCGACAGTGGAATACAGCGAATTGCAGACAACTGCAGTCCATGTTCGATGCATGCTTATCAAAAGGTCTCGTGTGTAACTGTCAAAAATATATATTATAGTAGAGCTCAACTCGAACCCATTTGCAGTTAACTTCATAGTAAACTGTTGCAGCTCAGGCGTAGCAGGGTTCGGAGCCTGAGCCTGGGCAGGATACCGCCATTTATCTCGCTTGAATATGGAAATTTGTACTGCCTGGTCTAGCTCTTTTTCTATTTGCGAGGTTTCTGGTGTCTGGTGTCCCGCTAAACGCTTCATTAAGTGCTCTGGCACTGTCCTGGCAGCCAGGAGAGTCCTTATGTCCTTATGCTATAATTAATTTCTGCAACCTGAATATGCATGGCGAAAAAAACGGAAGTCCTTAGCCCAAGTGCCGTCCACAGGAAAAGAAAGGCCTGAAAGAGTCTGGCCGCTTGACCTCGCTGCCAAAGGACATGGGACAATGGACTCTCAGCTTTGCAAAATGTATATAGGTACAGGCGACAGCAATGAGTGTATAATGAGGTCTGGCTAGTGTAACCACAAACAAGGATTTCATTTGGATAGGCTCGGAGGTAAAAAGGAGCTGGCCAGGATAAACAAATTAGCGTTGGGTCTTCTGCCCTCAACCCATTGTCAGGACGCGAAATCAAAGTGCTGCGGGCCACATCTAATCTATGAGTCGTCCAACCAACCCCCACCCGAATAATATCTACGGGCACCGTCATATTGAATTTCTACACGGGACTGCGTGGGCTTTTAGCTTAATTGCTATTAGGACCTTTGGCTGCAATCGAGGTCCTTCCGCTGACCCAGCCATATGAGCTCATTGGGGCTTGAAAGCCGCAGTCAAACACTTGCGCCCCCGCTCCAAACTTCAACTGGACTTAATTTTCGTTTTCGTTTGCGCAGGAGGCGCCGCTGGCGACAGCGGCACCACCTGTGCGTGTCGCCTGGCAATTTGGGCTGTGGCGTTCCTGTATGCTGGCGCAGACAACAAAGGATTTGCCGTAAGATAGGGGGCGGGGCGCAAAAAAGCTATCGCAGACATTTTTATAAGCAGAACCTGGGAATGGTACTGCCAAAAGGGTATGATGGACTTAGAAATTGATGAAGGTTATAGTTAGCTCTCTTCGTGTTTGTTCTCGTTTTGGCTGGAGCTGTTTATCTGTTTTTGTTAGCTTAATATTTTCCTCCACTTCATACCTCTTATAAGTAGCAAATGAATCTTCAATTTGTACTCATAGAACGCTCCCCTAGTATACAGGGTATCTTATAGTCGAGTCTCTACTTCTTGCTCTCCCTCACACCTATTATCACATGCTAAAATCCCAAGCGTTAGCGTGTTGAGTTGTCAATGTAACGGGGTATACGCCACCCCAATAGGGTGTGCCGCCTAATTGGCAGGATACGCGACGCCCAACGAGTCAACTGAATGTCAATTCCGGCTCCGTTTTCGACTCCGATTGTCAAGCTTGAATCAAGGTCGCCGTATGCTTGAATTTAGTGTCGATTTATCGAATACATTTTCCTTTATGTATTTTGGAATGAAATGTTTTGAACGATGAACGAGGAAGAAACAGGTGCCCAGACTGTGGAGGTGGCGCGCGTCCCGCCAAAGATCACGTATACCAATTTCAATAATGAGTCCGAGCTGAAGGCCATACAGGGCCTGATCGATAAGGAGCTGTCGGAGCCGTATTCCATCTATACGTATCGCTACTTTGTCTACAACTGGCCCGAGCTGTGCATCTTTGCCCGGCACGATGAACTCTATGTGGGGGTCGTCGTGTGCAAGCTGGAGACGTTAGGCTGCATTCTCCAGGGATATATTGCCATGCTGGCCGTCGATCCCGCATATCGGCTGCTGAAAATTGGCACCTCGCTCGTGGCACAGGCTGTCGAGTCAATGCAGTCAGTGAATGCGGATGAGATCGTGTTAGAGACAGAGTTGACCAACAAGGCGGCGCTGCGTCTGTACGAGAGTCTGGGCTTTATACGGGAGAAGCGTCTGTTGCGCTACTACATGAACGGGGTGGACGCACTGCGTCTCAAGCTGTTCTTGCCCTGGCGTCAAGCGTGAACCACTAAAAATTCTTGTATTTCACTCAATTTTCAGTTTGATTTTATTGTTGCGTATTTTTTGTATCATTTTGCTTTTGGCTGAAAGATAAGTAAGGTTTATTTCTTTCTAGCTCTCATTTGCTCTCTTTCTTTTGCTGCTGTCAATTAGCGCCCCCCGCAGCGACTATTCCGCTAGTCGGCTAGCCCTTGGTCCAGGTATCCTTCCAGCTTAATTGAGTGCAACAGGGATGCCTCACACATAACCTTTGATTACCCTTTGCCCTGACAGCCGCCTCTACTGCTGCTGCTGCCGCTGCCGCTGCTGACTGCTACTCATGATGGGATAATTGCCCATTTCAGGGTCACATCAAATGCCTTTTGGGCTAAGGAGCTGTGTTATGCGTGCTACGAGCACTTATGATAAGGATGCGCCCGCTAAGAGGTGGTCCTTTGGCATCTCGCTTAATTGGTGAAAAACAATAACAGGCTACTTGCTTGCTGGAGAGTCGTCTTTGATTTCTCCTTTAAGTCAATAGACATCAAGTAGAGTTCAAAATGCAGCTAGTTTCAGAAATATCAACTGATCCTTTATCCATTTTGTGTGCCTTATATAAGAATGTTATATATGTAAAGGTACGTTGCGTACGTTAGATATATGTTTTGCCTTTCTATGAGATTCTCAAAAGTGCATTCAAGACGATTTGCTTTCCCTTTCTCATTGCCTGTTTCTTTCTTATCCATTCACTCCCTCTCTCTGTCGCTTTCCCCTCTCCACATCTTAAACCCTTTATCTCATGTTCCTATCTTGAATTGCCTTAAGAAATAAGCAACTGCTACATTTCTTGCTTTGCTTTCAGTGTTGTATAAACATAAATGAAACATGATATTCTCTTGTTGGTGCACGGACCAATTTGTGGGTAAGTCCATAAAAACATAAACAAATTAAACACGTAACAATAATATTTATGTATGATTTACAAACTGGCCAAATTTTCGATGTGAACATCAGAAATGAAAAGCGAATCTTTGTCAGGCCAAATTTGTGCGCTTACAATGAAATGTTTATGCATATCTGCATATTATTATTGCCATTATGTTGTATATAACTGAATATTAATTAAATATTCAGAAATTATTCAGTCCGCATAATCAAAGGAGCTCAAAATGATTCTCACAATTCTCGGCCAGCTGGTTAGCATCCATAATCAGGGACACTTGATTGCATCTGGTAATTATAACTGCATTTGCATCGTATCATTGCCAATTATATAATCCAAACACACACACACACACACACACACACACGGGCAGGCAGATAGTATGGAGAGCTTTGGGATTTGAGGTCATTGTCATTTTCGGATTGTCGTTTGCGAGTCGTCCAAGCAAGCGGCAAATGCCCAGAACAACTTTGGGGGGTGGTCAGGATAACGTAGCCGTTGTGCGTCCCCTGCTAATGCCACTATCACAATGCACTGAGAGAAAGCAGCTAATAAGTCAAATACTCAAAAGCCATTTCGATCAAGTTGTGAGTAGCTCTTTTCTCTGAGTGTACAAACAGCTGAGATTTATGTGCAGCGGGCGCAGACAGAAGCTGACATCAAATTGAAATTCAGGCAAATGTCAACGGCAGCCGCTAGCCGCCAGGCACAAGGCACACGAAGGCGCAACGCAGGCGAGGCGAAGGCGAAGGCGATGGCGACTCGAGTTGACTTGCGTTAAGCCAAAAATCCACATAAATAACGCGAGCAACGGGCGTCGGTCATCAGAGAAGCCCCTGTCTCCCGGCGCCCGCCCTCTGCCAACTGCCGCCCCGCTTACCCCAAGCACAGTTTGTGTGTCCCTGGCAGAAGTCGTTGGGCTTGTTTCTGCGAATGGCAGGTGCAACTCAATCAACGCCGCCAGTCGAGGCGCAACGTTTGCGTTGCATGGCATCTGGTCGAGTCAGCGGGCAGCTCCATCCCAGCTTCCCAGTCTCAGCGCCAGCTTCTTTGGCCACCTGCCCCAAAATGTTGCCAACGTAAGGTGAAGCCGTTCTCGCTCTCGCTCTCGAGTGGCTCAACTGAGGAAGCTGCCCGCTGGCTGTGGTCCATCTCAAGTGGGTATCAAAAGATCAACGATCGTCAGAGGGCAAACCAAGTGGCGATCGAGTGTTTTGCACAGCTCTAATGCTAACAAATAGAGGTTCAAATTACGCACGGCCCATCAACAAAGTTGCATCTTCACGCTGCGTCGCTCAGTCGAAGGTTGGAGAGCTTAACGGAAATCGTATTGCCATGTGGAGCTACTCAGCGTTGGGAACAGTCTAACTGGTGCAACATCCAATAGTTCATTTCAAATGGTGAAATGAACTAGTTTGCCTCAAAGTTCCATTTGCGAACTAGTTTGCCTCGAAGCAGTGTTTCCTATAGCAAAGAAGTCAGATTCGGAGCAGAATAGGATGGCTGGCATATCCTATTGATAGTTCCTTGACCTCCATAGATGTTTTCCCAACCAAATTGAATAATTTCACTTTGAATTGCATTATTAATTTAGACATTTATTTTGTTTAAGTTTTAAATTTTTATTTTCCATTTTTTCATTGCTATTTTTGTCTCGTTTTTTTTTGACACAAACTCGTGTATGTATATAGATTTTGGGGGCGTTACAGTTTGTAATGGGCGTGGTCACAACTATTTTTTTTTAGCTTAGCTTTTATATGAGGGGCGCAGGGTGGGGGTTAAGTTGGGTTTTTGGACTTTTTTTGGCTTACGCTTTGCTGAGTTTTACGCTAGATTAACTCTTGATTTGATTTGTGAATATGCAGATATATATATGTGTGTGTATATATATATATATTTGTCGGTCAATATGTCAAGATGTAACCGACGTGAATATGAATTTCAATTTGAATTTGAGTTAGGAAAAAATGCTTGCATTTTATTTAGAGTTTTTTATTACATTTATTTTGTTTAATATTTTCTTTGGCTTTCTTTTTTCTTTTTGCATTCATAAATATTTGTGTTTAAATTTTGAAATTTTTTTTTTAATTATTGTTTGCTGTGGTTTTTTTTCCTTTTTTTTTTTGACTAGTGTGCGACTTAATAATATTTACAATTTCAATTTGTTATGGGCTAATTAGGCGTAGCTATATGTCTAGGGTTTTATTTTGTTTTGTATTTGAATAAATTAAATGTTCTATAAATATAAACAAAGAGTTTCTGTTGCAAAAATCCTATTAATAAGTTAAGACAGCAGACGAGTAAATAAATAAAAAGTGAAGAAAATTATAAACATTTTCGTTTTTCTTATAGGAAATCATAGCGAGCGGCGTTTAGTTATAGTTTCTCCGCTTTAGTGCGGGGATTTTTCCCTTTTTCCTTTTTTTCCTTTTTAGTTTGAGGTTGGGGTTTCGCTCTTGATTTGTGTTTTTTTTTCTTTACACGCAAAATAAATTCAGTCTTTGGTTCTATCACAACATTTGTTTACACGTTTCGGCCCGTTCTTTGAGTGTGTTTTCTGCTTGTTCTTTCGGTTTTGTTTGTTGTTTTGCTGTTCTGTTCTGCTTTTCGGTTGTTCTGCGTGAAATGTTAGAAAATGAAACGCGTAACGCAATGCAACGGAACGGAACGGAAAAGTAAAGCCGAACGAATTTTGAATTTCAGTTTAAAACTAAAATCAAAATTTTACTAACTTTTTGTTTTTGTTTTTTTTTTATCTATGTCTATGTTTCTCTCCTGGTATATATATATATATATATATATATATATTTTCGATGTATATATACTATATATATATATTTTGTATTTGGCTAACTGCTTAGGATACACCCAAGTCGTGCAGCAAATGTTGTGTGATCACCTCGCCCTGCTCCTCCATCAGCTGCGCCGTCACAGTGTTGATCAGATTGAAGGCAATCGCGAAGACAGTGAAGGCACAGTAGACGCCCAGTGCCAGCCACCAAATCAACTGCTCGTATTCCCGATGGCCGAAATTCTTGAGCACCAGGAAGCCAATGGTCAGGCCAGCTAGGGCGCCAGTCAAGTGCGCTATGTACGAGACCTGCGGGCCCTTGGCGAAGGTGGGCGTGGCAGCGGCATCAAAATATTGCGTATACAAAGCATAGCCCAGATCACAAGAGACTGCAGAGAGCAAGAGAGAGAGAACGAAAAAGATATTTTATAGTTAGTTTAAGTTTCTTAAGAGCCAGTTCGTATTTGCTACTCACCAAAAATGACCACAGAGCCCAGCTGCGTGGATGCGGACTTCATGTGCGCATAGTTGAGCGTTATGTTGGCCAAGTGGGCTGCCAACAAGGCGTAGACACCGCCACTGGCGCCCACCAGGAACACCTCAGAGTCGACAACGCTAGTGCCCAGCGAGCCGGCGAATACGCCGGCCAAGTAGATGACGCCGATGCGTGCCGTGCCGTGCATCACCTCCAGCGGCACACCAAAGAACAGTTGTATTATAATGTTGAAGCCCAAATGGAACCAGTTCGCGTGCAGGAACATGTAGCTGAAAAAACGCCAGACTTCGAGGCGGCGATCGGGTCGATAGACGAGCACCGAGTCGCTGGGTATGGGCACCGGCTGGCCAAAGCTTTGGGCGGGCATTGTGTAACGGTCATAGGCGAAGATTGCAATCTGCAAAAAGAAAGCACAAATAGAAGAGCGCATTAGTTAAAGTTGTATTAGAAGTTGGAGCTGGAGTTGGAATTGGAATTAGGGTGGCTTTGATTTATGTTGTTGTTGTTGCTGTCGCAACACGCGACGTCAAACTTCTCCTTGTGTCCCACATAGACAAACACAAGTACAAATACGCACGCACACACACACGTACACATGTACATATGCACGCAGACACAGCAAAGCCTAAATAGAAGAGAGAAGTGCTGCCAAGTCCTGCCAACTTTATTTTGGCTAGCGCACTCGCTCTAACACGCTGTCACGCCCGCAGTCTGACTCACTCGCACTTGCTCTGTCTGTTTCTTCGTTTAGTTTTTATGATTGTTCCGTTTTTCTGCTGCTGAGGTTGTTGTTTTTGTTGTAGCTTGTTTACAATCGATTTTGGGGGCGCCAGGCAGGCAGCCAGAGACGTGTCTGTGTGTGCATGCACGTGTGCGTGTGTGTGTGTATGTAAGAATGCGCAAAAGAAAGCAGCAAAATTTTATCGCTTTTAGTTGGAAGTTGAGAATTTGTAAAGTTCTTCAACGAATTTTTATTGCATTTTGCGGTTCTTTGATTCAATAATAATAATAAATTATCAACTAAGGCAGCAACAAAACAACGGCAAGAACTATGACTATTATCTATGAGAGGGTCTGCACTTGTTGTTGTTATTCCTCACTTCAAAAACAAATGGACAAACGGAAATGAAATGCTAGAGCTGGAACTGTGAACTAGTAGTAGTTCCTGCTGCAAGCGTGTGTATTCAATAAGGAAATGGAAATGGAATAAGATTGGTTTCTATTGTTTTGAATGTTTGAAGATGGGAATGACTAATGGGGGAACAAAGTGAAATGGAACCCTCTTCTTCTCGTTCTTGCGTGTATTTCAATTCAAAATGGAATATGAAAGACATCTCACTCACTGTCTCCCGACCTCCCTCCCTCCCACTTGCACCCGCCTTGTCTTTGTCTTCTACTCACCTCAATGACGGAGATCATCAGAATGAACCATGGCCAATGTTTGCGATGCTCGAATTTGAGCATCATCAGCTCATCTGTTTCCATTGGTGGCATGTTGCATGTTGTTGCTGTGTTTGCTGCTGTTGCTGCTGCTGCTGTTGTTGATGCTGCCGCCGCTGCTGCTGCTGCTGCTGTTGCTGATGAACATGTTGCTGCTGTTGTTGTTGTAGCAGGCAGCTTGTGCTGCATGTAAATGTGCTCGCCCTGGCGGGTGCAGCAAGTGCTGCTCGCCGTGCTGCAGTCCGTGTCATAGGAGGAGCAGGCAAAGGAACTGTTCGAGGAGGCAAAGGCGACGGCAGCTGGAATGTCAATGATGGTCGCCGCTGTTGCCGTTGTCGCCGCCGTTGTCTGTGGCGCTTCCAGTTGCTGCTGCTGCTGCTGCTGCTGCTGTTGCACGCCCTCTTCCTCCTCATCCAGCTGTAGCTTTGTGTGGCTTTCTGTGCTGTTTGTTGTGGCGTCCATTTTTTATGTACTTCTTTCCCTCTCTTTTTTATGCGCTTTACAAAAGTCTTTTCTTTGCTTGTTTTTCTTCTTCTGCAAGAAATAAACGGGAATAAAAGTTTATAATTAATTAAGTGTGGCGGACAATAAACAAAAAAATCAATTAAGTACATAAATTATTCATAAAACAGAAGCCGAAGTAAAAGAAGCAGAGGCAGGCAACGACTGCCGCATACCCTGTAAAGCGGCTTACAGATAGTGTAGTCTCACTAAGAAGTTGTAAAGCTTTTATATAAATATTTTGGATTATATGTTCTATACCAATTATATGTTTTTATATGTCTAAAACCTATATACCCCTTATTGTCAGGCATTGCAACCATAATTCTTAGTTGTTTAGTTATTTTTAATTTCAATTTCAATTTTACTTGTCTTTTACTTTCAATGTTTAGTAATTGAAACCTATATACCGTCCCGAAGTCGATTTACAGGGCAACGGCAACAACAACAATTACACAACTTGAAAATTTCTTTCTGCCAGCGAATTGTTTATTGTCGGCAACTTGGAAACTTGCATTCCTAGCGAACGTAACAGGCTCCCCCATTTCTAGAGGCCCCCCTCTCACTCCCTCTCCAGTCTGCCGTCTGCGTCTGCTTCCGCTTGCAACAGCCGCCGCCCCCGCTTCGAGTGTCTGTATGTTTGTTTGTATGTGGGTCAGCAGTAACATCTCCGGCCTCAGAGGCCCATAAAATTTGATGGTCTTGCTCTTGCCTGGCCCGCGTCGTCCTCCCACGCCTCTGCCGCTAAGGGCGGGTTGGCAACTAAACTTAGCCAAAGGCGCGCACGTCGTGAAACTAGCTGAAGGCGACGTCATTTTCTTACCCACCGCCCCCAACCCCTGTCCCCCTTCTATAATGTAACTTCAGTTGGGAGCTTCAGTGTGTGGTACCCTAAAAGGACAGTTCAGAGTAAAAATTGCTGCTTAGATCTAAACTATGCGTGCCTACAGTGAACACTCGACCAATGAACACTACATATGCAGAGTAAAGTATTTCTGTTTCTTACATTTACTCTTTCTAAATATAAGTATGAGTATTGTATTGTTCGCCGCAGCGAGTTTCTACTGTATACTGCTGACATAACTCCAAGTTAATGCTTTAAAGTTTGTTGCATTTAAGACATAGCCAAATGGCTTTTAATATTTTGTTGCAACAACAGCAACAACGACAATGCGAAGGCCATCTGGCTAATGAGCCAGCCAATCAGCTAATAAACGAAATTGTTGTCAATTTTTGGTTGAAACAAATTATGTTAATCGCATTCGTTTCAATTACGAGCAACCGCTAATGACATTTTTGTCGGTTGAAGAAGAAAATAATTAGAAATCAAAACAAATTGAAGCTGAAATTGAAATTGAAATTGAAGCAGAAATGAAATGAAATCTTTCTTTATTCACATTTGCACGCCCAAATTGACTTATAATTCTGAATTGTTGTTGTTTTTATAAGTCGCTCAACAATAGGCAAAAGAAAAAAGTTTCAAATTTAACGGTTGCACAATACACACACACACGCACACAAAAGCTGCGCTCACTTCCTCTCGCACCCACACAGGCACACATAAACCTTGGTTTGTCTTAAAGTTGCGCTCACTCACTCGCATATTTTAGTAGTTATTGCAATTATGCTTGTGTGTGCGTGTGTGTGTGCGCTTGTCTGTTTGTGTGTGGGAGCGAAGCGAGGCTCGCAGCTCACTTCTAACTGTGCATGTTTGTTGTTGTCTTGCTTGGTTGCCTAGCAGCAAGCGGGGGCCGCTTTTTGTTGTTTGCTTCAGTCTCTTTGTGTGTATGTGTGGCATTTCAATATGGCACGAAATCGCAGTTGCTGCTTATTAATAAATTAATTTATTAATTTTTGTTTGTTTGTTAATTTTTGCGCAAGTTGCACCAAATAAGCAAAGAGCATGAAAAATTCGAAATTTTTGCTGCTGCTGCTGCTCGCGTGTTGCACGTTTGCCAATTAACAGCAGACAGCAGAGACATGAGACATGAGACATGTTGCGTATGAAATGAAATTAACTCAAACTCGTCTCTGGTCAAACGCCAATTGCCGCCGTCGCATTGTTTCACATGACCCTTTCGCTCTCGCGCTCTCTCGCTTGCACTTGCATTCAGCTGCCATGTTTGCTACATTTTTGCTACACTTGCACCTTGCTGCCACCCCTAAGCAACAACAATAAAAATGCAACGCGACTTGCAACAACTGTTGAGTTGAACAAACTCATTACGCGTTGTTGCACGCTGCACTTATTTCTGTTTTCCGTCTCTCTCTTTCCCCCCTTTTTTCTTGTCTGTGACAATTTCTTTAGCAATTTTTGTCATTAAGGTCAAACTTGGTTGTCTTCTTCTTACCTTTATATAGTGTATTTTCTATATTTTTGATAAATATATTTTATATATATTTTTTTGGTATCGCCTTCGTTTATCCAAAATGAGCGCCTTTAATCCAATTGCTGCTTCAGTTAGTTCGAGTATTTTTGTTGTTGTTGAAGCTTTTCACTTTGTTTTTGTGGCTGGTTGATTGAAATTTTGAACTTTGTTTTAATGCTCATAAAATTCATTTTGAGCATATAGCGAAATATTTATTATTGCTTTTTCTTTTCTCACTAACTCACGCACCTAAACGCACTTTGTATTTTTTATTTTTCTGTTTCGAATTTTTTGTTGTTTATCGTTCCGCTAGCCGTTAACTAAATTCGAGTCTCACGCAATTCGACTGAATTTTTCTTATTTCTTATTTCTTTCAACGATGCTCTCGCATTCGCGTCTCGCACGCAACTAAAGCAGCTCCCAGCAAGTTCGTTCTTTAAATAGCTGGCCGCGCAACTTCTCGCATACGACTCTATGCAGTTGGGGGTGGGTTGCCATCGAACTGTCAGGTGAGCCCAGAGAGCAGGAGCGTCAGAGAGAGAATCGAACCAGGCCGGTTGCAACCGCTGCATTTACGCTCGTTTCGAAAGGTTTTTTATTCTTTATATTTGAGTTTGACAATTTTCTTATACTTGCCCAAAGCTGACTTGACATAGAGAGAGACAGTGAGTAAGAGAGCGATCGGTTCGAACACGCTTCAAACATGTTGCATGTTGTGTTTTCGTTTTGTGTGCACGAGAGCGTAAGCGTATAAGAGTAACATTCTAGCCGTCTGCAACATGCATGTCCAGCAAATCCGGTCTTTTAAACTTGAATTCCATGTGTAATACACCAAGCGTCCGTCTTAGTCGCATTCCATTGATACCATTCATACCATGCAAACGTATACAAAATGCAGCGTTTACCTGTGCAATTCCGTTGCGCTGTTGCCGTGGTTCGATTGATTATGCGTAATGTGCGCTTAGCTAATCGGCTGGCAATGCGTTGAGCAACGCATAACGGTATGATTCATAGCTGTTTTTACCACTGTCATTGACTTGATCAGCTTTTGTGATGAAATCTTATGAGTTGTTCAAGCTTCTAGGGGAACGTTGCCAACACGCGACCTTCAGAATAAGTAAATTGAAACTTTCTTTGTTTTCAGGGAGGGGAAATTGAGTGAATAAAGTGTTGAGCGAGGGCGGCTTGAAATATTATAGATATAACAGAAGATACATTACAATTATTCATATAAATTATAAAAACTTCTATATATATTATGAGAAATGAAATATTTTTCTAGTCTTTATTCTGTTATTCTCAATTTAAGGTCCAACATTACATCAGGCTACCCTCGAATGCATATGAATATAGTCAAATGTCTGATCCATAGGAATATACATATAATACATTACCTCAATCTCAGCTTTCTCTATTTCCCCCACCACTGAGTGATCAAATCGGGAAGGTATTTAATTTCACACCTTCACTAAAGGGAAAGGTCTACTGAGATAGGAATCGGTAGCAAAAATAAATATTTATACAAATTATTAGTGGTAGAGGATGCATTGGGCCTTTGAGCCGGAGGCAGTTTAAGCCTTCGCATGAAAATGCCACAAAATGTTGCACAAAAGGAGTAGCAGAGTTGCAGAGTGGCTCAAGGCAGCGAGTTGCAGGATCAGAAGAACGTGCGGTACGTGTTTTGCATGATAAGCCGGGAATTTACACAGATGCCCAACAGATAAGACGGCACACACACACACTCTCTCTGCTCTTCTCTCGCACTGCATGAAAAGTGAAAACGCGTTTTCCAAAACATTCACCGAGTGCGTTTTTCACACACCAAATCACCCGCAACTCTTCTCGGCTGAGATTTATGATGACTTTTTAACATGTGCAACAGGTAAGCCCGCAGAGCGCAGGGTGTGTGTGTGTGTGAGAGAGAGAGAGACTGACCATGGCTATGACCATGACCATGACCAGGCACGTCATCGTAAATCCTTTTTTCCCACGTTCTCTCAAATATCTGGGAGGCACGTCCCAGTCACCTTTTAGCCTCCACACTTTAGCGGACGCAAGTTGCAAGTCGCTGTGGCAGGCACAGGCACAGGCACAGGTACTCATAATTGCCGCCTTAGTGGGCGTGCGGGCGTGGCTTGGCGAGCTGCACTCGGGGAATTCCTCGTCGCATCGTTTTTCCCACTGCTGCAACGGCAACATGTGCGTGCCACATGTGCGATTCAGGAATTTCCGCACAGGAAGATTGCTGCAGGTCCTGCGTTGTCCTCGCTCCTTCCGTTGCATTGCGGATTTTCATTTGAATTGCTCAACGCGTTTTTCGCGACTTCGACTTTTGTGTTGCACTTGTCCGAAAGTTCCCACAAACTATGTGCGACTCTCTGTGTGTGAGTGTGTTTTTCCCGCATTTGAAGTCATGTGTCCTGCATAAGGATAACGAGTCTGCAACGATACCATGCAGGGGCGCGTCTCGCGAGCAAGTTCCCAGAAGGAAACGCAGATGCAGGCGACTAGTCCTTGGGTGGCACATGATTCGAACACGATGCGGCATTAATATTTGATAGGCGAATGCAAAGCCATGCAAAGGCTGCAGAGATCAGGAAGGAAAAGAGTCAGCAAGCAATAGAGGAATACTAAATGACGACGCTACATCTTGAGCCATATGAATATATCAATATAGTTATGGCTGCTGGGATTTTAGTTAATCTCTTTCAATGCGAAGACTCAGCTCATATATTTTCCTGCAGAGATCATTATACTGTTGCCCGGAAGTCAAGGAATTACAGACTCCGCAGCTATATCTTGAGCAATAAAAATATATCAATATAGTTATATCTGCTTGACTTCTTCCTAGTTCAAACAAGATCGGAACACAATATCTTTATATATGTATATTCTCATGCTTCCCTTTCTTGTTCTTACCATAATCTACAAACATCTCTGTTGACCTAGGTCTGCTTTGAGTTGTTATAGAGATCTCTCGCTCTCCCAATTCACATTCTTTCAGCACATGCTGTGCCCGCTGCTATGTCCTTGTTGATCCTTGTGCAGCTAAGATATTCTCAAACTGCAGATTGCTTGCTTTCATTCAAACTGTGTTTATTCAAGTTCTGTGTCCGGTTCGAAGCCAATTTCAAATTTGCCTTTCGATTTGCTTGCTTTTAGATCCTTGCTCCCATTTGGCCTTTGCTGCTGACTTAGCCAAAGTCCTTGAATCAACAGAGTGAAACAAAAGGCGTTTGCTCTTTGCTTAAGGCTGTCGTTGAATGTCCTGGGAAAAACTGCGCCACAGAACGCTTGGCATACGAATGTCCTGCTTAACTGACTGACCCGGCATGTGCATGTCCTGTATGTCCTGTGCGTCCCGTGTGTCCAGTTGGGCTCGCCCTGGGATTAGGCTGCGCTCAATAATTTTAACAATTACGAATTGAATGCAATGTTTATGTTCAATTATGAATGGATACTGCGGCAGGACTTGGCACGACTCGCCCAAGATACCCGTTGCAGTTCATTGATTGACATTTTTATCATGCATATTCGACTCGATTTGCTTGCCTTCTTCTCTAGCAGACCTTCGCTTTGACAATAACAATAAATTTCCAATTTGTCTCTGGCTTTGCCCATAATGTCCTTTACAAAGGACCTAAATCCAATAGATAAATTTAAGCACTCTCCGTCAGCAGCAGCAGCAGCAGATGGAGGGAATCCTGAACTAGTTGTGTTGCGGACAGTCTCATTACTTGGCCATTATGCTGCCTCTACGCTTCCTATAGACACATATATATATATATATATATATATATATATATATATCTATATATATATATATCTATATCTGTATATATATATATCTATATCTGTATATACATATTTATATATATAAGTTCTGCAGCTCAATCAATTTTTTCAATTCCATTTACAATTGGCCATCGCGCGTCTGGCTTCTGTAGCTGGCAAATGACAAATTTGAATTTTTTTAGTATTTCCACCCATTTTCCACCCACGAAATCGCTTTCAAATGTAAATTTACTTTGCTGCACTTTTGTGCATCGAATTAGTTTCAACTGCTTTCAATTTTGTTTGCTGGCTCAGCACATTTTCCCTTGTTAAACATTTCAGTTTCGTCCTTTTCTCAGTTTTTGTTTTTTTTTTTTATTTTTGGACATTTTCTATATATTTGAAGCAAAGTTTGGTCGGAAATTCACTTGTAATTAAGAAATTACTTCAGCCTGAGTGCGAATCGGAGCAGCAGCTCGTTCATGTGCAAGCGAATGCGAGTTTTGTCGAGCAAAATAAGTCAAGCAATGTAAATAAAGATTAAGAGCTTGGCCGAGAGCCCGAATTACTTTTCGAGTGAGATGTTTAGCCTAACATTCAGACATATGCATATCAACTGTCTTAGCTGGACGAGTCACAACTATTTCAAGAAATATGTTAAGCTTTGGGAAACTGTGAAGAGAAAGGAGTAAGAGTCGGGCGTGCTCGGCTAGTGAATACCCTGAACACTTAGCAGGGAACATATTTCAATCAAATGCCAGATATAGGGCTTATACTTTATCAGACTGAAGCATACACGATTCTAGTCTCCAGTTAAGACCTCAAGCGCTATTTTGTATTTTGCTTCAGCTCATATTCAAAACATAAAAACCATTTGTAATTATAGATTATAAACCCAATTTGAACACAAAGATAGTTCGACATAGGCTGCACTTAGCTGAGACAGAGAGTATTTCCCTTTCTTCCATTTAACTTAAGGTTTTTAGTTTCTTAATGCCTCAAGTCCTGCTGCCGTGTAGCTGGCAAATAAAATATAATTTTCCAAAGACCACATAGATTGGGTTGAACATATAAAAGCTCTTAATTCAGCTGGTCTTCATGTGGGCCCTCGTCCGAGGAGTATAAAATTGATTGAAACAACTTTAGTTGGCTCTGCTGCTTGCCCCTTGGTCCGTGCTCCACTTGCGGCGACAATGTTGTTGGCAGCCACAAAAACATATTAAAAACGCGGTCGCCTGGGCAGCCGAGTTATGATGAGCTGCACAGTTGACCCTGGAGACGGCAGAGCGGGAAGTCGCCAGGAGATGCTGGAGGCCAGGGCTGTGGGGCTTCGGCACTCGTTGCGCTAATCAGTTAAGGGGCACTTGTCCACTTTGGGATGCTTTGGTTTTAATTACGCGGCGAAAAGTTGGAATCGTGCTCTCTGGCCGGCAAGCACTCAAACTGGACCGCAGCTGGGCAAGGTCCAACTCACTCCGCCTCCACCACTTGGTTGGTTAAAGTGCTGCCAACACATTAAAACTGCAATTCATGCGCTGCTGCGGCCACACATGGCTGCAGCTGGAGGGGATTAGGGAGCTATGGAAGACATGAAGCTCAGCAGGAGTTGGCGCACTAATGAACATTTTATTACAAAAGTTCGGTTTCAACTGTGTGGAGGAGAGTTTTGAAAACTTTTGGTTCATTCTCTCTCTCTCCCACCCGCTCTCTCCCTCTCTCTTTCTCTCCGTCTTTGGCATTTTATTGCATTTCAGCTTTGGCTGCATTTGCTACAAACGGAAGCTGTCTGGGCCAATTTGAAATATTGTTATGCCAAGTGAACGTCCATAACTCAAACTGCCCACCCCCAAAAAAGTAAGTCTTACGTACTCCTTAAGCCAAATCCGTGACTGGCTGCACTTGTGGGACTTCCTCTTCGGTTGACCCCCCCACGACCCTCGGTTGGCTAAATATCACCTTCTACCCCTTGAGTTTTTGCGGAGTAGACAACTGCCAGACGTTGACACTTGAAATCCAATACGTGCTCACTGGGCAAGCCCTCCGATAGACCCCTGCTTCCCCATTTCCGAGGGGTCCCTTAGTCCATTCAGTCAGCTTTGTAATTTACTTTTAATATGCGCTTACGGCGTGATCCTCGCGACACGCTGACCACGCAAATGGATATCCTGTCTGCTCCCTACACCCGTACACACGCAAACACAGGCGCAGTCCACCCTTGACCCACCCCCACTTAGTTCGTTAATGAACTGCTGCTTGACTCTCTCTTCGCAGCTATCAAATAATTTTAATTACGGATTTGTGCAAACATTGAAAATTATTCTAAACGAAATTCAAATAGTTTTTCCATACGCAAACGCTACTCAGTAATCGTATCCCTTTTCAGCAGGGCAAATGTCAGGCAATGCATAAAAAAGGGTTTTGCGTTTCTCATTACGAATAATTTAATTGGTTTTCACAGCAGTTTTTCCGCCTTGCACTTTAACTGGAAATATTTTTATAACTTTTTTGATAATATATATATTTTGCCAGAGTTTTTAATATTGTTAATTGAAGTTTGGCATATTAAAGGGCAACAGCAAGGACAACATATGGAATAGAATACTTTTGTTGACAGAGCTTTACGTATAGAAGAAATCTATGGTTTATTGAGGAAAGGTAAGAAAATACAATTCAACGAAATTAATGAAAATCAGGAGCTTTATATTATATATAGAAGAATATCCAATGGTTCATAGGCAGGTTTTGCCAGGTTATTTTGAGCTTCTGGAACTTTTAATGCTCAATAGATTTCAATGCACTCAGGAGCTTGTGCCATGGTTTCTATGAGAAAGAAATCGTTTCTTGACAGTTCTCAATTCATTAGCATCAAAATGCAGCTTCCCATTGGCCGCTACAACTTTTCGCTTAGCAACCTGCTCTGACGCTCTAAAGTACCTTTTCACATTTCTCTGAAGACAACATCTCATTACACGTTTATCCTATTGAAAGTGTATTTTCACTTTTCATGCGATAAAATCCTTTAACGAATGTAATTCACCTGCCGTGCAAGGATTTCTCTGTGCTCCTTCTCCACGGCGGCCGTCGCATTAATTAACAAACATCTTTTTTATGGGCCACCTCGTTGCGTTACCTGCCATAAATATCATATGCACCTGTTGTTGGGCTGCATGTGGAAACCCCCAGCTACCAGTTACAAGATTATCGGGCCACAAACTGGACTCAGCCTCTCCCTCTCCTCTCTCTGTCTCTCTCTTTGTCTCTTGGCGGCTGCCAATGATGGATTATGCTGTCAATCTTTGGTAAATTGCTCGGCTTAAAGCCGAGAGCCGAGAGCCGAGAGTCTGGCGCATGCTGCCCCATGCTCCAGCGTGGCACGTGCTTGCGGCAACGACCCACTCGGCGGGCTGCTGGCTCCCCCGTTTTCATCCACTCGGCTTGGAGAGCTCGAGTGAAGCCTCGACAAGTCGTCACTTGAAGCTCCATCGTTCTTGTCGGCATTCATTACAAGAAGCAGGCGGCTAATTGAAAGCTGCATTCAACAAAAATTGACGGCGGTAAAACGTGAAAAACGTGCAGCAAACAGAGGGTCGCAGAGATGGCGGAGGAGAGGGCGGGTAAGGGCGGACAGGTGGGGCTTGGCAGGCAGTCAGGCAGGTGTGGAGGCTGGCAGCTGGGCCGCGGGCCAAAGTTATGTAAAAAGGGGGAGTCGGACCCCCAAAAAAATAAATGACGAGGCAGCTGTCGATTATTGACACTGCGGTTGAGTTGAAGTACACCACGAGCAGGAGCGGGAGCAGGAGCAGGCGCAGGAGCAGGGCCAGGTGAAGGCACAATAAACTGCGCCGCCAGATGCTGCAGACGTCGATGGGCAATTACAACACGCGAGCCCCTCCGACAACAGGTTGCAAGCCCCGAAAAAAGAAGAAGAAGAACCAAAGCCTGGCCGATTTCGTTGTTTTCGTTGCGAACCTTTTTTCGGCTTTTGCGCTTATGTTTCTCTGACTAACTTCTTCTTTCTCTTCGCTTTGGTTGCTGTTGTTGTTGCGGCTTATAATGAACCCAAAACGGCGCGAGGCTCGAGCGCATCGAACAGTTTCGGCTAAAGTAGCGCCGACCTCCTCCGCCTCGCTCCACCCCGGCCAAGTCTCTGCAGCTCCCTCCCTGCCTGACGGGCAGCGCGATAATTGCCGGTAAAACGCCTCGCTTGGCCTTTTAAATGCTGCCTCTCGTTTTTTATTTTTCGGTTTTTGTGTTTATGAAATTGTATCAGCGTTATGAGAGGAGTGGCAGAAGGGCATATTAGCTATGCAAAGCAGTTTGTGCCCTCAAGCTGGGACCCGCTAGAAGAAGGAGTGATCATGGCAACAGATTCATAGTGGATTGAAGCTGATAGGAACGCAGCCACGGTAGAAGCAACTGCCAGCAAGTTGTCCTTTTTATTACTGAGCTCAGAAATAAGTCTCCCTCTTCTTCTGTATTCCTAGAGACCTTATCCCACATACCTCGTCTATTACTTTATAACTCTCACTACATCATTTGCAGTGTGTGGCTTGTTCGTGTTGCCTAAGCTCAACTGTTGTTGTTTTTAAATTGTGTTCACTTTAGTTACTTTTTTTAGTGAACCATCGACCCATCGACGTTTCGGCTGCCCTTTTTCTTTGTTTTTGCTGCAATGAGGCACAAATTGCAGCTGGCGCACGGAAGCGACAGACACGAATCCAGAGTTTAGGCAGCGGGTAAACCTGGTAAACCGGGTCGGGTAAAGCACGCGCCGCTCGCGACGATCCCGACGCCGGGTCCAAGCCAATGACCGAGTCGTTCTGCTGCTCTGGACAGGCACAGCGAGTGTGTGTGTGAGAGAGAGGGATAGAGGGAGGGAGGGAGGTAGAGAGCGTGTGAGAGCGAGTGCAACTCAATCAGGCGGCTGCAGCAATTGTTGCACCTGCCTCCAATTGCAGCATAGCAGGGGCGTAGTTTAAACACTGGGGGGAGGAGGAACGGGGGTAATTAGTAACAGGCCGCTGCGTCAATCGCGTGCTGATAATTTCCACAGCAGCGTTAATATGAATTTATTTGCTTCTAAAGCGATGCAGCCAAACACAGCAAACATATTGAAGGGTTGCCCACCCTAACACTCTGCCTTCTGCCTCTCCCTCTCCTTCTTTTCTCGCTCTCTCATCTGGGCAACTCAATTTTGCGTAATAATTCGACAATCGCCTTAACTGCATTTGCCCATTTAACCATTTTCCCATTTACCCAAAGACCCGGCCAACACACGCTGTGCCATTGTCTATGGAAAATTCAGCCAGGGCTCAGGTTCAGGTTCGAGCTCCGCCAATTCATCGGCTCACGCGCTGCGATTTGTCATGGCCTGGCCGTGACACACATTCCCGAAAACCCGGGAATTGTGACTGTAAACCAGTCACGTTGACGGCTGAACAACGAGAGACAAATAAAAAAATGGAAATTAATTCGCATTAAATTTGGGTCTCTCTATCTCTGTGCTGGCATTTGTGGCATTAGCTCTCCTGCCAAAGGACACGTTCATGCATAATGTTTCCTTTATAGATGTTTGTGTGTGTTCCCGCCTCCCTCTCCCTCTGCGTGTGTGTGCGAACGTGTCATCAACAAATGGAAATTGGCCCGGTTACTTAAAAATTCCCATTCATTGAGTATCCTGCGGTGCAGCCACTGCGATGACAAACACAAATATATTTGGGTTTGGATTGTGAAAGTAATCAACGGAACTAAATGAAGACTCGACTACGCATTGCAGATTCAGTAAATGGACAAACTGTGGCCAGAAGAGTGTCAACATAACTCTTGAAATATGCAGTTATTGATATGAATACTTGGAGGAAAGTTATGTTCCCTCTGCTCCTATTGCTTTATCTGTTCCCCTGGAATTGATTGTTGCCCTTCTATGCGATTCTCAGTACATTAAGTTAGCTCTTTAGTATTCACTCTTTTTGATAATAAGTATTATATTTGGAAGTTCAGTTTCGTTTCTTTGATTGTCTAACACTCTTGACTTCTCTACTCTCTAGCCCTTTCTTTCTCGCACTCTTTCTCTCTCTCTATCTTCACTTACCGCCTCCCTCTCTCTGACCCTCTATCATTCTTTTTCACTTTATTCCTCTCTCTATACCGTCTTATGCTTATTTTCAATCTCTATATCTTTATTTCTCTCCAGCTCTATCAGAATCTCATTTCTTTTTCGCTTACCTTCCGTATTTCTTCACGTCTCATATATTTATAATTCTTTTACTCCATTCCTATTTCATATAATAAATGATGTTTATAAAATATCGCTCATTTAGGTGAGCGGCAAAGCCTATTAAACATATGCTAATATTCGATTAGTCACTTAATGAAAGACTTCTCTAATGAGTCAGCCTCAATTTTGGAGAATATATATTATGATTGGATTCTGCGCAGTAGTTCCTGGAAATCGTGTGTGCGGCACGCTTCACGATCTTGGCCATATGCCGTACAGAGCGGGAGAGAGTGAGTGAGAGCGAGAGGGGAGATGCGAGCGGTCAAGCGAGTGTCCAGGACCTCAATCAAGGCAACGCAGTTCGAACCCCTCACACAGAAGGACAACAGCAGCAGGAGCAGAAGCAGGAGCTGCCGCAGCAACAGCCGTCAAAACAGCGTCAAAACTAATTTTCATTTTCGTTAGGAAAACAAGAATTTGGATGCAGGCTAAGGAGAGTCGTGTCGAGTCGAGTTGGCATCTGTTGGGAATTTGACCAAAATTATTGAATAGAAAAACACTTTTCGTTTCGGGAAAAGTGAAAATGCGGCACGGTGCGTGGAGAAGTCAGCCAACTGTTGTGGCTAAGGCGATGCAAATCTGACAGCATCATCATTAGAGGCAAGTAAGTGCGTCGTCCTGCCCGCTGCTGACTGACAACTGACAGCGCAAAGGACCTCGTTGCGAGGACTACTATTTGGCGGGCATCTTTCATAACAAATTGTGATAGGCACGCTCCTTGGGGCGTCATCCTCT
This sequence comes from Drosophila hydei, assembly GCF_003285905.1. NCBI lineage: Eukaryota > Metazoa > Arthropoda > Insecta > Diptera > Drosophilidae > Drosophila > Drosophila hydei. Next base: position 419,727 of record NW_022045848.1, read on the forward strand.
CGGCCTCACTTTCGCTCCTTTTCCAAATGCCACGCGACGTTGCTTGTAACAGCTGCTCGAGCAACAGGAACGAACAACTCTGATCCTGGCCATATGCTGCCTCACTCTCTCTCTCTATCTGTCTGTCTGTCCGTCCGTCTGTCTGTCTGTTCCTTTGTGGCGCAACATGTGATGGGTGACAAGTCAGAATCTTGGCCTTTTGTGTCAACATTTTGCAATAAATATGAATTTTTATTAAAGGAAGCAGAGAAAAGAATTTAGATTAGCTGCAGGATAAGCGCAGCAAAGGCAGCATAAGGATCGCAACAGCAGCAGCAGCAGAGGCAGAGGCAGAAGTTGCACATTGACAATGTTTAGGTGGACAGCAGCAACACAACATTTTTCCATGACACTCAAAGAGAGAGGGAGGAAATAGTTGAAGCTTTCCACACAAATACTTGTGCCCGCTCAAAAAATGAGAAGAGTATATTAGTTTTGTGCCATTATTGAATCTTGAGACCCAAGATCAAATATATATATATATATATGGATATAGTTTCTTTCAGAGGTCTAGAGACTTCCTCTTGAGGCTTGCCCACAATAATTGTTTGGAGCTGTTGACGCCCGACTGCAGCTTTATTGCTTGCTTAACTGTAAGACTATGTCAAAGCAGGTAAAAACTTTCAATAAGATATTAATATAAGCTTCAAGGCTCGAATCGATACATATTTAGTTTTAAGCCATTTCCACAGTTTGCCAATCGAGGTAAAAACCTCAGAACTAGTTGGATTCCATTGTTGACTCCTCTGTGTGCCATGGATTGTTGCATATTTGTGGTTTGCTTTTCAATCAATTTTCATTTTCGCCTCGTCGATTATTGTTAGAGAGGGAGGGGGCTGGCCGTGAGTGGGCGTGGCTGCAGTTCGCCCATTTAATTGGCATTTAATTTCGCATAGCCAATGGGCAGCAATGGATTATGGAAATGCGAGTCCTGATTGCCAAATAGTCGAAAGCCGAAAATTTAATTGTCGGCTTTGGCCGAGCGCACTGTTCATTCAAAATGAATTCAATTAGGCAGGATAATGAGGAATGCTGCAAACTGAATTCTATTTGGCAGGCGCTCACTTTAAGCGGCCTTCGTATTTATCCTTTAATATTTATCCTGAATAAAGAACTCTGACAGAACTTCATTAATGCAGCTCGCTCTCTTCATATATTTGCCGATATTTAACGAGCTGCTGCCGGCCAAGTGGACAGTCCTTGACGCACTGATATGAATATATTTCGACATATATATATATATGTGCAGCATGTCCTTGCTGGATTTAACTGACCCTCTAGGTAAACAGTGAACGACGTGCAAACACTTCTGCAGTGCACTGCAGCGCAGTTAAGGGCAATGCATAAATCTGCAATTACATCGTTTTCCATTTAATCTTAATTTCCACTCTGATTGCCAACTGTCATGTACTTGGCCATGTCCTGGCGCATGTCCTGCGTGCATTAATGCGCTTAATGAGCATCTTTGATTATTAAAATTGCGCTTGCTTTATGGCCCAATAATGCACTCTTAATGGACTCTTTAACAATTCATAGAGTTCACACACTCCAGTCTCTCGCTCTCCCTCTCTTTCACTCTCTCTGTCTCTGTCACTCTGTCTGTCTCTTTCACATACTGTTGAGCTCATTCCTGCATGCTGGGCAACGCCTCCTTGGCAGCTGGCTAATAAACTTATTTAGTTGGTTAACTTAAGCAAACATCGGAGGCCGTCCCAGTCAAGTACACCTACCAAACGAGCTCTATGGCTGGGCGTGGCCGCCCGCACCTCCGCCCCAAACTCATTAGGGGAACACCTACCACAGGTCCTGCCAGGTGGGCCAACTACTAAATGGCCACGCGAATGGCGACTAATTAATGCCGAAAGAAAAACCGCGAGACAAACAAATAAATGAAATGAAATGAATGCAGATGAAACAGAAACAAGACGAATTCCAAATACACTTTGAATGAATCAAGAAATTGGGCAAGGAAGTTTGCTAGGAATTATATATAACTGTAGTAGAAATTGCTATGTACTCAGATGGCGATAAAGAAAGGATCCTTGTAAGATATGACTAATTGAAGTTAAATAAGTATTAAGATATGTATACTCTGGTAATACATAAGTAAGTCCATGGCTAGATGGTTGCTCAGACAAAGGCCTAGAAGCTAAGGAAAATTCGAGCTTGGTTTAGAGTTAAATGCAATTTAATATAAATAGATCTATTATATATATATATATATATATATATGTATCTTCCTCAGTTGTCAAATTGAATCAAAAGTCAGTTAAACCCTCTCATAAGGTAGGGCATAATGATGCAAGAGATTGCGAGTGAGCAGAAACAAAAGCAGATGGACTCTGCCGTTGAAGTTGGGCTTAAGCTGGTGCTGCTGCGGCTGCTTCGGCTGCTGCTGTTCCCTGTAGGTGTTGAGATGAGCTGGACACAAAGGGCGGTCAGCGGATCTGTGGCTGGCGAGGCAGCAGCAGAGCCGCCAGAAAAACTAAAGCTGAGCAACTTTTAATTAATAAACGATGACTACAAACCGCAAAAGACAGCAGCAGCAGCAGCAGCAGCAGCCGCTGCAGACAGACGCTGGAGAACTAGGGGTACTCATGCAGCAGAGTTAAGATTTTGAGGCGTTGTCTTGTGGCTTTTGGCTAATCGCTGGGATTATTAATTAGGCAATGGCAGTGCGCGAGTTTGGAATGATAATTGCGGCTGTCGTTGAATGTGCGGGGAGTTGTTCGTTTGGCTTTCAAATGATTTGATTAGCCAATCAATAATGGGCGCTGTGTCTGCCTGCTGCCTGCTGCCTGCTGCCTCCTCCTGGTCTGACTGGCTGGCTCCCTCCTCCTCCAGCTGCTGCTGCTGCACTGTCCAAACAGGCGGCGGTGAAATGATTTTGTTGTCTCGCCGCGGGCCACGAAGGTGCCAACAACAACAACTACAATTGAGAGCAAGGCGCATTATGGATTTGCTGTGTTATATTCGCTCCTCTGGCTCTGTTTTTTCTTTTCCTGGAGCTCGCGTCTGCGGCTGCTCCTGTGGTGGCTGGCAAAAAACACATAACATTTATTTATGCTTTTTTGTTTTTGTCTTCGGGATCCTCGCAACCAGATCCAGATCACTTATTATTAATTTTAGTGGTTAAGAAAATGGGAGCGAGTCGTCCATAGGATCGGGCACAGCCGCAGGCAAATGACGCAGTTGAGGCATGCAGATGGGCAAAAGGTTGTTGGGCAATCGCCCAGGTACCGATCCACACACACACACACACACACCCGCTCTCTTCTGTTTTGGGGCAATTTTAATTAGTTTTGCTTTGAGCTCGCTGCGACGTCTTCTGCCTTGTGTCCAGCTTCTGCTCCCGCTGCTGCTGCCGCTCGAGAGTCAATTTGTGCAGCATATGCGCTACTTGGAATGTGCCTTCTCTGAGAGATTGGCGGAGCTGAAGAGTTGGAGGAGGCTTGCTGCAATTCGCATTCGCGCACAACTCACTCATTTTCCATTCAGTTTCGGGCGACGCCCACTTTTGGGTACGCTTTGTCCAGTTGTTCATTTTCGGCTTGGGGCCCTTTTAATAGTCCGCCAGCCATTCGGCCTATACTATATATATGTATGTACGCATATACACGCTGTATACGCAAATCGATTAAAATTGTGGAGCCGCTGCTAGCCAGCCAGTCAGACAGCCAGCGAGCCAGCGAGTCAAGCACGGGACACATATTTAAATGCCAAGTGAAAAACTATAGCCAATTACTTTAAATTAGTGTAATTCCCATGGATCTCGCTCTGGGTCTCTCGCTCACTCTCTCTCTCGCTCTATTTCTCTTTTTGTTTTCTGTCTCGCTCTCTTTTGTATTGTTCGACTGTCTGGCAACGTTTATCATTTTAGAACACAATCGAACCGCAGCAGAACTTCATGTGTGGATGCTATTCGGCAGTGAGAATGGAAATGGAGGGGGGTGTTTTGGACTGGGACTGGGATGGAACTTGTTGCCCGCGGGTGTAATTTTAATTTGTGCCCAGTTGTGGACGATGGACGAAACCAGAACTATAGGCTCAGCTGTTTAGAGACGCGTAATTGGCGCTGCGGCATGCGCCTAAGCTGCACCGCAAAAAAAATAAAAAAAGCTAACTGCATACATACATGTGTATGTGTATCTATAGTATGCCCCACGCCATGCTGCATGCCATGTTGCCATGTCACAGTATTTGCCACACGTTGCCAACCCTTTCAAATTGCCAGTATTTAATAACTTTTTGCGAAAATACCCTGTAAACTGCAGATATGGGTGGCTTTTATGGGTCGTTTTTATTAATTTGTTTTTTAAGTGCAGCCAAATTTAAATGTAAAGAACATTTAAAAAATGTGTTAAAAAATACCAAAATCTCTGTATTAATAAGGTTTTGCTGCCAATAGCTGTAAGTGGGCTGTTCAAAAGTTGCAAGAAGCAGAAAAAAGCCATTCACTGTAAATTTTTGTATCTTAATATATGGTCACCCATACCTGATTTTTTCAATTGCTGTTAAACATAAAGAGAAGAAGACAACCAGTTTTCCTTGTAAATTTATTGGTTAAATATTGTGTTTTACAGGGTATTTAGCAGTGTGGCTGTCATACATATGTTACATTTGCACATTACTAACTGGTTCAATTCCTTGGAGGTTCTTTCACTTTTCGGGCAACGCCGCACTGTGGGAAAATATGTAGAAGCTGGCAATCAATGTCCAAAACAACGCCGCCGGCCATGACAATCCGGCTCAATTTATGAGCCATGGCCAGTTTGTTGGTTGCTGCCTGACTGCCGCCTGCTGCCTGCTGTTTGCCCGCTGCAGTTGCATTTGGCGCTGTTGTTTCTCATGGCATAGATCTGTGGCAATAATTGATTTCAATTTATAGAGCTCAGGTGGGCTGGTGCTGCCCGCCAGGCTAAACCGTCAAATAAAATTAGGATTTTATGTAGCTAACAAGCTCGCTTAACAAATTGTTGTAGCTAATCCTGGCTGCGGAGCCAACCCTAGAAAAAGATACTAATAAAAAAGAAAACAACTAGGCCTTAGCCAAGCGTAGCCAAATTTAAACAAGAAACTAGCCGTTAAATTGGCCGGTTAAGCTTTGACACTTAAAGCTCACGGCTGAGGCCAAACAACTGCGCCGTTGACCCTTTTGGCTAACCAAATTATGCGGCACTTTTTTTGTTTCGTTGGCTAGTTGTTAATATTCCTAATGCTGGGAAAGCTCACACAGGCCAAGTGCCAAGCTAGCCCAGCTAACGTGCTTGGCCAAGTATTAAAAGCGCTCTCTTAGCCATGTCATATTTCGGTTGGGAACTCTGGCACCCCAAAAGCAATTAAAACGCGTTTTCGCAATTAAATGACTTTGCTATTTTTTTATGTCATTTGCCCTGTTTTTATACACTGCTTATAATATGGGGGAAGGGTGTATCGGCTTGGCTTGCGGTACTTGAAACTTGATGTATAGAAGAGTAGTCTGAATCTTTCCCTACCTCAGTAGTCTGACAATAGTCTATATCTATCTTTATCAAATTCTAAAGTATCTCATGGTCATGTACACCCGTTTGCCATGTTCTTATTTGTTTTATGTTAGTTTTGTAGTTCAACAAAAGTTGCTGTCAAAAAAAAAACAAAATTTGAATCCAAAAAACACGCTGGCGGGGCAGAGGCGGAGAGCCGACTTCTGGTAATTAGACTTCTTGGTGTGCTCGAGTTGCTGCCACAAGCGGTGGAGGAGGGGAAGGGAGAGGGGGAGAAGAAGGTCGCCACAGTCTTTGGGAAATGTTTCCAATTAAGAAGAGCTGGGCTAAAATAAATACGAAATTGTAATAACTTTATATATGTATTTAGTTTGTTTTCATTGCGCAGTGCGGGTGGCAAGAGATGCGTGGCTGCTTTCTGGAGCAGAGCAGAGTGTACTGGAGCTGGAGCCAGAGCTGGCTGTTAAGGCCTTTTGTCACATGGCTCTGACATCGTTCCAGCCAAGTGATGATGACTCTGCACTTTGCTGGAGCTCATCTTTCGTCATTATCATTTCTAGAACGCGCACTGCAGACATTAACATTAACTTTAACTCGAAGTTAAGTTGCCGCTGCTGTTGCTGCAACTGCGAAGCGTAACGAACACGCTTATAACAACACGAGAGCAACAACAATTGCTAAAAACAACATCCAACATACACAAAGCATAATCATCATTAGCGAAGGCCCCCCCAAAAAAAACAACTCATATGTGGCATATATTGATAAAGCGAACATGCCTTGAGCACCGACTGCAGCTCCGCCAGCTCCATCTCCAGCTCCAGCTACAGCTCCGGAACGCGTTGCTCTATAATCAAATGGCGCACTCGCTTGTTACTGCGACGCCTCGGGAGCAGCAGCAGCAGCAGCAGCAACAGCTGCAGCTGAAGCCTCCTGCTCGTCATGGTCACAGCTCGGCGCATGCCCAACTGCCACTTGCAACACTTGCCACACACCTGCCTACCACACACTCGCCGTGCGTTGCACCTAATTAGCTCAGCTTTAAACAATTCTATCAATGCCTAAGCATACGCTGCAATTGCATAAAACACCTATTAAAAGCTGCACGCTTGACTACCCTGGAATTGCCTTCATGTTGCGCCAGTTCCATAGAACTGAACAAGCTTTTCATTAACTTGAAAGCTTCAATTTTTCTTAATTAGTGTTACTTATTGCAACTGGGATGGCTTGTAATAGCGCTGAAATTGTTATTAGGGTTTGTTCTTTACTTTCAAGCTGCTTAACTTGATCGAAATTGAAGCGATTTAGATTTCAATTTTTCTGTTTCAAAACTCTTTAAATTTCAATTTATTTTTAAATTTACATAAATTGTTACTCCTTTAGTAAATTCAAATTCTATTTTTTGTCTACTATTTAAGTTTGCACAATTTCTTGACTTGAAATCTAATGTTTCTCTATAATATTTATATAATACCTATCATCTTCAGCATGACTTCATTTTTAAAGAGACTCCACATTTCAAACTTGTTACATTTTAAAATTTAATTTTTTTTTTGTTTTTAAAATATAATTTTTTCTAAATTTAATTTGAGAAAATGTCATTTTAAAATTATCTCCCATTTCATCAGTTTTTCCAGTCTCTTCTTCTATCTTATGCAGATCTTTGCAGACAATTAGACATATATCAACAGAATCATAATATTTCCAGTAATTCCGCTCTATAACGGTTTCTCCTTTCTCTAAGACGTACTGCTACTGTTAGAGAGAAATGTCAGTTCGATTGTCATTCGTAAAAGTAAATGGAGATGTCAACTGTGTGATGCTAACAACGGATTAGGCGGATGAGCAAACACTGATAAGTCGTGTTTAATATGCTCAAGAGAGTGAGAGAGGCAGAGCGAGGGATAGAGAGAGAGAGGCAGATAGTGAGAGATGATGCAAAACGGCGCTAACCCGTAAGATTTACGATGGAAAGTGTGAGAATTTGAGAAGCAAGAACAGTTATAGAAAAGAGGCTATCTAGATGCTTATGAGCAGAGCTCTCTCCTTCTCCGAGTGAACCGTGAAATATGATCAAAATATTTGTGCTGAGCCATAATTGTGAAAGAAGAAGCTGAACTGAAACCGAAACAGACAGACGGACGGACAGACAGACAGACAGACAGAAATCAATGCAACTCTCTTTGCAGACAATGGACGCTCTCGCTGGGACCCTCAGCCAGGTTTTTTGTTACCTGTCTCGAGTTTTCTTTTTATCTCTGGGCATTTTTATGACTCTATTTGGAAATTGATTTTATGGGCCGCAGCATTTCGGAAGTGCAGCCACACAAATTGCAATAAAACATTTGATTGATGCCCTAGGCAAAGGCAAGGGCAAGGGCGAGCCCCTAGCCCCTAGGCTAAGTAGTTCTCCCCTCCCGGGTGTCTGTAATTTCGAGAGCTTCGTAAAGTGCAATTAAAAGGAGGCGACAGAAACAGAGAATCAAAGACAAATTGCAGTGGAAAACTAAAAAGTGACAGTGCAATTAATTATTTTGTCAGGGCTTTGCCCCCTCGCACCTGAGCTGCGGGTCTTGGCAGGTGCCGAGGGACAAGTGAGAAATTAAAACTTTTTGTGCTGTTGCTGCTGCTGCTGCTATTGCTGTTGCTCCGGCTAAAAAGCCCTAGGGTGCAGGCGGCGAGACAGCTCAAAAAATGAAGCGCACAATTAAAATTCTCACGCCGCGCCCACGCAACTTACGCCCAAAACCCGGCTGCCTGGTGTGAAGACTTAATTAAGTATGAATGTGCCAGAGACGCACAAATGAAAATCAACTGGGCAAACGTAAAGAGCCAAAGTCGGAAATTTTTCAATTTGACTAACTTGCTGCATTTAAGCTTTAAGTGCCTTGCCACGCCCACTTTTTTACGTGCCAAATTTGGTGCTGCAGTTGCAGTTGCGTCGTGGTCAGCGCATTCCAAATAGAATTTTGCGGTTGCCTTTTGCGGTGGCCTTTTCGTTGCATGCCCATCGCCCAACCCACCAGCCGCCTGCTGCCCTTTGGGCTGCAATAGATTCTGCGTGTTGCAATTGTTACCTGTTACCAAATCGTGTTGTCCGACTACCTGAAAGGGCGGCAACAATCGATAGATAAGCGCTGAGGACTCTGCACATTCCAAATATATGCGTCATGTGTAAATACCCTGTAGTGAAGTTGTATGCGTGTAATGGGTATGCTTGTGCGATTGAGGAGTTTGTAACAGGAGGAAATTAGCTTCGTAGAAGGATAGAGATATAACGTTTATGTATATGTAGTTCAGAAGCAGATGGAACATAGAACTTATAGTTGTTCATGAACTCTTCAATGACTTTGACAGAATTTATAGTTCCCAATTGAGCCTTTGGTTCCTAATTAATTGTATAACTGCTCAAAAGGCTTCGTATTTTAATGGAACTGTTTCGTTGTTTGATCACTGAACAAGTTCATTTTGTATGATTCGTCAATGAAACCTTAAGGAAGACAACACTGCTTAAACCATATACCCTGTACCCTCTAGCTATCTTCCTGACAGTAGTTAGTCCCCTTCAGCTCAACAAATTGCAGTCGTTAGACTGCGATTGATTCTCTATATAGCTTACAGGTCATCTGTTAGTTATTCAACTTCTGCTTAGTGACTCTTCTGTTCCGTTCAGTCTTATCAATTGAATATGTATGAGAAACCTTGGCCGGGTCTGCCCGATAAGTTGTTCAGTCTCTTTGCAGCTGATTCTCAGTTCGTGGGCGTCTGGTGGACCTCCAAAGGCAGCTTCTCTGTCCCCCCCTCTCTCTCAATCTTTTGATTTATGCATCGTTTATGGACATTTTTCCAAGACTTAATTAGTTATTAACCAAACCCAAGCAAAAACAAACACTCCCTTGCAATGGGCGCGGCTTGCGGAGCCTTTGGGCTAACCCCTGGCTACGGAGGAGCTGCACAATCGAATGGAATTGAAAACAATTAATGTGTAATTATCACAGCGAAGCTGGTCGAAGGAGCGACTTCAATGTGTGTGGGCGTGGCCTGATCGAGTCGTCAAAAACGCCTACAGTGTGGGCGTGGGCGTGGCACAGTCGTGGTTCTTTAAAGGCCATACATCATCGTCAAGCAGTCAATTGACTTGACGCGGCGCGAAACGACTAAACTAGCTGGCCATGCAATTAGCCTCCTTGGTTAGAGTTGGCTTAGAGTGTTGGCCATCTTTCAATGCAGGCGCCGCATCATTTTGTCAGTCAATTTATGCAATTATGTTGTTAGACTCTCTGAAGCGGCCCTCCGTGTTGCAAGAGCGAAGAGTTGATCAAAGTCCGTGCCGCTCAATGGGGCAGACATTGATGGGCAATTAGCAGGAGACAGACCATAGTAGAGAAGGCCCAATCTACTGGAAGCAGAAGCTGAAAGAAGCAGGATCTGGAGGAAACAGAAGTTAGAGGAAGCAGGAACTGAAGGTAGCTGGAGCAGGAGAAAGCACGAGGAAGCAGGAGAAATTGCTGGCAGCAGGAGAAACTGGCAAATGCTAATCGAGACTAGAGGAAATAGGAAAAGGAGCTAAAGGAAAACATGAGGACATAGGAGAATCAAAAGCAATCAAGAGGTAGCTGAATAAAGTAGGGGAACTGGCATACGCTAAGGGAAGCTAGAGAAATTAAGAAGAGGAAAAACAGGAGAAAGTTGGAGTAAGCCGGAGCTAGCTAAAGGAAGCAGCAGGAAATGCAATAGCCGAAAGATCTGTCGCGTGCTGTTCAGCTGCCTAATCGAACTAATTAGGCAAATGAGCTTAGAGCCAGGATTAGGATACATTAACAATGGAATGGAATTGATGGCGCTGCAAATGTCCTCTAAGTAGCTCAGCTGCACTTCAACTTAGCTCATCCGCTTATCAAGATTTGCATAAAGTTCGCTCTCCATATATTATGTATTTGATCCGGGCGTGATTCCAGGATAATCCAGGCAAACGCATGCGAGAGAACAATTAAGCATGTTCTCGTGCTCTAATTGTTTTAAGTGCTCGAGTCCTTTGCGTGTGCGCCTTGCCCTAGCTGCTGGGCAAAAGATTTTGCTTTGGCAATTACTTCAACCGCAACTAAACCCTGCTCTGGGCCTCTCTCTCTCTCTCTGTGCGCCCTTTGATGTACACCGAAGCTATCTGACAATTTTATTTCTAAAAATAAAGAAGTAAACAATAAATATTTAGTAAGTTTTTAACTCGAAAGTAAGACTGAGGATTAGAACCGAGCTAGACTGTGGGAACCAGTTGATCTACTTAGAGCGCTTAATGACTTAAGGAGCTCAACACAAGTGGAAGAATGCAACGATCAGAGGCTGACCATCTGCATATGAGTAGTCTGGCAAAGTATTAGTCATTGTATCGGATCTTAAAAGCTGTAGCTAAGCAATACAATCAACCAACTACAAATTGCTGTTAGAGACTTTTCTTTCTCTCACACTGATTCTCAATAAATTGTTATGAAATTCGTATAAATGTCCAAATATTTAGACAACAGCGTAACTGTTCCCATTCAACTAAAGATCGGCAGCAGCTTCTGTTATTGTTATGGAAAAGTCGCCTGGGTTATTCCCACAGAGCTTTGACCAGCTGCAGCGATCGAGCGACCGAGTGATCCAGCGATCGGTTGCTTTCAAGAATTTTGTTTGATCAAAAGAAATAACAAACAGATTTTCTTTTTCTATTATTTGTATGATCTGTAAACATGGCCAGAAGTGGGGTATATACTGTTGTGGGTCAGTATGTAACAGGCAGAGGCAGTGGCAGAGGTAGAGGCAGGGGCAGAGGCTGAGGCAGAATCAGAGGTAACTAGTAATTCATAAGATATGAACAGTTATTTATTGAGTATATGGGTATATCTAGATACGATGCGCATTGTGAGTTGAGCTGATCTATCTGGATCTCTCCCTGTCTCTCTATCTAACTCTATCCCTATTTCTATTCTAGTCTCTCTCTATCTCTGTTTGTGGAGTAAAGCAAAGCAACTAAAATAAGATAGAATCATACAGAATCATAGAGCATAAATCATTATAAATATGTTTAATAAGTCTTCTCCTACATCAACCTTACCGTTTTTGACATGTCAAATGTTTGATTAAAGCATTTTATAGACTGAGCTGCATAGTTCTAGTATGTATGTCAAATGGAAAGGGTATCTCTTGGTCTAGCATACGCTCGTGTTTTCTTTAGTTTTTTTTTTATGGGGGAAAACCCGAGCGCTTGTCGGTCCAGCTTAAAGCGAGAGCCATGACACCTGAAAGCGATCGGGCCTGCGCCCACACGAAATTGAGACATGAGAGCAGAGTCAAATATTCAGTGGACATACATTTCCCAGCTTTCAATCATGGCTGTGTGCGTGTGTGTGTTGTGGGCTGTGCGTTATGTTGCACTTGCCGGATTAGTGGCACTTGCAGCAAGTGCTCGTAATGACTTTTGATTTGCAGCCGACGTGGGAACCACAACGATCGATGGAGTCGCTCTCAATTTGTTTGCTTGGTGACATGGGAATTTGACTGGGACATGGCATGCCTTGGAGCACTTAGATCACTTGGATCACTTGGATCACTTGCAGCTCTGTTTCGTTTGGCGAACCACAGCCGATTTGCATATGTAAAAAATCAGATTCCAGAGCTGTGATTCGCTTGGTGCATTCGTGCATTAAATTGTTGTCGTCAACCGCAGAAGGCCTCACCTGGAGCTCTATATAGTATATAGAGTAGAAAACCGCAAAACTCTTTCGGCTGCTTCAAAGTCTTCAGCAGCAACTTTGTTGTCTCTGCTCTGCAGCAGTTTGTTCTCCTCTCTCCCATCTCTCCCGTCTATCTCTGTATTTGGGAAACATTATGCATGTTAATCCTTTAATCGCAAACGCAGTTTTAAGGCTTCACTTTAATTTCTTTTCGTTTCTTGACCATATTTTCTGCTAATTTCCTTTTGCTCTTGCAATTCTTTGAGCTCGGACAAAAGACACAATTTATGTGTGCGTGGGCCGCATATATAATAATCCCTAAGTGGACATAATCCTTTTGTTTGCCACTGTCCGGCATAATTCCACATTTCGCCAGCCCATTTCAAACAAAGCCAAAAAGAGAAAGAAATCTAAGGAGATTTTCCAAATTTTCCAAAATTCACTCAAAAAAATGGATTTTTAATAACTCTTTTTGTGCAGTTTTTGCTGGGAAATGGTAAAAGGAGTCCGAACGGATCAAGGCAACAGTAGCCCTCTGTTCCATGGGCGGATATGGATATTTAATACTTTTGTCTACAAATGTGAGTTAAATACTGTCCACGTCGGCGGGTTTCAAGCGACTTAAGCACGCTTGCGATACCGATTTCGATGCTTATCGAGAAAGGCTCAACGAGCTCGAGCTTACTGGGTCGGAGTTCGGGAGTCTGCCTTATCGCTCCATATATGACACCATATGCTCATGCTTATCACAGAAATCCTGTTAAGAATTCCATTGGCCCGCTTCACACATCTGCTATGGTCAGGTCGGTCTCTCTGTCTCTCTCTCTTCTCTCTGGCCTCTGCCCTGCCCTGCCCTGAGCTGCCGTGCCATGCTGGTGGTCTGCAGCACACACGCTTAATAACCGAATAAAAAATGATAACCCGAAAATAAGAAGACATCAAAGAGCAACGCGAACGACTGCAGCCAAATTGAGAGAACAACACAAGAAAAAAGTCGCAGCGATAGCTAACAAGCCACGAAGAATCAGCCAAAAGAGAAGGCAACAAGAAAAACAATAACGAGTGAGACTTGTTGCACGTGGGGTGTAAACGACTGTCGAATGCACTGTCAAATGCTCTTGTAGATTGTAGATAGAGAAAGTGAGAGAGAGAGAAAGTGAGAGTGAGAATGAGGAAAGGAGAAAAAGAAAGATAGAAAGAGAGAGAGAGAGAGAAAGAGAAAGAGAGAGATACTGATTGAGAGGCAAACCCATAAGGACAAAGAAAAATTCGAAAGAGAGAGGAAGAGAAAGAGAGAGGAGTCTAAAAGTGACTGTGTCTATGAGATATTCAGAGAAGTAGAAAGAGATGGAGAGAATGAGTGAGAATGAAAAAGACAGTTAGAGCGAGAGAGATTGAGAATGAGAGTGGGAGACAGAAGAGAGTGAGAGAAAAAATCAAGAATGAAAGAGTAAGGAAGTCGCTTTTGCGACAGTAAGACCAAGAAAGAGAGCGAGATTGAGTCTGAGAGCAAAGCTGAGAAAGAGAGTCGAATAAGAGTAAGATAAAGAGAAAGTGAATAAGATAAAGTGGGAAGGAAGACTGAAAAGAGATAGAGAGAGCGAGAGGATAAGGAACATGCACTGCTCTCAACCAATATACCCACTTGCACTCAGCGAACAGTGTATTTATGAAAAGAACGAACAAAGGTCCATAATGATCGCTAAGTTGGGGCCTTGTGCCGAGCCGTGGGGACCACCGCAGCCGCCTAATTTATTCACAGCAATGCTTTCCGCATTGTCCATGTCCAGGTCGCAGCTAAGCTAAACCCTTATTAATGAGACGCCCAAATGAGCGAGCGTCGGCGGCGGCGGCGGCGTCGGCTGCCAAGTTGGTCAACTTGGTCAAGATGGCCAAGTGTCGCACGCAACGCGCCGATTAAGCCCAGTTAGCGTCTGCTCCTCACCTAAGGCGAGGTGCCGACCATGTCCGAAAAACTGGGTTTAAAGTGCGTTGCATTTTATCGCCTTAATGGCAACGACTTCAGAGACTCAAGCGATTCGGGAATTCAAGAAGAAGAGCTCGAAGTTCCAGATGCTGTTTCAATTAAGGCTCGGCTCGGCTCGGCTCATAAAGTTGGCCTTATCGGCGCGCTGGTCGCTCGCTTGTCACTCGGCTCCGATTCTGTTGTTTGTGTAAATAAAGACATTAAAAGTGCCGTCATGTTTCGGTTTCGGCCAGGTTGCTTAGACTTGGATTTATTGTGGACCACCGTGGACAGGCTTAACACTTCGCCCGCCCCATATATATATATAACATATCTCTCTTTTTCATTTCACTTGCAATCAATCTTAGTGGAAGAGAGAGGGAGAGGGCAAGAGGCGTTTGTCAAGCCTGAGAAATGTTTTTGGCCCAGAGTCAAGTCGAGTCATAAACAATCATTAAACATGAAGCTAGTCTGTATGTTTGGCTACCCGGCGCTACACGGCCTGCGGCTGCAGTCTCTTGTGGGCGCGAGCGCGCGCATCCACAACAAGTTCCACAGAATCAGCTGCTGTCAAGTGTTGACAACTTCTTGTGGGGTCAACTGCAGCTGCTAACCGAGAATTTTTCGGGAATTATGTTTTGTTTATTGCGAGTTTTGTGCGATTAAAAATGCGATTGCAATGGAAAAGGCTCAAGCAGAGAGCGAGAGGAAGAGAGATTGAAATTGGGCAGTGTGAGAAAGGCAGCTTCACTCTTCTCTGGGCCAGCTTAGTGCTGCAGATCTCCAACAGCACTTAAACCGATTAGCGGCTGCTGGTGGCTGGGGTTGGGTGGTCAGCCGACTGCACCACAATTTCACTCGGCCATCTCGCTCCAAATTCTTAAACTTTTGAGCTACTTATGCGAGTCTGAATGTGCTGAATATGCAAATGAAATTATCAGAAAAATATCTCTGAAGTTGAGCTATCAAGAAGTCGGACTTCAGTGAGTTTCTCTCAGTGTATTTGATATTTAAATGTGAAATGCGAATCTGCTTTTGTGAGTATTATAACTAATATTTATAAATAATTTTGATTTACAAAAATAAAGTAAAAATAATAAAATAAAATATATGTAGGTAATGTCTTCAAAGAGTATCCTGATTCTGATACTGAGCCTGATCCTGATTCTATCCTCATCTCACCTTTTCTCTGCTTCTCCTCCCCTTCAATGGCTTCATGGGTCTACAACTAAGATACTTCTATATCTTCTACTAACTAAGGCCTAGAATTTATGGTATATGGCAGGATAAAGCAAATGATATTTGCATTCAGCATTTTCTTTTCCAAAGCTAGGTCCGAGCTATGCTTCAATCTACATATGATTTATGCTTAAGCAAGGTCTGTGTCAAAAAGTCAAATCACATATTCTTATATTTCTGCACTTTTGTTCATATATTTATAAAATATATATATATATATATATTTGTTAATTGAATAAAAATTAATTTTCATTTTCCCTAATATCCCAATTAACGTTTTACATCAAAACGCAAAACTCTAAAAACATTTAAGCAGAAAACGTGAACGTGTCGTAATGCAGTTGACTTCTAGCTACGAATACCCCTTCAATGGACATGTATATATACACATATGTCTATATATATGAATTACAAAAAGCAGACCAAAAATAAAAGCCAAGTCTGCCGGTGCAGGTTCCAATGTCCAAAGAGCAATGCTTCAAACTCGCCAAGCCAGCTCTTTTTTCTCTTTTCATGAATGAATTTTTCAAATCCAATTGCTGCAGAGGGCGGTTAGGCGGAGGGAGAGGGAAGCGGAGGGGCATCTGGCGAGGTGGACGGACAACCTACTCGCGCATGCAAAACACGATTTACTATAAAGGCAAAAGTTGTAGACGACTAGAAACATTGAATGAGCAGCAGCTGAAGAGGAAGAGGCAGAGAGAGAGAGAGAGGTGTAGGAGAGGGCGAGGGTGGGGCGGAGGGAGCAACTGCGTCTGGAGCTCCACTCTGCAGACATTTGCAGACATTCGTGTGGATCGTTTCATTCATAAAAGGCGCTGGCAATGGCTATGGCTGTGGCTGTGGCTCTGGCTGCTAAGCTGAGTTGGCGTTTGGCACATGTTGAGGCCGGATGAGTCATCAGCGTCGACGTCTCCGTCGTCGTCGTCGTCTTCGTCTTCGTCTTGGTCGCCGCCTGCAGCACGTGATTGGAGGCAAACACCAACGTGTCTGGCCAAAGTCGAGGTGTGTCAATTAGCAGCCAGTTGTTGTGGCAGCCAGTCGACATTAACTTGGCCAACTTGGCAAGCCGGTCCTAACTAATTGTTAGGAGCAATTGCATCAAGCCAATGACTCATCGTGCATCCATTGAAGCTGAAGACGACGACGCCTTTGCCAATATTCATGAATTGGAATCAGGCAGTCAAGCAGTCAGTCAGTCAGTCAACTGGTTTTTCTTTTTTGGCTGACTAGCTTCCTGCTTGGCACCCACATGACTTGGCGGCTGGGTTACATGTCCACATCCGTTGCGGCTTCAGCGTTTTGTCATTAAATGCGGAAGAAGGCGTTTTGGCTTGGCAACATTTGTATGCAGCTGCAATTGCCCCAACGCCCTCACTCCCTGCTGGCCGGGATTGGGGCTTGGCGGCGGCTCGCTTTGTGGCGCCCACCGCTTGCCGCTTGCCGCGTGCCGCGTACCGCTTTTGATTAATTATGCAACGCCCTCGCAGGTCTAACATGCTCGTTACTAGATACATATGGGTATACATGCATATAGTTGTTACTCCTCTGCTTGGACAACTTTGGGCAATAGTTGCTCTCCTGCTGCTTCTGTTACCACATTTGACCCACTTAGGACTATTTGGCTGGACAGGCCAAGTTGATTTTCGTGTTTGTTGACAATCGACCCATTGCCTTGGTTACAATTATTTTGGTTAATTACCCGCGTTGCCTGTGGGCGTGAAACAGTCCAAAAACAGCCAAAATTGTGACAGCTGAGTGAACGTGGCACATGTGGAACAGGTCATCACAGGGGAATATATCAATGATGCATATGGAATAAATGTAACTGAAGTTGTATAGAGACAATGGAAGTTTTATTTTGATATTATATAATCATACAGTCACATTGGATTTCCTTTGGTTTAACCCATTTTAGGGAGGTTGACAATATTGCCACGGAATGTGGCTTGATTTGCAGGTGCAGAGGAAGTTGAAAGGGGTTACTGAAGCAGAAGCTGTAGAGGCTGTAGGAGAAGGAGCTGGAAGGAGAGAGGTAACTTTATAGGGAAGTTGAAGAGGACGCTGGATGGAGTAGCCGATAGAGAAAGCTGCAGGCAGAGAAGTCTGAGCTATAGGAGAAAACTTTGTAGAGTGGTGGAAGATGGAGCTTGGAGAAGGAGCTGAAGAACAAGCTGTACCTGCAACTGCGTCCTGAGCTTGAGCTTGAGTCTAAGAATAAAATTACTCAATATATATAATGATAGAGGGTTATATTGAGTTATATAAAAATTAGAATGAAGAGAACTAGAAAATCCTATACAAAACCGGTCACATTCCTCCTTTGGAAGGTACTGCAAAAGGAATTGTTGACTTCCTAAAGTTTCGTCTGTTTTTAAACCACATTTGATAGCTAATATACCCCCATTATTGCGTCCAGAAAGTTTTGGTAATTGTTCTACTTGATCTCTCTTCTGACAAGCCTAATCCCAGCAATGCTTCCAAACGACTTCACTAAGCAGCAAGCCGCATTTGAAACTAAACCAAGCCAAGCAATCGAATTGGAGGCAAAAACTTCTTTTGTGGCATTCGTAAAAGCAATTTTGTAAAACAAATTATCTCATTGCGTAGTTCGAGTGGGAATTGGTAAAGGGGGCGTCGGAGCCGTCGGAGGCGGCAAGACAAAGGGTTGGGAAAGGCTGAAGTTAGCCCAAAAGCCGCATTTCCACATAACTGGCACAAAGCGCCTTTGGCCGAGTCCTGGCTGCGAGAAACTTTATCCTTTTCAATCTTAACTTTTGCCATGATTTCTTGCGGTTTTAACTGCTTGTTGTTTGTGCCCCGTCTTGTTGCAACTAACTAAATTGAATTGAGCAACAATGCAACAAAGTTTGAATGCCTTTACTGCCAGCCATCCAACCATCCAGCCAGCCACATTTGCCATTGTTAATCAAAGCGAAGCAGAAAGAGGCCAAGGACCAGCTAGGAGCTAAGGATACGTCAATCATACAGTAGCTGACCCGCTGGGCAGGTGTGCCCGCTGCCCGCCATTCGAGTCCTTCTCATCTGCATGCGAGGTCACGTGCGTAGATGTGACGAGCGCCACATGCAGCTGGCCAAATGAACAACAGCTAATTCCCTGACCAACACAAAAGGACCAAAAGCAAAGGTCAGATTTCCTGCTGCATGCCAGAAACATATCAAATATGAATTTGAATCGACAGTCGAAGTACAAAAGGCCAACATTTTGAATATGAATAACAATCGAGCGAGTGAATGAATGAGTGACTGGCTGGCTGTTTGGCTGACTGGCTGACTGGCTTGACCATGGCTCGAGTCCAATTACGGCGCGAAGGAGCAGCAGCTGAGTTCTCTTGATCTCGATTGATCTTTCAATCAAAGCAGGAATGGCAGCAGCGGCAGGAGTCGGGAGTCGGGAGTCGGGAGTCGCCAGACGGCAGCTGCTGAGCCAATTTTCATGAGTTGGGCGTCAATATTTGTGCCTGCCTTCCAGGAATGCCCGAAACGAAATGTTATCGCCAGCTTTTTATCATCGCGGAATGAGCCGCGTCATCAGCGCAGATTGAAATAATTTGTTGCCAACTTGCCAAGTCATTCAAGTGGTCAGCGGCCCGACGGTGGCAGCGTCGGCGGTGGTGCTCTGATCTGTGTTCTTAGTGTGGTTCGTGTGGTTCCGGCGATCGCGTGCGATAAGCAACGTCAATATTTGTGTTTGGCTTTTGGGAGGCAGAGGCCGATTATTTGGTCCTTGTTAGCCTCAAACGCGACCTCAACGTAGGCGACGGCGACGGCGACGGCGATGCCGTCGGCCTCTCAGATCTCGCAGCTCTCAGTTCCTTTGAGACGCCCCGACAAGTGGCTCTGCCCAATTTGCGCTCTGTTTGCGTATCATTGCGGAGGAGCAGGGGCTGGGCTAATTGTTTGTTGTTCCGCTACCTACCTGACTGACTGAGTCGGTCTTGGCTGACCCGACCTGTGGGAATAATGGCACTGACCATCGTAATTGGCCCTGTTTCTCGATTGAATTATCACAGGAATACACACGATTTGACAGAACGGTGGGAAAACTGGAAACAGCCTAGGGAAACAAACTATTGGCTTAACAGATCTAACAGTTATTTATGGTTAAACACCATCTAGGGAGCGTATGGCGATTCGAGTTCAAAGTTGTACTTCAGGTGATCCAAAATATGGCGAGATCTCAATAAGTGAACTAGTTCAAATGTTCACATGTGCTTTTAGTTCAAAAGCTATTCACTGGCTCATTTGCTGAACAAGTCGCCATAGACATTCCCTTTTTGGTGCAGTCTGGCAACGCTGCATAGCTGTGGCACGTGCTGGAATTTGCAATTTTTGAAAGTTATCCTATCATTCTTGTTCATAATGAGCAGCAGTTCTGATGATGTCGAAATTATTGAATACGTGCAGCCCGATGAAGCCGAGAGCATGGATATATCTAGGTAAAAGATTTGGCTTTTTCTACAAGTAAAGCTGAGCATAAACAAAATTGTCGCATTGTCAGCGTCAACAGCGGCAGCAATAAGGAAAATGAGATGCCTTTGGAGGGAGATTCAAGCCAAGGTTTTGTGTTCAACCCACGAATTTCCCTGCTAGAACTTGTGTGCAGTGGCAAGCAGACGACAAAGGTGAGTAAAGGTATTCAAAGCAACCTAACCTCACTTTTGAGTGTTTAAGGCCATTTGCCAAAGCTGGATAAAGTCATTTAGGCATGCGCCTGCAGCAGCTCTACTCAAGTTCATGCAGTTTGTGTTGGAAGCGAGTGGCAGTCAGTATCAAATACCTAGCGTACCAGCACTGCCCTTTAATTACAGTGAGATCCTTATAGCGGCCACAGCGCATTTTGGCAATGTAAGAGCATTACTAACCAAACATAACCTCAATTTAGCTAGTTATATAAACATCTTTATACATTTTCAGAAGAGGCTAACTTATCCGCTGATCATAAGAACGGGCAAGTCGTTCGCTCGTAATATTTGCCAATTTGTGCAGTGTTTGATGGGTCGCTGTCTGAGTTCTGGGCTCCTTTTGGAAGATGTCTTTTTGAATGACATATTTGGCTTTCTCCTGGTCTGCGTGGACTCGAAGGTACGAGCTTTCAGGCACACCTGCACGTTTATTGGTAAGTAATGAAAAAGGAACTGGAGATGTTATTTTACTTCCTTTTCTTTCCTTCCTCTCTTAGCTCTCAAGATGATGAGCACGCTTAGCGCGAAGGGCGAGCATCTCAAGGATATGTGGCTGAAGCTGTTCGCGAGTGTCTTCCTGGAACGGTCCAGCGACGTGGTCGACGAGATACGCTATCTGTGTCTCTTCGAGTTTGGCCTGTGGCTGGAGACGTATCCGCAATGCTATCTGTCTGCGGATCGCTTGGAGCATCTGTTCCATGCGCTGCAGGATAATGCGGCCAAAGTGCTTGAGTGCTGTTTTCAGTCGCTGCTAAAGCTCTACAACAATCCGAAGCTGCGTGCTGTTTGTCTTGAACTGGGCGTTACGTATAAAATGACTCTGCTGGGGCTGACGATGAGCGCCGAAAACGAACTGGGACAGATGGCCATCGAGCTACTTGGACGCTTCTATAAAGCCAATCCTACGTTGCTCGATGAATCCATGTTGCAGGTGATTGAACAATTGGTCTTTGCAGCCCATCGGGGCGTGGCACAGGCAGCCGCAGATCTGGTGCCTTATCGCTATCAAGAGGCAGCCACAGCAGAGGAGGGTATACTGATTCTGGCTAGGTTCTTCATTCGATACGCCGAGCATGAGCATGCGGCCTACCTCGTTGATGCCTACTATGGTCGCAATGATATTATCCTGGAATGGTCAACCATGGTCGCAATGCTACTGCATCCGCAGTCCTTGAATCGCATCGAGTGCTCGGCCATTATTGAGATTCTTACACGTGCCATCAAGCAGGCTGTAACTGGGGAGATTCCACCTGGACGCTACACCGAGGATCTGGTGCGTGAAGCCCAGCCTAATGCAAAGAAACAGGCTACGGCAATCCTACTGAACAAATTGTCCAGTCTTTTAAGACAATATCGCAACTCTATTCATGATTTGAGCAATCTGCTGGAGCTGCCGCAGTTTATGTTGCTGCAGGGGACATCGTTCGACGAGCTGCTCGAGCAGATCAAGGACATCATGTTCGAGCAGCAGGAAATTGAGGTACTACAAATGGGCGCCATGACCTTGGAGCATTTGTACAGCCTAAATGTTAGCCACGGCAATCATTGCAAGATGCTCCTGAACAATGCTGTGACCAACTACATGATCGCAGCCACGGCCTGGGAACAGTCCATTGCGGGCAACTCTCGCTTGCCCATGAAGGATAATGCTAAACGTCTACTTAACACGCTCTGTCTGCTGGCCGCGCTCTACGCACGCTTCGATCTCAATGAGTGGCAGCTGAGCGATAATGTTTTGGTTAAGCTGCAGCACGGAGTGGAGGATTGGAGCAACGGGAAACAAGCCAGCGAGTCTTGCCTGCCGGCCCAATCCATTTCGTTTTATTTGACTATTATGTACATGTCTTTCTCCTGGGACTTGAGACGTATTAGAGAAGCAGCCAAGGAGGACCAGGATGTCACGACAAGCTGTCGCGGCTTACGTCGTCGTTTGGACAACTTTCTATGCATAAGCTTTCAGCTGATTGAGCAGAGCGCCTTGATTCAAATGGAATGTGATGTAAGTTGAGGCCGTTACTACTTGCAAGCAGCCATCTGCTCCAACCTATCCTTCTCTCGCAGGCCTTCACATATACCTGCGACATTTTTGTTCTCTTCTCGAGTTCGCGGCGCAGCGACTGCATCGCAATCCGTTCATTGGAGTGCAAGTCGAATATCAGCGACTACGAGCTGATAGAAAACTTTGTGCTGCGCTTTGTCTTTGATGGGGGCATCGCTCAGCTGCTGGCACCAGAGATGTTCCAGCTAATGCAGAGCAAGCGACGCATCCTGGCCAGCTATTGTAAGCTGGTCTTCCACAATGTGATGCCAGTAATGCGCGCCTGCATTGTGCTTCAGTATTACGATAGTGTAGGTTGATGTCTATAAAACATATTTTCTGTCCGATCCTATCCAGCTATGCCCTCCGCTCTAGTTCCATCCGATCTTTGGTGACATTCTGCGCTCTACGCTGGAACGCTGCCTGTCCGTGAATCCCACGAATTTCGGCATGACCCTCATGCACACCTGTCTATTGGTCTACAAGCGCATACGTCTCGCCTTTCCCGATGCTCAGCTGGCTGCCGCTTCCTCGGACTTTGCTGATCTGCTAAAGCTGGCGAACTTGCTGGCGGAGATCTTCAATACTAAGCAGTTGGAGGTGCGATCCGGAGTGCTTGTACTGCATCGGGCTGGCATTCGATTTGCTGCGGAGCTTGTGTCCGCTGTTCCGACGGATCCCCCAAAGAATCTGCTGTATTTGACTGTCATACAGGAGTTTGTGCCCCAGCTGCTCGCCCAGGATATGCTAGACGTATTAAGATCCTTGGATCTCATCGATCATGGCGCTTTGCCTGAAAATCGGGTTAATGACTGGCTGCCCCTTGTAACCTATCGCAATGCCCTGAAACTGGCTTTAATGCAGAGCTGTCGTCGTAAGCTTGTCTGAAACTCTATAGGAATATGTAGATTAAGAATGTTTTATATTTACAGGAGATGATCTGTATAATCTGCCTAATTATGTGGTAGACTAGATGTGGCTCAATAGATGACTTCTGACTGCGACCTGATTGCACCTATAAAACACACACAAAAATAATAATAAAAACCTTTGAGGATCTTGTAAACAATAGTAAATTCTTTTTGAATTGCTTTGAATACTGAAAGAAAAGCGTGGTCAAAGCAGAATTCGATTTCGAATTCGTATTCAATTCGTATATCCATTGCCATTTGCAGCTTACTGCACACATGTATGTGTATGCATGTGTGTGTGTGATAGATAGCTGCTGGGCTTGGTTACAGGGTGGCCTGGGTGCATTCAATCAGCAGCCAGCAGGACACAGCAGCAGCTGCTGCTTCCAAATGTATCGAATTTCCATTGCTCAACAATTTTCAATTTGGACAAATTGACTCGTAGCTTGGCGGGATTCAATGGCAGGGAGAACCTCGCTCAGCGACTGTCAAAGGCTGCACACGAGCCTAACACGGCCTTTGACACCCGCTTTAAGGTGTACGTGTGTGTGCGTGTGTGGGTCAAATACATATTTTTGGGCATGTAATTCAAGTGGAGTCGCAGGCACTTCTGTTTTTTCTGGTTTTAGGTAACCAGTTTCATGTCCATTTCCTTGGCACATGCCAAGTGTCCGGCTGGCGGTGTCGCATTACGCATCCATTGAAGACATTAAAGTTCTGGCATCATAAAACGTCATCCACACAATGTGGATGCAGCGGTCAACTAACAGCAGATTTTTCAAATTTCGCTCACAGCTGGCCAGAGTTGCCAGCTCTTTAGCCAGCGCCACATCAATCAGAAGGTAGAGTTGCCAGCTTGTTAGCCATCGCCACATCAAGCAGCAGGCATGGCCAACAGCTGGGCAGCCAAATTGGAACGGATCTCCGATCTGGCAGGTAGTTACCCCCACCCTCCACACATCAATTTCGCGTAACGGGCCACCGCTAGAGAGGAGTCCTTGCTTGCATTTCACGCTCAGCAAACGGGAACAGCCAAAACGGGGCACAGCCAGCGGCACAGATGGGCTGATGCGATTCGAATCAGCGGCAACGGTTGCGGTTTAACGAGATGTGTTGCCGCCTCCAACACACGCACACACACACACACACAGTTAGACACTCACACACACGCCTTCGCTGATGTCTGCGCGCGATAAACGATAAACGCGCCTTGCTACGGCGATTAGTTTCTTGTTCTTGTGTGTGTTCTTTTGGCCAAGTTAAAACGTGAAAGTGTAACAGAACATTTTTTTTTGGGCACGCGCATCTGTCGTGCTGGCGTATACATATATAGGGGCAGCACCAGCGTTCCCTAAATTTCGCAAGGGCGACACGTGGCACTTGATTCATATCAAATTTCTGGCCACAAATTGTGTTGCACAACTATTTGGGAGTTCACATTTCGAGGAAGGGTTTCCTGGTTTCCTTTTTGTTGCTTGCTGCCAACTGTCAACCCATTTGACCATATTTATGGGCACTTGCTGCCGGCTATCCAGTTAAGGCAGGGCATTGCAACTGTTATTAACACAAATTTATTGCTCTATTTTATTTATTTTTTAGTTCGGTTAAAAAGTGCTTTTGGGGGTACATGGTCGCGTTAAAAAACGCGTGGAAATCGCTTACAGAATTGCCATTCACCAGGATCAGTTGTAAGCTGTCGTTGCCAGCTCGTTTTTTTAGTCTGGTCGATTTCAGCTTACCGAATAGGAAATTGCTAGGGGCTTGTAAAGAAAGCAAATAGTACAAAAAATGTGTAAAGCCCATGGGCATTAGTCATTTAATGAAAACATTTTTTTAAACGGGCTTTCATTAGCTCTGGATAGACATGTGTCGCAAACATGTCTGCAAAAAGGCCCTAAAGCACGTCAGTTTCCATGCAATTGCTACGACCTTTGCTGTGATTAATCTCATAAATTATTAATGCGCCCAAATGTTTGCCCGCGATCAACAGCAATATTCGCCCTGTGACAGCTCGATTCGCAGTGCAATGCTCATATGTTTGAGTGTGTGTGCTTATGTGTGTATTGAATCGGTTTAATCGGCTGGCGCTCCGCTTCAATTGTGTAATCCCATCGCTATTTTTGCTGTTGCTGGTGTTGTGTTTGTCAGTCAGCACGTGTTTTCTCTTCGTGTTTGCGCAGCGGGCGGTCTGCAGTGTGCGTTTCGCAAGTTAAATTGTTTATTGTTCGACATTCATTAATTGCATATGTAAAAAGTGTTAAAAACATTCGTTAATGCACATGTGAAGTGTGAAAACATGAGGTACGAGTGCTGCAAGGCAATAATAAAACAATAAAGAAAATGAAATGAAAGTTGCATAAGCTCTTAGGCGTAGTGTGACCGTAGTAAAAGTTTTACACAATATCTGTGGTTGATTTGAGTGGCACAAGTAGAATTTATTTGTAAATCTATTTGCTTCGAATAAATGGTATCATTTAAAGATTGTTTATATATAAAAGTGATACACGAAGTGACGTCTAGACGGTAATAAAATAAAGAGAAATAACAGTTCATGAACCTAGTGTGACCGTAGTGTTGCAAAATACCAATTACAATAGTAGGCGTTTTTGTGGAGTTCAGTAAGTGGAACTTATTTGTATATAATTTGGAAAATGCTTACAATTAATTGCAATCATTAGGTTTTACATGTGTATCTATTTATAGTGTATGCCCATACACACATTTACATTTAAACTCATGTTTGCGGCCCGTTTGCTTGGGTGTAAAAACATCAATCGCTCAATTCATCAACATTTTCCCTTTTTGCTGTCGCGGTGTTGTACTTTGACAAGCGTCCTTTTCATTGATAAATGCACAAATTTGTAGATTGTCAATCAGGTTCGTGATCTCTGTCCGTCTGAGTGACATCAAACATACAGAGTGTGGCAAAGGATCTGTCAAGGACATGCCGGCACATGCATTGTCCGCAATCTGTTTGCTGTCCTTGTTATTGTTTCTTTTTGTATGTGAGTCCCTCTCCCAGGTTGTATGTGTGTGTGTGCAAATAAGGCGCGCCGTGTGTTTGGCTCCTGCGCCGGTAGTCCTGCAACTAAATCATTCGCCTGTTTACAAATGTGTCGCCAGAGCGTAATTCAATCCTTGCGCGCAGGATATGCCAAGGCAGCCGTCGCCAGCGCTTGGCAAACCAATAAATACCACTTAGATGCAGCCGTGCAGGGACTCTCCTCCTCCGCGCTGCTTGTGTCAACAAAAGTCATGTGTCGGCATGTCGCCGTCTGTGCATATGCCATGTCCTTTGACACACAAAGGGCGAGCCAGAGACTGGCTGCAGCTGAGACTGCGCAGGACACGCATAAATTAACGCGCAGCTCCATTGATCCCTATTCTGCACCTTTGCTCCCCATTAGCACGCGTTCACTTGGGACGCATGCGCAGCATCCACTTGAAAGGATATATTGTATAAAGAGAGAGAAACAGGGAGAGAGAGGCGCACAAGCTGCACAAAGAATCAGTTCAGCTCAAGTGCAGCCGGAATTGTGGCCGGGTTGAAATTAGTTAAGCCTGTCAGCAAATCTGATTTAGTGCCAGCTGCTCACAAAAGGATGCTCGAACAATCTGCGCATTATCCTTTGCACTCAGTCAGGCACAAATTATAACTTTAGTGGCAATTTAATTAAGCAATTACAAGGGTTTCTCTCTTCTCTCTTCGCTCCTCTCTCTGCTGCCGTTGCTGCTTTCCCAAGTGTTGATTTATTAACAGATGCTCAGCTTCCAATGAAAAAGAGAGCGCATTCGTTCAAGAGGACAAAAACATATGTGCCTTGATCCTTGAAGTTGAGTCTTGGCTTTATTTATTTCTATTTTTAAGCAACTTCTAATGGGCTAGGTTATCCATAAGGAAGTTTTAGTTTGACTTTGGAGCAAGGCTTAAGACATTTCCTCTTTTTTAAAGATAGAAACTAAAATTTTATATAAAAGTCTATACACTTTTTGATTCTTTTATATCTGTTTCTTTTTTAAGATTCCCATTCGACAAAGTTTACATTTACAGATTC
This sequence comes from Drosophila hydei, assembly GCF_003285905.1. Lineage (NCBI taxonomy): Eukaryota > Metazoa > Arthropoda > Insecta > Diptera > Drosophilidae > Drosophila > Drosophila hydei. Next base: position 446,877 of record NW_022045848.1, read on the forward strand.
ATTCCTATGTTATTATTTCCTAAATACATTTTTTCTGTTGTGGAAACAATTCATTTACATATTATTTTATTTCATGCTGAATCGATGCGCGTCATGAATTCTCTATTTTCTGATATTTTTATAGGCCTATATGCTTCAGTAGATATGCTTCATAGATCATATAGTTGATAATGTATGAAGGTCGCTGGGGTTTGTTGGGTTAGGTCAAGCGTTCAACATGTAGGGACAGTTCAATTAAATGCTATATTTATATCAAACAGACACGGACCACAAATTGGAAAATTAGTTGACCATTCGAACAGTTGACCAGTTGACCACTTGACCAGCAGGCTCACCGACAGCTGGCCAAAAGGGCGAGTTTGTGCGAGCAAGTGCAACAGCTGGAGCTGTGGACAGAAATTAATAACGAGACAAAGTCGAAAGAAGAATGTGCATAAAATATTCAAGTAATGCTTTGGGCTTTGTGCTTTGGGGCGAGTGACAAGTGGTTTGTTGGCAGACCAACAGCTGACTTCGAGTATCCCCAATACATAGCTGAATCCCCCAATGCGTTTGCCTGCACAATTAATCATGTGCGTCGTTTTGTGATTTTTAACGACTGCGACGGCTGTCAACGCATCCTGCGGCCCATTGCCCATGGCCCATAAAACTGGGATGCGCCCTGATAAATGCGACTCAAGCTAAAGGCAACCAACAGCAGCCCATCAAATAGATTTATTATTGAAAATATTTTTGTGTGCCTTTTTGATTGTTATGGGTCTCTGAATCTCTCTGTTTCTCGCTCTTCAGCAGTCCATGCCAAATGTTGTGACAGGAGCTGAACCCAGAGGCCGAGAACAAATGTTGTGTTAAATTTATTTCATTACATTGGCATTTTATGATGACTTGGTGCGTTCTCTTTCATTTTCTTCTCTCTGTAGAGGTTGTTTATATATTTTCGAGGCGTTCGATTTCAGCGTAATAAAAGGGAAAACGGGTCCTTAACACAAGAGCAACAGCAGTAGCCACAGCAGCCTCATCTTTGCCATCAGCTGTCACTTTTGTGCGTGGATCTTTGAACTTTGTCCAGTGACAGCAGCTGACTTCGACAGCTATCAAATGAAAGCGAAGACAAGTTGGGGAACAAGTGGACTCTCAAGCTTGAGACATAAAAAAAAACTTTGCCAAGAACGAAAAAATAATAAAAGTAATAAATAAATCTTAGTGTCACCGAATCATTTAAGGGCTACCGAATATGAAATTGCTTTAGTTATAAAGTAAAGTTAAACATGTAATGCTCTAAATATTATTAAGGATAGTTAAAAAGAGAGCAGAGAGGATATCAAAATAGCATCAAACATATTAGCGATTTAGTTTCAGGACAGAGGGTTTGACAACTCCAGTAGGATATCTTCAGCGGGAGGCACTTTCAAACGGAAAAATCCAGTAGCATCCATCCAAGTTTAGAAATCCAAATTCATGCTAGAAAACTAATTACCTTCCGTTTGAATGAAGGAGTGAGAGGCAGGGGACACACACAACACCTTTACACATAATTAGAGGCCTGTTGACTGCGACAATGAATGGGGGATATGAATGGTAAACAGACAGCAGCGACGGCGGTGGCGGTGGCAGTGGCGGTGGCGGTGGTAAGAGTCGGTTACCAACTATGTCCAGCTTGTCGGCCATTCATTAATCCACAATCCACAGTCAAGTGCAGGCACAGAGACAGAGTGAGAGAGAGATGCCATGACAGCAAGCAAGCTGAGCTGAGCTGAGCTACGTGCAACACGCCTTGCAACGTGCAAACGGCGGCACAACAACAAAGCCGCAAGAGCCTATTAGCCACAATAAAGAGGCATCTCTCTACTCTCAAGTCTTCAGTCGCAGTCTCGAGTCCCAATTCTATTATGCTGCTATGCAGATGAATGGCAGTTGGAATGGGAATGGAATGGGAATGGGAGTGTGTGTGTTTGCTCACCAGATGCCATTACAATGTAAATACAAGAAAAGTTCAATCGGCAACTTGATGCGGGCCTCCCTCAGTCTGAAAGCGAAGTGGGCCGGGTGAAGAGAGGAAGAGAGGGCCGGCACACGTAGAAAGCCATTTCATTAGGCAGAGACACAGACAGAGCTCCAGCCTGAAGCTCTCATCTCCATTTGAGTGGCCCCGACTCTCCGTTGAACAATTGATCAAATATCATAATTTATCAAATGACAATGCGACAAGGCGGCAGCCTCTGTGAGGCGACGGCCCCGATCTTTGTGCCCAGTCGAACTTGTTTGCTTGCCCCAATCCCCACACCCAGACACTATCCAATGTCTGTGTGTCTACTCCTCTCCTCTCTCTGCTGCCGTTCTCTTCTCTAGTTTTTTGAAAGCTACAACTTAATTTATTTGAACAATTTAGTCTGACACAACAACAGTGCCCAGAATCTAAACAGACCCATTTGGCTTGTCTTGTTCTTATTTATACGTATGGCCCTGCCCAATGAAGCTATCAAAGCATCTATTTAGCATAATTGCAGTCGAGCCGCGCCACGGGCGTTTGTTCTTTTTCAGCGGCTCGTGGTGGTCTATGAAAAAGACAATATATAGATGTTATACAGTGGAACAGATTGACATACTTCTGGACAGAATAGATGGAGCTTTGATCAAGTTTTCCTTTGGAAAATTAGTCTATCCCTTTGATAATAGTTTTATTTTTTGATGGAACGGCTGTTAAGTATTTCTTCCAAAATTATTTGTTAAAATCCGTTTCAAAGACGTTCAATATGGCAAAGCAGCAGTTGATGGTCGCAAACACCGATTCGGATGCAAAGCGGACATGTTGCTGCGATTGCAAGCAAAAACTCGATCCCTATCAACTGTTCGACGACAATGTCGAGGACGTGGCTAAATGTCTTGCTCAGATTATGGTTATATGTGGCATTAATACGACCAAGGCCTGCAATGCCAAATCGATCATAAAGCGCGCATTTGTCTATCATGAAAAGCTGAGAAACCACTGCCCGCCCAGTCCTAGAGTTGGCACCCATTTGCACCGAGACGATTTGCTACAGGCGCTGCGAATCAAGTGCGAAATGGCGAGTGTGGAGGCAATGTTGACGTACGCGATCATTAAGCGTGCCTTCAAGGCATTCTTTCACGGCAAGCCGGACAGGACGATCAGCAACCCTATACAAGAAGCCGCGGCAATACATACTCAGAAATCGGCTTGGTTGCATGCAGCATATAAAACGGCGAGGATCTTTGACAACTATAGGTCGGCATTTTTTTGGGCCCACAAGGCGTATGAGAAACAGATATCCATTGTCTATCGATCGCTGTACGATCGGATGAGTGCACGTGCTAATCCCTTGACTGTGCCTACTTGCACCTGTCGCAATTGTGGCAATATGGAGGTGCCAGGATATCCGAAGCCAGATTCGAAGAAGCACGAGAAGTTCAAGTTGGCCGAATGTAACGAGTTGCCATTGGCCTGCATTCTGTGCGGCCTGCCGGTGCCCAAGATTCAGACTGACATCAAGGTGAAGCCACCACGGCCCATTACCAATCACGAATTGAAGATGCCGCGCTGCACGAAGTGCAATTCGCCGATGCTTATCTGTGAGTGCAACATTGATCAGCTGACTGGCGAGCTGTATGGCGAGTGCGGCCAGGACTCGTATAAGGTGAAATGGTATCGCGTGGAGGAAGATAAAGATACCTCGTCCGGCTTTAAAGATGCCCAGGAGCCGGAAACTGATTGGGAGAATCATCATTGTCCGATCGATTGTCGGCATAGCGTATGTAGTGAAACATCGGACGTGTGCCATGAGGATGAAACCAATAGCTTCTCAGCTGACGACAGTAGCTCCTCATTTACCACCTGCTCTGAGGGCGCCTCCGAGGATCCTGTCGAGAAGCTCGAACAGTATCTCAATCAGTTGTGGAACGAAGAAATCGCAGCCAAAAAGAATCCCGAGGCACATAAAGCACACAGTGTGTTCTCACCCCGTTCGACATGCCAGTCATGTCAACGGAACTGAGTCTTCCCTTTGCCCTCTATATCCTTCACCACGTGGGAATAAGACAACTAACCTGTGGTCTATAGCCAACAATCATGACGTATTGTATATTTATATCGTCACAGCGTTCTAACTGATATATATTACGAGTTTGTTAAATAATAAAAACGTGGATTCATGTTACGTAGAGCAGATCTGAGTAGGGTTTTAGGTGCTCCCCATTTTTGGTTAGATGACCAAACCGGAATCGTAAAGCCTTTGGACTGCTCTGTAGTCCTATGCTCAATAGATTTTTTTCTGTACGACTTCCCTTCGGATTGGGTCTTAGCCCAACTCTTTAGAGCTGGGAACTGACTCATTAGGCTCCGTATGACAACGTCCTATTCCGTTAATACTTTGTCTATGTGGCATTTCTAGCGCCATCTCGTATCGTTGCCACTTAACACTGAGTTGCTTGCAACTGCTGCTGCAGCAGGCGGCAATCCTGCGATCGCCCACATGCTGCGAACATGGAGCGAGGAGCCATCGTTTATCGGACACCCGCAGATCGCGCCCCTGACAATGGCCACTTAAATGCCATTGCCAGTTGTAATCTTTGCTAAATTGCTGCCTTGGCTACTGTTGTCAACACCCGCCAGCGCTTCCGCCCTTCTCTTCTCCACGATGTGCACCTCGTTCGCTCCGGAGGTTCCACATAAATCGCTCGCATTATCTGCGCACTTGCATCGCAGCCACAGGACTGGAATGGGAACAGTGCCAGTATGGCACGGGCTTTCAGACTGTGTCTCGCTCTGCTCTTCGTCGTCGTCGTCGTCGTCGTCGTCGTTCTCGCCTGCTTATCAATCTCGGCTTATCTGCACGCAGCCACTGAACAGAACATCTTCTGCGAAAAATAATTCCGCAACTTGTCACATTTTGTAAACGGGGAGACGCCTCTGCGCCAGTTGTCGGCTGCCAGTTGCCAGTTGCCATTGGTAATGGCCAGGCTTTGCTGCCTGCCTTGCTGAGTCCTTGACTGTCACCTAGACAAGCAAGCCTTGCGAAAAGTGCAACTGCAACTGCAACAGCAACGGCAACAACAGTTCCCATTGCATCGTATCTCGCCCTAGAGCCTGACTTATGCTTGAATTCTTGACTTCTCTTGTTTTGCCTGTTGTTCGCATAGAGCCGCATTTGCATATGGATTTATTTTTATGGCCATCACAATGGATTGGCGACGTTTAAGTCTTTTGGTATTTATGTGCGAGCCTCAGTACATTTTGAATAACTGGTCGCAGATACTGGAAGGTGTGCTTTAAGAGTAATGTGATATACCTAGTCCAGTGCTGCGAGCTCTTTAAATAGGGTAAGATCTGGTGGAAGATACTGATGATTGTCCATAATAAGAGCCAAGAGAACCATTTGGTCTCTGTCTCAACAGCCTAAAGCTAAATTTAATTATTTTATTGATCTGCTAATTCGAGCATCTAAAATCATCTACGAAACACTTAGACGAAATTGAGAAACATTTCGCCGCCTCACTTATCAAATATAAAAACTTTGGTCGAGAACAAAGCCCCCACTTGAGTGCTAAGAATCGAGTAAACAGTGAGAATTGAGCCAAAGCTCTCGCAGTTAATTGTAGCCCACGACTCGAACCATTGAACTTTTAAAAAGCAATCAAATTTGCGCCTAATGCGATCTCTTTGAGGCGGTGGCAAGTGCTGATCCACTTGATTTCTGGCATTGTGCGGCTGAAACTTAATAGTCTTTTTATAGCTGCACTTCTTCAACTTCAATTAATGAAGTGTCGAGTTGTTAACACTAAAAACAGCCGAGCGGTACTAGCTGTGCCCATCAGGATGGCCCTAGAGCCAACCTCAGCACCAGTCGCTGCCTCGAGCACTGCGCTTCTCTATTTCCAAACATTTTGCCCACCAACAACAACAACAAAATGAGCCCCGAGACATGTTGGGAAAAGCCGAGCAGCACCTCTTGCTTGGAAAATGTAAACAAACAAATTAAAACGAGTCGAATGGCAGCAGCAGCAGCAGCAGCAGCTGCTCCCGACTTTCGTCTCGGCGTGGCCACCAGGTGAGAAATCGACTGGAAAGTCTCTGGGAAGCCAGCAAAGCAAATACAAACAGACAGAAGCTGTTGCAGCCGCAGCCGCAGCCACAGCCACAGCTACAGCCACAGCAGAAGCTCTTTAATCTTCAACTGTTGAGTGTTGGAAATGCTTCAAACTTATCTCCCAGACGAATTGAGTTATTAATGGGCGGACTTTTTGGAGACAACTAGTCGTGATCTGTCAGTTAACTGAGCTTTAATTGCTCATCAAACGAGACTGTGACGAAAGTGAAAACTGAATCAGGCCAATTAATCCAGAGTTGATCAAGAAATCGTGCTTCAGTAGCTGCAAGCTGGAGAAGAGGACGATTATGAAATGTCTTTTTTAGTTAAAGAGATCGAAAAATGATTTCATAGTGTTAAGTGACAATCTGGTTCGGGTAAAGGACTCAAACGATTAAGAGGACTAACAAATAGAGCTAGTAGTGTACTTGGAAGGGTGAAAGATCTACGCACTTTTGATGAAAATGGCTAATTCGCAAGTGCAATTGCTGAGATTCTATATATGTGATGACTGAACCCAGTGTATAGCTTTAAAACGTCTTCTAGGTGTCGGTTTATGCTTAGTCTGACCGAAAATGACTGTGGGAAAAAACAGTTGGAGCGACAAATGATAAACCTGTTTTTCAATTAAACAAAAATATTGTAATAGTTGATAACAGAATGGGCAAACAGAGCCCTGAGCCCTACAATGCGGAGGCAGCGAAGGCAGCGTCAGCAGATGCCGCTGATGAGAACTTCCCAGAACCAGAATGCGCTGCAGTGAATGTATGAATACCAGAACGAGAATACAACAACCTGTCAACCCAGCCAAGAACGGCTTGGGCCCAAAGGCTGGGGCTGGTTCACTCTGGTTCGATGTGCTTGACGCCCGTCCGTTTCATTATCGCCTTCAACTGCAGCTTGGGGCTGGGGCCGACGTTGAGGCTGAGGATTGTGTCTCCATCCACCTTCGCCTGCCTTGGCTCATTGTTTAGTGAAGCATTTAACTTATAAATATTGTGTGTGGCAAAGAAGAAAAGTGTTTTGTGTATGTGATACCGTTTTGAAATGTGCCAGCAACAGAGACAACAGAGAGACAGCAGCCGACTAGTCAGTCAGTCAGTCAGCCAGTCAGCCAGCCAGCCAGCCAGTCAAAGAGGACGCCGGGGGTCTTCTCTCTCTGAGAGGCAACGCCATGAAATATTTCCCATGACAATTCTGTTTGTTTTTCGTGTATTGTCTGACTGACTGCCATGGTCTTGGCACCCAAGCGTCGCCAGCGTTCACATCGTCGCCCACTCGTTGTCCAGAGCACACTCAGTTCACACACACATAGTTGGCCAGGTTCACAATGTCTGTGAGCGCACTCTCTATTTGCTTTATCTATGCCCAGGCGCTGTATCTATTCTGTGTCTTACTGTCGTGCAACATTTCCCAGCCAGAGACTTGTTGGAAACAGAAACCCTTCAGCTTCAACCCGAACTGGGACCCAAAGAGCCAGGCCTGACTAAATGGTCAATCCAATGGCCTTATGTCGGCAATTTTGGCAGCCGTCTAGCACGAGTTGGTATCCCAAATATTCCAAGAACCAGTTGCAAATGCTGACGGCAAAAGACTACCCCAACTATTCAATGCCCTTTCGCCTAACATTACAAGCAGCAATTTTTCATAAGTACATATATTATTTTGCCGTTTGCCTTGCATTATTTTGAAAACAAAAGTTTGAAGTGTAGGCAGCCGTTAGACCGAAAATGTAATTTTCAGCTGAATGCACATGCCTCATGACAAATTTGATATAAGAGGCGTTCCGAAAGGGTATACTTATTAGCTTCACAAGGGCCGCAGAAATTCCGTGAAATAAAAATGTTCAACGGTTCCAATGCGAGTGATAATTAAAATTGTTTTGGAATTGGACCGAAATATCCTTATTGGTCAGGTCAGCATTCGTGTGATTGGGGCACTGGTATCCAGTCCACCAATGCAGGAACTCGCCTGGTTGGCTTCGGTGCTGCCAATACTGCATCTGCCGGCATAGGGCGCAATAGGGATGTATGTTCTTATGGATCCGATATGTGGAATGCCAATTGAAAAATCGCTCGTACAGCAGCGGCTCAGCTGCCACGTCTTCCAGATGCTGAGCCAACAGCTCTGGTGTTTCAAACTCAGCGCTGTTGATGTAGGAACCAGGCGGCACCAAATTAGTGATATTACCACCGCCAACGACGACTGGCACCACATAGTGTGCCAATGCCTCGTATATCTGTGGATGCACATAGTCCGGACATTCACTGGGCTCAAAGATCAGCATAAACTTATATTGACTACAACTGGGAAGAGATGGGATTAGATGGGATTCAACTAAAGTGAAAAGCTAACAGCAGTTACTCTTGGTATCCGTGGCAGGTTATGAAGGCATCCAATTCCAGGTAATTTCGCAGCTCCTGCAGATAGAGACTCTCGCGCAAGGAATACTCGTTGACTTCGTATACCATGTAAAAGACGAAACGGGTTTTTGCTTGGAGTCTCAAGTCGAGCTCTGTTTTACCTAACTGTTTTGAGCGCGAATTCGGTGGGCTGTCCTTTTGAGGTATCGCCGTAAAAAAGTAATTAGTCCACACTACGTTCGAGTCGCTACGATATGTCATGGTGAAGTTAAAAACTGACTCGCCATGCTCCAGCAGTGGATTATGTGCCATGCTCAATGGGTTCTTCGCTGCAAACACTGCCAAAAAACCCGGAGTGCGATTTATCTGAATGAGGCCGTCGAGTGAGAAATTTCGATCAGCATTGAACACTACGGCATGAATGGGCCCACCAGCATAATCACGCTTGTTGGTTAAAACGCAGCCGCATTGAAAATATTCCCACATGGCGGAGTCGCGATCGGCGTTCCAAAGCAGTATAGCCTTGGTTTTGGGATGCCGCGCGATGAGTCTTTCCCGTGGACCATTGTAACCCACAAAACGCATCATCAACAAAATAGCTGCAAGACAGGCGACGCTCTTGAATATGGTTAAGTACCAAAACAATTTCTGGCGATCTGTATCGTGCTGGCTTAAGATGACTAAGCCATTTGACCGTTTCGACTCCTCGGAGTGAAACTGCGAGGGTTTGTCCTTAGCCATCGTGACGGTCTGCACATTGATCGGCTGTGGATGTGTTTCGGATTTATGTAGTTTGCTATTAATTTTGTCGGCTGGCATTTTATGAATTTTTCGTTTGACTACTTATATATAAAATGGCATGTTTATAACACTAAAAACGTTAAAATGAAGCTCAACTAGAAGCAGTCGTTGCAATATCAACGCCAACTTGGATGGGAATAATTGATAAAAAGATCTAATTGATGTGTAGTGATTGACTGACTGACATCCATAACAGTCTCATTGATACAATTTCTAGATCAAAGAACTGCCTGGACTGACTGATTCAGTCAACTGATTGACGATCTACACATAGTCCACAGTACATAAGCTAATTTAACTATTTTATTGGTTATACAGTCAATTGAGTAGACTAAACAATGGGGATGCACATTTAATTGGACCCAATAGGAAATGCCTCGGGGTCCGGGCACTGGTAAACTGTCCACCATTCAAGGAACTCAACGGAAAGGCGCTGAAATCGCTCCCGCTGCAGCTGGTGGCAGAGTGCGCAGTAGGGTTGCTTGGTAGAGCGTATGGCATACTGGGAATGCCACCAGAAGAACTGCTCGTACAGCTGCGGCTGCGAGGAGATCGTTAACAGGTGTTGCGCCAGTTCGGAAGGTGAATGAAAATCTTTGGCGCTTATGTAGGAACCCGGTGGCACCAGCTGGCTGAGATTGCCACCGCCAATCAGCACAGGCACTATAAATTTGGACAGCGCTATGTAGAACTGCGGATGCACATAGTCCGGACAGCGACTGGTCTCGAATATCAGCATAAACTGGTAGGGGGCGCAGCTAAGGAAGCAGAGTGAGAATATGGGCCAGAGTTAGGTCAAGTTTAAGTTGGCTACTTATTGGTGTTGTGGCAGCTCTCTACGGAGCTCAGCTCCATGTGCTCGCGCATCTTCATCAGGTATCGGCTCTGCATGGTGGTGGCATTATCCTCCTTGAATTGTATGTACATAGCCAGATACAGCTTGTGGCGTAAGTAAAAGCGTACATTGGTAGCCACTTTTGAGGGCAAATGGCTTGGGAAGCCAATGACGGGTGCTGCGAAGCTGCTCACGCGCTCGTCTGGTTCGATGATCTTTGAAAAGTAATATTGTGTCCACACCAGATCCGAGTCCAGGCGATAGGTCATCGAGTAGTTAAAGATGGATTCACCGTTCACGCGTAGTGGATTCTTGGCCAGATGCAGTGGATTCAAACTAGCATAAACCACTAAGTGATTGGGAGTGTGTGCGATCTTATCGAGACCTTTTCCTGAGTAGGGTTGATCTGCATTGATAACGACGGCATCAATGGGCAGCTTGGTGTAGTTCCGATTTCTGGTTATCACACAGTTGCACTGATAGCTATCCTGTCCGGCGAGGCTCGCGTCGTTCCATAGAAGTATAGCCTTGCTCGGCTTGGATCCAAACTCTCTGTTAATGTGTCGCGGCACGAAGTGCAGCAATATAAATATTCCCGAGACACATACGATCCATTTCATAATCATATTGCGACTGTTTGACAGTCGACGGGATAGACCCGAGCTACGCGACGGCGGAGGGATCACTTTCGCGCTCTCCATGAAGGTTTCTTCTGGGTCATCATTGGGGGAACTGTACTCCGAATCAGGATCGTCCACTTCTCCTTTCTGTGGTTGCTGACGACTGCTAAGAATTTTGTCAAGGGGCATGCCACGAATTCGATCGATAGGCATTGTTAATATATAAATAAATATATATAACCTAATTTATTTATATATATGTGTATATATTTATGGGTGTATATTTTTCGATATTTCGTCAAACAATATTTGCCTACCTCAATGAATTTGTCTCAAAGTAATATTTGACATCCAAGTCTAGGAACTGCAGAGCTTCTATGTAGAGACAGAGTCATAGATGGTAAACGAAACTTATATAATATCAAACATATGGGAGAGGGAGAGAGATAGAAACATTTGTAATCAATCATCCCATTTTCCAATTTGCAATTGCAGAACTTTACAAGAAACTGTTGCCATTTATTGTGTCGATTGAAAAGCGTTGCAAGTTCCTGAAATTTACCATAAAATTCACTTTCGCTAGGCTCCTTCCGCTTGAGTGCCTCTTTGGCCTGGCTGGCATTCAGTCAAACAGGAACCAAGCAATCAATCATTTTGGCTAAGCCATCAGCAACATGACAAATCCAGCCACAAACTTTGCGTAGCTCGCACCGGTGTCAGAAATTGAGGAAATATTGTGCTTCTCGTCTTCGTCTCCGTCTCCTACTTTGACTCCGACTCTGTCTGGTAATCCATTGATGATATATCACTGCAATTTGGAATATTCATTTGCCAGCTTTTGTCGCTGCTCATTTCAAATGCGGCACACAAACCCGCCAAGGATGTGGCTGGGCCTGGAGTTGGCCATTGGGCTGGTTAAGAACGTGCCGATGGCACTGACTGACTGTCAAAGATTTGAACCTGGTGGAGCTTGAGAGAGGCAAACAGTCAGATTTTTCCAATTGACAAGCACTTAAGTGCAACAAAGATACAGACAGGAAGAGATAGAGAGAGAGAGAGAGAGACGAGCTGAGAGTAAGGATTCGCTTGGGCACGTAGCAACAGTTGCCATGCAAATTGCCAGCGCCAGCTTTATAAATAATGCCTCGTTTATGTGCGAAAGTGAAATTGGAATCGCAGACGAGCCGCAAACAGAAAAACGAATTAAGAGAGCGGCGGAGGAGGAGGAGCGATGCTAGTGTAACTGCAGCAGAAGGCTAACCACATTAGAAGTTGGGGGTGAAGCGGCGATTAAGCCCAAACGAAACACATATAAATTTTAATTATTCCAGCGAATCGCTGCCAAGGCTGAGGCTCAGTCTAAAAGGCAGCGCAAAGCGTGGCTAAACAAAAGATGCGATACGATTGCATTCGGTGGAGGCTGTGAAACGTCGTAGCCACAGCCTGGACCTGTGGACTGGGACCGGGCTGTGGCTATGGCTATGGCTATGGCCCTGACTGTTGCTCCTTGCTGTTTGTTGCTTGGCAAGTCGCAAACTTGGAGAATGGAATTGAAATTCCATTGTGAATTTTGGGGGCGTTGCCGCGTCGAAAAATGCAATAAATATGCATATGAGAGAGCGTTTCGCTGAGAATTATGGCTCAGCGCACAATAAAGATTTGAATAATTTGGTTCCCACACTCCTAAAGTTAGCTCCAGTTCCAGTTCCAAATCTTTAAGGGGCCACCACAAATATTATGTGAATGCGAAAAAGTCGCCATCTATAACAGACTTCGACTCACTCATAATTTTAATTAAAGTTATTAATAGGCCACGTCAAGATCTTCAATGTGATTTACCTGACTCTGACTCTGCCTCTGGCTCTGCCGCTGACTCTGCCTCTGCCTCTGACTGTGACTCTGACTCTCAGTCGCCCTCTGTGTCTCAGTCTCCGACTCTCTCTTTCGTCTGACTCAGCCGCTGAGGTGTCCTTAAGCCTTGGCTCAATTAAATGCCGCACACATTGTGTTGGCAACTGCTTAATTATCGAGAGCCGGCTCCGAGACCCCTCTTCAAACGTATCAAGCAACATGCAACAATAACAAAAGGACGCCGGCGGCAAAGTCGCCACCTCAGAGACGCCGCACAAAATTGGACTTGATTGCGCCGCTGCTGCTGTCTTCGTAGCCCCGATATATATGGCTAGGAATTAACATGTAATTATCTCAGCTTGGTCCAACTCGCAATGAAACGCAACGAATCGCCGGCGACACCCAAACCAAATACAAACTGAGTCTTGTTACCGCAGCCAGGATGCTTCAACGCAATATGCGTGGCCTATTCCACAGCTGCGGGGCGTGTCTTAGTCTGACTTAGTTCGATTCTCAATTCCTTAACTGTTCGACTACTCGACTTCTCGTTGCTTTGACCACCCGCGCTTGTGGCGCTAAAGTTGTCAGTTTGACCCTAATTAGGTGTTATCTAAGTGACCCGACTATTGGTTAACTGTGTGGTTATTGATGTGCCGACATGTTTTCACTTCTTTGTCTCTCTCTTTCTTGTTTCACTTTCACTGGCATCTGCCATTTCCTGGCTGCATTCTTGGCTCGACATGATTCACCATGTCCCACGCTTTATTTGGCGCCACTCGTCGCCACAATCGACTGACTGCTGACCCACAAAGCAACACTCAAACATCATCAAATCTCAGTGATTATCACTGCCCGGCACCGGACCATTGTCCAAGTAGCTATTGTCATTATCAATATAAATAAATCCCCTTAACCGAATTACCCCCGAGGCTGTCAGTCGTCTGTCATTCGCGTAAACAGTTTGATGATGGCAATCAAGTAAAGTTGGCCCCGTTGGGCCAATTGCTTGCCCGGCTCTTATTGTCACGATCAACGCGAATACAGAGCAGTCGACGCTGGCCTCCGCCCGGTGGCCCCCACTGGATGACACATACGCCTCTACAGCCCGGATGCAGGCACTTGCCGTCCGCTGATTGATGCGCAGGCGGCAGCCGCCCTCGCTGCTGCTGCTCATTGCGTTGCTCTTGTTGAAATACGGAAAAGTGATGTAAACCAGGAATTCCGCTCGGCATCTTATGAAATTTTAAATCAACAACAAACGTGCGTTCCTTAAATGTTTCTTAATTGGCTCGTTTCTTTAAGTAATCAGAATTCGCTTACTGAATTGTTCTTGGGCATAATTTCTCATGCACTAAAGCTAAATAAGTTTATGAGAATTAGAAGTCGAACTTAACTTGCCATGAAGCTAAATTAAGAGTAACAAAGAAGCAGAAATGTGAATGCTATGAAGCTATGAACTTAACAAGATATAGATGTGAGCTACGCAGAAGTAAGATGGTGAGGAAGCAAAAGAGAGAAACTTAACATAAGTAGAAGTAAAAGACGTAGAAGTGACACCTAAGGAAATACTAACGTGAGGGAGGTTTACTCAAAATGAAGGCAGGAGATATAAAAACATATGATTATATTTCAAGCTTCTCACTTCTACTACTTTTTAAATGTAATCTGCCGCAACTTCTACTACTAAACTAACTGCTACTACACTCATCTAAGTTTATTGCTCTATTTATCTTCCTCTAATGTTTTACATACTTCCCTCGTTTTATTCTAATCTTGTGCCATAGAAACTTGGGAAGTTCTTTAAAAATAGTTCTTTAATAAACTTTGCTATTTTGTTTCCTTAGTTCATCTGCTGCAGCTCCCACCTGTCTTTCTCTCCCTTTTCATTCAGCTTTTATTTATTAAACTCATAATCTAAGTTCCTGTTTACTTTTAGTTCCTCTTTGGCATTTCTATTACTATTCTGTTTGCGCTACGTAATTTCTCGCCAGTCTCTTTTCACTTCCTCGTCTGTCATTCATCTCCGTTCTCCACTGCGCGTTTCTTTCAAGAGTCATGCATATTTCATAGTCCTTTTGTCTCCCTCGAATTTGCACCCACATTTTGCTGCACTCCCTGGGGGGCGCTACCGTGACGACGAGACATGGACAATTATGTAAATATACGGAGGCGCCTGTTCTGGCGTAGACGCCGGGGAATACAATGGGACAACCGCAATTATTGCCGACCATTTGGCAAATGAATGCGTGACAAAGCGCAGAGAAAACATTGAGAGGAATAAAAGAGACGCAGAGACAAGGAGGCGCAAGGACACTGCCGAGGTCGGGACAATAGACGGCGCAGCGGGAGTGGCAGCGAGGTCAAAGGTCAGCCGCGCTAATGTTGTGCTAATTGCGATTGGAACGCGGCCCAAACAACAAGCGACACGAGACATTCGGCGCTTAGCCTAATTGAAGTGTTGTCCTTGCCCACGACAAGATTTACGACAATTACTGAAGGAGGTAGCAAGCGCTATTGAAAGCAGCCGACCACCCAGTAGGACTGCGAGAAAGCGACCTGACGCTGCAGTCTGTCTAACTGTCTGCAGCATCCTGGCTAGCGGTCCATAACCCTGATACAGCTCCAATGTCCTTCCAGTTGCTGTGGGGGGCCGCCTCGCATGCGCCTCGTAACTTGATCCTGCGCACGCGTGGCCCCAGCAGCCAGCCTGCTCGCATTGCGGCGTCCTTCGGTGCTTGTCGGGCCAACGGCTGTGATCTTTAACTTTTTTCTGCTCTCGCTCAATTGGCAGCAGTAATCGACCGATCTGGTCAGGCCAGGCCAGGCCAGGTGTGATGTGTGTCGATAGCAATAAGAAAAAAACTGTAACTGGATCTGCGGCAGCTCGGTTTCGGTCAGAGTCCTTGCACAGGTCCAGATCGTATGCAAAGTAGACCACCAATTGCTTAAACGGCTGCTGTTGCCTGAGGGGCCAACAATATTGTCTGCTCTGCATGGATACCCTAACTGCTGCCGAGTTCTTATGATTGAATTGCAGCTCTTGGACTTGTAAGTCTTTAAAGGTAAAGGATATTTAAAGAGAAGACAAGAGCTTTTCTCTATATTTATTCAGAAATGTATTAAAACCAGTAAAACGTTTATGAATGCAACTCAAAGAAAAATTCTTAAGCTTAAGCATACGAATGAAGCATAAGAGAGAAGAAAAGATGGAAAACTTAGGACAGTTGTTAATAAGACACGACACGAGTAATGCTAGAAAGGACTGCCCTCTTCAGAGCTGAAAATATTAAAAATTTAAAGAAAACAAATTTATTTTGAACTATATATAGTTTAAAGTGTATTTGGAATTTATGTGACTTGGTGAATTGCTTCTTTTTTTCATTGATGTTTGCTGACCACCAAAGTTGATTGAAATTTTGGCAATGACCCCAGAAATTGTTGGGCAGCTGCTGCTGTTTGAGTGAATGTGGCAGCTGCTGCTGCTGCTGCTGCCTGGCATCAGCTTCGCCCACTGAGCAGGTCGAGGAGGAGCGACCGACGGAGCGTTAAAACGCACACGTTGACAGCTTTTTCATTTTTTAGTTTCTTTTGCATTTTTTGCTCTGTTTTGTGGCAGTTGTTGTCGGCCTTTTGCCGTTTTGCATTTGCAGTCGCTTAATGTGCGATTTTTATCTGCAAGATATAAATTGTAATTATTGCATTGTCTCTCTCCCTCTCTCTCTGACTGAGAGGGGCCAAGCTCTTATCAGTAGTCAGCGCTGACGAACATTAGCGAGACACAACAAAAAGAAATAATTGCAAATGAGTGTCGAAATAAAAGTGCAGCACACACACACAGCCGCCCACACGCTGCTGCACAGGTAAGCACGGGGCGTGGCAGGTGAGGAGGGGGAGGCGCTTTTTTGTCTTTACAGCTGTTGCGACTGCGCATTGTGTTTTGGCTTGGCTTGGCTGGGAAAACACGCTGGAAAGACAAAGCGTAACAAATTGCTCAATGTTATTGTTGGTGTTGTTGTTTTTGCTGTTGCTTTTCGCGCTTTAACACTCACTTTTTTTGGTTGCTCAGAAAATTGATGATGTCGACGTCGACGAGGACGTTGAGTTATGGCCAGTCGAGAGCTGTGACAGCTGCCAGCTGTCAGAGCGAGAGAGAGAGAGAGAGAGAGTTGGCGACAAGGGCAGTAGGAGAGAGAGACGGTGCATAGAATTCAACAGCTGACTGACCACCCAATAGCCACAGCAGCAATCGCTGCACATTAGGCACTATCAAAGGAAAATACATTTTAATTACCACGCAATGTGATGAAAATCGCTGCAGGCCACAACGAGGGGAGCCCTTCGAGCCTGGTTTGTGCTGCGCTAATCAATGCTGGGGCGCACATAAACATTTTTCGTTTTCTTTTTCGTGAGGGGGGAGCGGCGTCCAACGGTGCGTATGAAATTGGAAATCAACCAAATGCTGCGACCACACAAGGCTGCTACGGCGCCGCCCAATCCAACCCAGCCCAATACGAGCGCTCCACACTTGACGTTGATGGAGCTGTCGATGATGCGTTGCACTCACTGTTCACATTTTGTTAGTTGTTATTAACTGATTTGTGTTGCCGTGGCTCTAGCTGCAGCGGCTCTGATTGATGCCCCCACCAACGAACAGACGCCAGTCGAGGCAGGGCCACAGCCACAGTCAGGGCCAGTGCCAGTGCCAGGGCCAACAGCAGCGCCTTCTGAATCGCCTTCGTTGCGGTCATGGCCCGATAATTGATATATGTTTCGATCTCTACCTCCCTCTCCTTCTCCCTCTCTTTCTCGCTCTCTCTCTCGGCAGATCAAAGTGCGAGCAGGCATCATGATGAATTGATTAATTTGAATTGAGTTCTTTTGGAGTGTTGATGGCCAAACTCTAATTAAAATATATAAACTCAGACCCTAATCGCATTCAACTAATTTCAAACTTTTCTTTTATAATAAGTGTGCAACGTGTGTGCGTGTGTGTGCGTGAGTGTGTTTATATGTGGAAAGTGCGCAAGTTTTTGACAACTGGTTCTCAGCGGCGTTGACAACAAAATACGTGGAAAATAAAACATTAAACAATCATAAATACAATTTTCCCACAGCGCCACACACACAGTGAAAGCGTGTGTATAAACTGATCGACTAGCAGATGACCTGTAAAAATAAAAAGGGAGATTTGATTGGAAGCGTGAATTAGTTGAAAAGTTGCTTTAGCATTAGACAAAACTCTGTGAAACTGTGAGTAGAGTATATCAGCTTGTGTGTATACACAAATATACACATATATACACAGATGTATGCCTATTTTGGACGGTTCTTTGAAGAAGCAAGTTCAGTTCGCATTGATTTCTGATTCAACTTGATTCTTCTTTAAGAATTTCAACTTTAGACTGAAGAAAAACGAAACAAGTCTTCGGATCGTCTTTTAGTAACTATTTATATTGAATGATTTTATATATATGTATGTCCTATATATTTTATGTGTAAGATCAGCATCAATATGCCGTTGTATATGGCCATCCATATACCCCTCTGCAGTGGCAATTTCTTGCAGGGTATAATGAATACGAGCAGCGGTCGAGAAACTTTTGTAGTACATGAAAATGTCATTCGCATAACACAGCCAAAGCGACAAGAGCAACAGCAACAAAATTTGTGTTGTTGTTGTTGTTGCTGTTGCTGCTGACAACAACGAAACGACGCACAAAAGTTTCAATCTTTCTTGTGGCTATCAGCCACGCCCCGCCCCGCGCCGCCTCCTCTTTAGCTGTAGACCAAGTTGGTGGCACCTTTGCGGTTGACTTTTATTATTGTTGTTTGTTGTTTTGTCATTTTAAGACAACACCTAACAGCAACAACAACAACAGTAAAATGCCTGATGTACTTCAAACCGAATGTTTTGCTTTAATTTGCTTATGCGACTTGACCTTTTTCATATTTCTTAATCGTCGCACTTGCCAATTAACTCTTAGCCGGATTTTTCGGCTGCGCCCTGAACTTTTGACCCGTTCGCACGCTCAGCTTTAGCTTTCGCTGTTGCTGTGCTGCCTCTTTGTTAGGGCAATTACACTTAACACAGCTACACACTTTTGCTTTCAGTGTGTGTGTGTGAGTGTGACAAGCCCTCGGTTATCATCAGAACTTTTAGCCGCCTCATTGCAGACAAAACGAAATATGAAATTGTTTTCCCACGCAAATTAACACTCGACTTTGTTTTCATATTTGCACAAGATGACTTCATTTTCCTTGCCTGTTTTTTATTGCTGTTGACTTGGCTTACAGCGACTGGGCCAGCTTGCACTGATCGGACCCCAAAATACACCACACACAGTTGCTGCTGTCTCATTGTTGTGGGTGCCGCGTTGTCATTGTTTCAAAATAGTGTGACTGTGTGTGTGTGCGTGTGTGTGCCACAATTTACAGTCACATGCATTGTCGATGACTCGTCGACGTGTCGACTTTGAAAGTTGAGGTTACAAAATGTTGCCAGGAATGTGTTGACACAACTGAATGGATCTAAATTTCTTGGTATTTGCTATATGAGCTAATCATAGAGCTAGGGGAGTTACATCATATATGTATATATAATTGGCAATGATTGCGCATAGTCTAAGAGAGAGAGGGGGAGAGAGAGAGAGGAGGGAGGAGAAGTCGCATTGAAATCTTCGGCTTTGTTTGAATGTTCTCGTTGTCTTATCTTAGCTAAAGGTCAGATGTGTTTGCCAATGAAGTTTAAGAGCTGACGACTAAATCCTATAGCAGAAGTTGATATAGTATATCGTATAGTTATAAACAATGTCAATGTCAATAGCGCTGACAACAATCTCTTTAGCCTCGGAGCATAAACACTTGCTTGGAGCTTGAAACTGGACCCAAGCTTTGTTTTTGATTCCCAGCCTGAACTGAACTTCTATTAATAGTGGTTTGTACCCAACCCATTTGCACAGCTCAGCTGAGACATTTATCTACATATTTGTCTATAGGCAAGCCAACTAGATCCGTGTTGGCGCCACAGGTTTTGTCAATTTATTCATACTGCAAAAGCTATTTGAGTTTTTAATCGATTTGTGAGCCTTAAGTAGTTCAGCTCTCATGTCAAGACAGAGCCCTTCGCAGAGAAATTTCATTTATGGCTAAGAGAAATGCAATAGTTTTTTGCGAGCGGCTGCAATCCAAGCAGTCAAATGCAAAAGGCCAAGCAAAAACTTGTGCTTGACTAACTCGAAGCAAATAAATTCAAAGTTCTTGAGCCAGGACTGCTCCCACTTAAAGCCGCTTGACTTAGCATGTGTGTGTGCGTGTGTGGGTGTGGGTGTGTGTGTAGGGATAACAATAAAATTGCTTTCTCGGCGAGTTTTACTTATTTGCCTGGTCTCGGACTTGGGTCGAGATGGCGATATGATAGCTGTGGATGACACTCGTATCATGCTCCGCCCAGCCTTAAGCACAAGAATCAACTTATGTCTGTCTCTGGGGCTGGCTCTGGCTCTGGCTCTTGCTCTGGCTCTGGCTTTGTTTGCCTCTTGAGTATATTTTTTTTTGCAATCTGCGATGCAATAGGATTGGTTTGCAGTGAGCTTGAAGAACCTGCAGAGATTTAGCTGCAAATTAGCTTCATTAATGGATAGTACGGATTTATCCTTGACTTTTGCCCAGGAATTTTCCATTTGCATTTGCCAGTTTCCATTGTGCTGCAAGATTTTGCGCGTTTGCTTGCATTTTCCTGCTTTTCCGTTTTGCATGCAATTTTCCTTCTCTCCCAGCTCGCATTTCGCTCAATCAGCGCTGAAATTTATTGTGCTCCATAATCATTTGTCATCTTTCCATAGCAGTTTCCATTTTGCCCATTTCCATTTGGCGCCCGCAGTGAGCGCATTAAAAATTTTCGCAACATTTTTCACGCATTCAGCAAAATGGCGACTCGCAGCGCAAAACTCCCCCCGGCTCGGAACTCAGGACACCCGAAAACTAGCAGAGTGCAGCAGAACGCAGAGCATAGGTCATAAATATTCTGGAATATTGTTAAGAATATAACAATTACTCTACTTCTCACTATATCTCTTTCATGTACATACTATGTACATATATATGCATACCAGTACACAGATATACACATATATATACATATATATATATATATATATAAATACATACATATAAATTTGTATATTAATATTTATATTTATTATGCTGCGTTTTTATGGATGTCCATAAGCTGCCAACGCAGTGACAAATAAGCGATACGCCCTCTGGCGCTGGAAATGTGCACTGTCAGGGTTTTTATAAAATGCCAAGATTAAGCGAACATATGTTTCCCTTCACTTTGCATTCACACAATGCAAGTATATCCTCCGAAGCTGCTTAACAAACTCTAGCTAAATTTTAGATTTATAAATTACTAAAAAAATATTCTACGATTTTTACTGAATTTATAGTGATTTCTCTGATTCATAAAACTTTCTAGTTCATCAGATAAACCTTATTTAGGCTTAGAATATATTAGATATATTCAAAACAAAGATGCCTTCCTCCTTCAGAATGTAACGGTAGCACGGGGCACGGGCAAAGTCGTGCCCATCCGACTTCCGACTTCTTCTTCTGGTTTTCGTATTCAAATCTTATTTCACAAATCTTTTTAACCTATAGTCAGCAGTTATTATAATTCTGAGAGATCTCAACATAATTTTTGTCTATATTATTTTAGCTCACGCTCAATGCTTTCTAGTTTCTACTCTCTTAGTCTATCGCATACAACATCATAGATCATTTCGTTGTTATTCAATTTATTATCCTTGGAAATCATATAGCATATATCTCCCTCCCTCTCTGTGCTATCCACTGATATATGGCACAAGCACAAGCATAACATATTTTTGTTTTCGTTATATAAACCTCGAAAAAAAATAAACATTGTCCAATAAATTTTCAAGAAAATTCAACAATACCAATTTTTTCTCGCATAATTTTCTTTGGTGTTCGATTTTGTTTTTTTCTTGTTATTTGGGCTTGGGGGTTGGAGGTTGGCGGTTGGTGGGTTCTTTTGTATGCATGCCCGAGCGCATTCCATAAGGAAATATCCATAATTCATGCATTCGCAAATAAAAATGTAAAAAGCAATGAAAACACATTAACAACAACAATAAGTAAAAGAGAAGAGGAAAAATGTATAAAAATATGAGTGGGAGAATGTAAATCGCTTTCCATAATTCATCGACTCGTTCGGCCTTCCAGCGAAGGGTCATAAAACGGCGACAACTAAACATGCTCAAAGCAAGTCCAACTCGGACTTGTGAGTCCATGTCCATGTCCATGCCCATGCCCATGCCCATGCACATGCCGTTAAGGTGCGTGCCCATCCTCTTGATAATTCTTTACGGTCGCATATCGTAAAACTAATGAAATTTCAATTCGTGTAACGCGCCAGCTAACTGAGTTTTTCGGTTTACACGAACAAATTCCACGAAATATTCGCGCACTTGCCACACAGACTGAAGAAGAAGAAGCAGAAGCTGAAGAGGCAGCGCTAGTGGCATAAGGACACAGGCGGAAGCAGGTCCGGTCCAGGCTGAGCTGACAACGACAGGTGAATTTATGATGAAGTGAGTTGTCAGCGTCTTTTGTCTACGCAACTCGCGTGTAAATTATATTAAATAAAATTCCAAAAGCAACAAAAACAGGAGGCGATAAAAACGAAAGTAATTCAAAATCTGCGCGTGTGCGCCCACGCACGCATACAGCTATAGAAAGAGAGAGTGAGAGAGAGAGAGAGTGAGGGCACTTTCACAGATTTATATCGTTAGATTTATGATCCTGTTAGCGCCACTGCACTTGGTTATCCTTATCTCGAGCGTAGCATCAGCGCAAGGCTGCAGCTAACTTGTTTATGTGCTGCCAGTAGGAATAACTAAGTTGTAATCTCTTCATTGTCTTCTCCTTCGTTTCTGTTACCTGAAAGGTAAGCACCTTTCTTGTTGATTTGTTTTGATTTAGTGACTGTGCAGGGGGAATCCCTGGAAGTTGCAAATGTATGCGAGACAGAGTTTAGTTCAATTACTTCTAACTCTGTCTTTCTCTCTGTGTTGGTAAATCTGAGTTTGGGTGTTTCACTTTTCATAATCATAATGAAAGTATTATAAATTGATTTCTATCTTTCACTTATTTCATATTCATTCTAATCTCAATTCTCTCTTCCTTCTTTTCCACAGTTATTTCTTTCATTTCTTCTTTGCTCCATTCCTTTTCTCGTCATTTCTCTTTCTTTAGATCTTTTTTTCGCTGCCTCCTTTCTCTTTCTCGATCCTTTTAATTGCCTTTGAACCACTTTTTTTCCTTTCCCCTCTTCCTCCTTTTCCTTTTTCCTTTCCTCCTTTCTTTCCCTTCTTTCTCTTATGACATATTCGAGGTGGTGTGTGAAACATAACCCCACTTTTGAATGCATTGCATTCTAGTTCTCATTTCGCTATGCAGCTGGAAGACATTAACTTAAATAATGTCTGTCTGTCAGTTTAATCAATTTTCAAATGAAACTTTAATCACATGTTCCCCATATATTGTCACGCCCACATCTGGGCACGTGTCAACGGTAATTGACGCCATTTTGTTGCACGCGACGCCATCGCAGAGCTGCTTGCGAATACATTCGTACATGCGCTCTCGCCACGAAGAATTTCCGAGTTTAATTTGTTTATGCATTTCGCTCAATCAAATTGCACTTTGCCCTACTCATTAGCTGCAGTGGGGGAATTGAAAAATTAGCCAACGGAAATGTCCTCAGCACGCGATACGGTGATCAACTGAAGTCCAACCGGAATCCAACTGGACACGGCTCTGGTGTAACCAAATACCCATAAGATATGCAAGCTTACGTACACGTATATATGTATAGCAGCGAGTATATCAATATTTGCATCGTGGCAGGCGCATGTTTAACCTTAACTGTATAATCATCTCATCTGTCTGGTAGCCAGCCACCACCCACTCAGTGGGCGTGGTCATGGGTGTGGTATGCACACAGCTGCAATTAGGCCTTGTTGGCCCCGTGGTGGTCCGTGGTCCGTGCTTCGAGATGCAAGTGGTTAAACGTCGCCGCGCTACAGCGTTTGCTCTGCTGTGGTTTGTATCCAAGAGCTTCTTGCCAAGCGCCAGTGGTGCAGGTTGAGCGTGTAAAATTAATAATATAGCTGATGCAATGTTACACTCGAAAGAAATGCAGCTCATTGTAAAGTATAATCACATTCAAATGATTGTAGCTATATTATATGGAGCTTCTTCTTCGGGAAGAATAGCTTTTTAAGCTGGCAAGTGCTTATACCAATCTATAAAACCTTATAAGGTGCAGCTTCAGTAGTTCATATTGAATTTGATCCAGTTGTAGTTTTTCAAAGTTCAAGAATTGCTGATTTCGAAGTCGCACTCTTTCTCATACTTCTGAAAAAATAGTCAAAAATGTAAAGAAATTTCATGAAAATGCTAAACGATAGTTTTCATTCATGCGAGCTCGAGTTCTAATAATTGTTTATTGCTAATCCTCGTTTTTCAGTGTACGGCTACTTTAGCTCAATAATGCCTTGCAATTCCCTCAGTAATTGGAGTTATATTAAAAGTTTCAATATTAGCTTACATTCTATTCGAGCTATGCCTAGCTCTTACCTTATGCAAAGCACTTCAGCTGGAAAGTAATTTCTATGTGTAATTCGCACCACTGTGTCATGCCTCTCTTTCGTTGGCTGTATAGCTTTGGCTCTTTCGCGTCTCAGTCTGCGGTTTGGCAGCGTTTTGTTCTCACCTCGGCGCACACATTTCACGCGTATCGGCGCTTCGTATCTTTAACAAAATTGCGAAACCGCAGCCAGCGCAGATACAAAGGCACGCGCAGGTGGCGGGCAGGTGGGTAGGGCCGGCGGGTGGATGTGGAAGGGAAGGGGGCGGCAGGTAATACGATAGGCGACGTCTGTTTAAGCCCAGCCGCAAACCGCAAGCGCAAAATGCTCAAAAGGGAATTCTTGGCCAATTGAAATGGAAATTTCGATTGTTCAAATATTTGCTCGGATTCGTTCCCGTTCCCGTTGCCGTTCTCGCTCTCGTTCTCTGCGCATTTGCATTTGGCACGCTCTCATTTGGCAAATTATTTTCATACAATTTTCCGCACAATTAGACATGGCAATGCAAATCCCAGAGAGATTTCCTTTTCCAATGACAGGCAGCCCTTTTTTGGCTTAAAGTCTACAGTCAAATGCACTCGAAAGTTGAGGCTCCGTCAGTGCTGCATTTGTGCTTGCGCTTGAGCTTGAGATACATTTGTATCTGCAGCTTAAGTGGCTCGACAGTTGGCTGCCGTCTTGGAGATACAAATGTATTTCACTTTGCCCTAACTGGCGGAAGACGTGTTTGAAAGCTAGCTGCCGAATTTTTACGTATTTATCTGCCGCTCACTTTGCCTATCATGGGTGGGCGTGGTCGTGGCAGTGGGCGCATACTCGAATAGTTGTTATTATCATAGAGCCAACGGCAGACGAGTGGCAAAAGTTTTTCAATTTTTGCTACAACTTGCCACAGCTCCTGTTTGAGCTGCTGCTCCTCTGCCCGCCTGGATAGCGGTGACGTAGGTGTAGCTGCGGGCCAAGTTGTGTAAACATTTGTAGTTTACTTTCAGTTTAGGCAGGCTCGTAAAATCTGTCCGTTTCGTTCCGTTTCGTTTCGGTTTCGCTTTCGGTTTCGTATCTCTGGCCCAGTTTTCGCCTCGCTTGCTCTGCCCTTTTATTTTGCCAGCCTCAATTGAATTAGAAAATTATCCCAAAAGTTATACGGGCTTAAATAATGGCATACTAACGGAGGGTTTCTCCTTGAGGAACTGCGGTAATAGGGTAGAAAATTACATTTTTATTTTGCGCTCAGATTGCTTGCCAACGAAATAAAGACCATTTCTTGCTCAACCTTCGTTTTGGCAAACAACAAAAAAAATTTAATATATTTATTTGACAACAAAGAAGAGAGCGAAAGTAAGAGCGAGAGAAAGAGCGAAAAGATAGACCGGGAATTGAAACCGGGCCTCCAGGGTGAGAGCCGGATATCCTAACCACTGCACATTATGCGACTTGAATTTCTTGAGCAACTAATTTCCTCCTTCAGCATGGGCAGCTTTTGACTTTGTTTGAGTGATCCTAAACTCATTTCGGAACAAGTGAGAATGTTGCAGTCGGACAGCACTGACTGCATTATACTCGTTCAAGGCAAAAGGACAGTTGAAATTGCCTTCGGTAAGCCTTCAGTAACCATATTGAAATATATAGTTTTTTTGATTTGCCACGCCCTCAATAGGCATTCATATATATAATCTTTCATAATCAATAGAATAGTTCATGTCTCTAGTACCTTAAATTTTATAGTTTTACCCAATTTGAGGGGAAAATCACTTTACATTATAAGATGGCGTTGCCAGCAGGTATATGTTTCGAATTTCTTGTCTCTAAGTAGATGTTGTACAAAACCAATATGCTCTTGTCTCTTCGTGAACGAGTATAAAAAGTAACACGGATCTTCTGTGTTCAAACATCTGTTTCAGCCAAGGCCTATAAGACAAAGAAAATTGTTTATGATTAAAGTACGATTCATTGCTGATAATCTTTAACATTTGTTTCGATATATGTAATATGTATTATATATAAATATATTTATAAATAAATTTAATGTAAAGCAGTCCAAATATCTGTTCTCTCGCTCTCTCTCTTTGTATTATAGCATAGCCGAACTATTACTGCAGGTCAACTTGATTTGACCTTTTTGTTATACCAGAATTTAATTAAAAGCATTCAACGGCCGACGAGTCGCATTCGCAATGCATTCGACTGCAATTTGCAGCTGTGAATAAAACACATAATCATCAATTATTCGCACAATTACCGCAAACAAATAAATATTCTTAATTTATTGTGTTTTTCGAATCGCCCACAATGAAGCAGTGGGAATTCGGATTTGGAAGAGGCGAGGTTTGAGGGGCGAGAGACCAGAGTCGACTCGCCACGAAAAATATTAAAAATAAATTTCCAACCCAGAATAACAAACGCAGACAAATTTTTCGGGAACTCGGGAGGGGAGCGGGTGGCGGGAGCGTTGTCATAGCTCTAAAGATTGAGATTAATGTTCGTTAAATGAATTTCTTAGCGTCGTTGCGATAAATTTCTTAGATGCATTTGGTAATTTCAATTTGTTTTTCGATCCACCTCTTATATGGCAGGTTTATTGGCCGTGCCGTGATCCGATACTCCAAATCCTATTTCTGGCATGCCTCGTGGGATGGGTATGTGAGCACAAATGTCGCTGCCTATCAGAAGGCCCTCAGCAGAAGGGGAGGCTAACGCCAAAGCTTTTAAGCAAGGGCGGAAATGTACTTGTGTAGAGCCAGGCATAAATATATTGGGCCTTTGGGGGGATAACAGGAAAATCCATAAAATTGCAAGTCTATGGCGTCGTTCAAATGAAAATGTGACTTGCATTAATAAATTGTCGTCGTCGTCTTCTGAAGTCTTCCTCCATTTGTACAAATTTCTATACCTTTTGACTCGAGTTCATAAATCAAATTCAGTTCGATTGTCAAAATTGTTGCGACAGTTTTGTCGGTTCTTTTGTTGCGCTGCGGAAGCTGTGACTTAGCTGAGATTATTCTACTTTCTTCCTCTTTTTGTTGGATTAGTCGCATTGGCGCCATCATCAATTTTCGCCCCGCAGGTTCTAATCCTAAGCATTTGCGCACAGCTCCGCTCCATCATAATTAATAAGCCACCCAGGCCAGGCAGGCCAGGCCACATAACTGGGCCTGTTTCAACGGTGTCGTGTTTTATTTCAACATCAATTTTACGCTACATTCTATGGACTTGACGGGAAAGAGCTGGGGAGGTTGTCTGTGTAGACGGGGGGTCTCTTTCACATGTACGGCCCATAAAAACAACGTTATTTGCTTCGCCTAGCGATGTCATCAGTCGCTCGCTTTGGCCACGTCTGCATAGTTTGTTGTTCTTAATACCCTACGAAGGGGTCAATTCCAATTTGTTAAGAAAAATGTAGTATGTATTATATAGTATATGTATATAGTATATACTATATACATTATATAGTATATACTACATAATATAGACAGCAGAAGGCGTGGCAAAACCCATAAGGTATATATTCTTGAGCAGGATGTCATGTTCAGTCGCTCTAGGCATGTCTATACGAACGTCTCAACGTATCCATCCTATAAATTCTATGTCTGCAAGTGTATTTACGTTTCGGTGTTATCCATGGAGACCTTTATTATTGTTCTTCTGCTTGATTGTTGTTGTTGCTGTTCTGTCTTCACCTTCATAATCGGCGTTTAGAGCCATTTTCGCTGCTTGGGTGTCCGAATTGGTTGCGGGTCCCCAACCCGGGGTCAGCCGAGGATGGTGAGAAAATTGCGCTTACCGTTTGCCCGCGCTCCTCGCCGCCCAAGGTGCCAAAGTGTTTGCCCCGAAGCTTAATTTAGTTGTCACCGACAACCGCTTTTTTATTTTGGAAAGGGGCAGCTATTGAGCGGGGGGTTCATTGCAGTGCGGCGCATTTCCTGAAAATTTCCAGCCGTAAAAAATCTGAAATGCTGCTTAACGTTTTTCATTTCTTTGGCATTTCAAATTTGACGTCTCATTTATGTCGCGTAGCCAGACCCAGACCCAGACCCCCAGGCCCCTCCTTCCACCCCACTTGCTGACCCTTCCTCCCTACCCCGCCCAGCCCGTTTGCCCATAACGGGGCCAACCGCCATTTCAACTTGTTTCATATACTTTCGGGCTTCATTTCTTTTCATTAGCCGCTCTCCATCTACGGCCTGTTCGACTAAAGTCATAAAATGTAACTGGTTGCCAACGCCAACTACGTCGCGTTAATGTTCTCATATATATCTCTCATGTACAGCGCGTATCTACGTGCCCCCCTCTCTCTTGACCCCTTGTAATATGTGTTACTGTGCTACACACTCAGAGAGAATGGAGACCACCGGGCAATGCCGCGTTTTATTAATGAAAAATGCAAAAGTTTTTTGATTTTCTGTTTAGAGCATTTTTTCTTTTCTTTTTTTGTAATTCTACGTGCCTTTGGCCCATATTTGTTTTTGGCCAGCTGCGGGGGAAAGTGTGCGGTTACAACGCAAGTTTATTAACTACTCCAGCTGAAGCGTAGATTTGTTAAAGACTTATCATGGTAGACTAGATAGAGCTCATACGTAGCTGTTCCGGTTTGCTTGAGCTCTTAAGCAAGCTGAAACATGAATAACAAACTGACAAATCTACATAACGCCAGAGATACTGTATTTAAATTTGTTTTAATTTATAATTATTAATATTATCATCAGCATTTAGATTATTGTAACAAACCCGGTATAATGATAATCATTAGATTTGTTATTGACATTGTCATTGGCATTATCATTAGCTGTGCCATAGACATTATCATTATTCAAACCAATATGATGATCATTATCATTAACATTGTTATTGTTATATAGTGGCCATTCTCATTATCATTGTCATGGTCTTTGTCTCGCCCATTGTCATCCACTTTATCATCTTCATTTTAATTAGCCATTGCAGCAACTATTCGCAGTATTTATTTAAAGTTTAACTAGTTCACAACTATCAAAAATCAAAACTAAATTTGAACCAGAAATAAATTCATTGAAGCAGCATAGAAAATATTTCAAATTTCCACCAAATTGTTTCCACAGCTCGCCAGAGGCAGATCTCAGTATTTGTTTTGTTTGGCAACAAACTATGTACCTATTTGTGTAGCTACACAGATACAAGTGTAGCGCTGTTAGCTGTGTGTGCAGCATATGTAGATAGCCCTACTTAGTAGCTGAACATAAGAAAACAACTGCACAAATCATAAAAATCTCACACAAAGCACAAAATTCTCTGTGGGTAGCTGGTGCCGCTGCGAGGGAAGGGGCCTTCCCAGGCTCTCTTAGAGAGTGCAATGGAACTGAATGCTGGATACGAAATAAGAAAGAAAACCAAACTCAAAATGAAATTAAATCTTGACACCCACGAGAGTTATGTCTTTTTTTTAGTTTTGTCTTTGATTATTTTGCTGCTGCTGCTTCTTCTACTCTCTGCTGGCAGTCGCTGTCGCATGTTAATTATGCGACTACCTATGCTCAGCAACTGCCACGCCTCGCCCCGTTCTGTCAGATGTGGGCCGCGCGTCCAAGCTGTGAAAGACCTTGACTCTTTGAAGATCTCTTGATACGATTTATACAATTTTTGATTCATGATGTCTGCCCCATCCCACTGCCCGCCCGAGCAGCTCCGTCAACTGAGCCAACGCTCATTCCGTAGGCAAGCCATGTCTCCATATTTGTCGCTCCACAGCAGCGGGCATCAAGAATTTAAAATTTGCATACGATTTCTGCAGCTACTCCCGGGTTGAGTTGCTTATAAGGCGGGATTAGCCAGCAGCCCAGAGCTCAAGAGCTCAACACCTGAAGAGCTGAAGAGTTTGGGGCCGTTAACCGAGCCCGAGCCCGAGCCCGAGCCCAAGCCAAGTGTCGCGCCTAATGGGACAGTCTGATTGACAAACTAACTTAGTGACTTAGCTGACTAGCTGATTGAATAGAACTGCGTGTGGGCGTGGCGTTGATTGACGGCCAATAGATAGACCAAATAGGGCCAGGCCAGCTATATATGTGTCTATATATATACATATATGAATGTGGCCACGGATTGCAGCAAACATTTCTATTCTATTATTTGTGTTTTTATTTGCAAATTGTCTCGTTTGATTTCACATTTCGCTTGTGCCGCGCGGGCCAACTAAAAATACATGACAGATCACACAGATCACACTGTCTGTGAAAGATCGTACGATTTTGTGTATATAAAACAAGATGCCAAAGTCAAGTACAAACGTCATGAAGTGCGAATACTCTTGGATTAGTTTGACCAAGTAGTTAAATAGTATATATAGTATATACTATATAGTTAAATAAAATGTATAGAAAACATTCCAATTTTTACATTCGAAAATTTCAATAATTTAAATGTGTCTTATTTAAAAATCTCTTAGTATCTGTCTTGGACTTATCTAACGAATAGAACATTTATCGCTAAAGAACATTTTATCGCTGATTTCCTAACTTTCTGCCTCATATATAAATTTACAATTTATAAGAAAATACTTTATTCATTTCAGTTTGTTCTGCTGCCTGAAAACCTCTGTCCCTCGATACTCTGATCTGCTCCTCTTTCTAATACAGTCCACTTTTAATAAACCAATCTTCCGTTTCTCTGTAAATCTCAGTATTGCATATACTTATCTGTCTCAGCATTAGCTTCAGATAAACAGAACTCTCTCCAGAGCTCTAGCTAAACTGGTTTCGATCCATAATGATAAATCATATTTGTATCATTCGAGTTGAAGTCTTTCTCTACTCTAATCATTCAAGATTATTCCACTATTTTGTATACAAAGCGCTCTAGCTAGCTTATCTACTCTTAGCCTGGCTAAGAGTATGATTTCTATTATAAACATCAGCAACTGGTGCTACGTCTATTTTGAGTTCTATTCACTCGCCACAGTGGGCTGATCGCCGTCTTGTCGCATATTTTTGCTAAATTTAAGTTGACCAAACATTCATAACGCGACATTCACTTTGTTTTCACTGCCTCGACTTACCTCAGCGACACATTCCCTTCCTCATGCGTTGCGTTGCCTTCGACTTGGATTTTCGTGTTTGAATTTTCGAAAAGTTTTCTATTAATATTTTGTTTTATTAATTTTCTTGCAGTCTTTAATGCGTCGTCGCTATAATTAAAGTGGCCATAAAGCTGACAATATTTTAAGGCAATTCGCAAAGTGCGACAAATTAATGAATTTATGTGACACGACTACAAAAGACCGCAGAACACACCTCCACTTGGCTGCCGCTGTGCCCCGGGTGGTTGCTGCTGTTGCTGCTGTTCTTTGGGGCAGCCACCTGTCTGGGCGATTGAACAGTTTATCGCTTAAATTGTTTCAAATGTCGCCAGGCGCCGTTCGGCCCCCACACACCACGCCCTTGCCTTGCCCAGCGCCTCATCAAAGGCAGCCGCGTGGGCGACCCAACGACAAGATTTTCAATTTGCTTTTTCGCCCCGAAACTTAAAGAGCAGCCATATATTTTTTAAAAGAAACAAACACACACGTAGCTCTTGTGGATATTTATGACTGTTTATGTGTGTGTGTATGAGTGTGGAGGAAGGGGTGGCAAAGGGGGTTAACGGACTTCGAGTAGAACAAAGATTGTTGCACGTTTCTTGGAAATTTTGTTAATACAGTTTTTTATTTTTATACATTGCCGAATAGATAGATTCGCGCAGATTGCGCGACTCGAGGTGTTTGCTGTTTTGCTGTCCACACGCTGACTGCATGATAGCCCAGAACAGATCCTGAAACGTGTCATCTATGTGCGTGGCGTCGACTCCAGCCCACGTGGCTGCTACATGCAGGCTGCATCGAAAGCGAATTCCATGCCCTGACATCCTGGGAAACTGTGTGGGCGTTTAGCAACAGACTGAGACCTCGACTCCGACTCAGACTCCAACTCCAGGCTAAGCTCTAACTAAATCAAATTGAGAACCGGCTCAGCTGTGAGCCAGCTCGTTGAACTCGTTTCGAGGCGCCACTTTGATGCTGACTGCTGTGGGGCGTGGCACGATGTTGGGCAGATGTCTTTTGTGGCTGCAGCTAAAAAGGGAAACTTAATTGAGTTCAAATTTAGGCATCGTTTTGCACTCGCTGCTGCTGTTGTTGTGCTTATGAATCTTCCTCTTCCTCTTCTTCTGGTTGCTGTTGTTGGCCGCACGCGTTTCTGTAAACAAACAAAAAGAAAAAACACCCACACAGAAACTTGGCAACAAACAAAACGCAACGCGTGGCAGCCACAGCCGCCGCCGTCGTCGCCGCCGCCGCCATCGACCTGGTCTGCAGCAACTCTCAGTGTTTTTTGCTATTTGTTTTCCAAACAAGACTCTTTGCAGCGGGTAGCCAGCCAGACAGAGAGGCTGTGGCAGTTGCAGTTGCAGTTGCAGTTCGCGCGTTCAAGTGCGTTCAATTTTCAATAAATCCATAAAATTTGTTGTTGAAGAAGATTCCAGCAGTGTGGCTAAACCGCAGCCGCTGCCACAGACACCGCAGCAACAGTTGCAGCAGCAGCAGCAGTTGCTTCAACTATTGCCCCATCTTCGTGAATGCATCTCGATTTTCTGCTGCCTGCTGCTCGGTGGTCGTTGCTTGGCAAACGCTTCGCTGGCGATGCCAGCGTGGACTCCGGGACTCCAGACACGGGACACGAGACACGGGACTCCCAACCGACTCAATTTTTGTTTTGGTCTGCGCTAAGTAAACAATGCAACACCAACAACAGCAACAACAATAAAAGCAACAAATATTGTCGACAGGGGCTGCAGCAGATGCGAAGCTTGCTCGATAATGATTCACTGTGCACAGTGGTGCAAGCTAAAGATGAATGTAGGAAGAGGATGTGTGAACTACTAGAATGAACTTAACTGAGAGGATGGATAAGGAGAATGGTATTCATGAGACTAAATGGTGATTAGTCTAGTTGAGCAAACAGTTGCCATGAGAATGAGCTGAGTTCGTCAAGGTAATAAAAAGGTGTTTAGAGAAGACTGATATAAGTATGGAATAAATGAAGTGTGCCAAGAGCATAAATATCTTCCATGTTCCATGCTAAAACAATACAAATGTACTTGTCGGAGAAGGAACCTTCCAAGATATCCCTATTTAGGACATAGTTTTCATATCTCATAGATTTTCACTCAAGTCTACTCAGCTTTGCACCACTGTGATCAGCTTGAAGTAAATATGCGAATGAGTGTTGCCGGAATACAGTGGAGCTTGGCATTGCTGTCTGCTGGAGTTGTGATATTGTTGCTGCTGCCACAAACGTGGCTGCATATTTTCCAGCTGCTGCCGCCGCGCATCTGTAACTTATCATTTGTGAAATATTGCTCTTTTGCATACCTGAAAGTTGGGCCGTTGCAGTTGCTGCATTTGCTGTTGCCACTTGGCTAACAGAACTTAATTCCATTTTATCAGAGACGCGATTTCAATCAACTTGGCGGGCAGTCGACGCCAGCGACGCCACCGCAGACATAATTTATGGCCACTTTTCGCAACGATTTTCAATTTTTGCGCATTGATGTTTTCTTTAGCTGTGTTTTTTTTTTGTTATCTTGTGCGGCCTGCTGGATTTCCCTTCTCCCCAGATATGTTTTGATGTTTCGAAATGGGCAATGGGCCAAGCAGCAGGAACAGCCATCCGTTACAAATTGATGGGCCAAGTTAATTGGCCCAGCCGGACAGAGTGCGGTACAGACGGTCAGACAGATAGACAAAATCCTGGTCAGGTACTTGTTTAAGTGTTTAATTAATGCAACTGGCATTAGATGCGCGCTGCTTGAACCACGAGCCCAATTCTAGCTGCAGGCCGCAGACCACTTAATCTGCACAAAAAAGGAAGAGGCAGAAGAGCAAGAAAACATTGGAACTGCTCGACAAGCTGAATGCTTGGGTTACTTCTCCAGTTGGGTGCGGGTGAACGCTGTCAAATGTTGTGCAATTCTCGCCTTTGCCTGGGTGTGGACACGAGCTGGCGATAGCATGCGTTGCGGTTACTGCTGAAGTGGGCTATATCAACTGGGAGCAGCAGTTGGTAAAAGTTAGTAATATGAAGGTCTAGTAGTCCTGAATCATAAGGATTATACAGTGCTGGTAGGGTATATGAGCTAAAGCAAGCTGTTTGGAATACTCTTACGATAAGTGCAACATAGGAAATTGCTAGTCAACTAGTATAAATATATTCCATAAGTCGAACTGTGTGATCACGACTCTTGCTACAGCTAAAGTGCAGTAATGCCTGATGGGATCTAAGTGTCGCTGCAACATATTAGCTGAGGCAAGTAGTTGGTAGCTGAGTTTCAATTTGAACTCTCAATGAATTTGAATTTCAGTTGGTGCAACTTCAACTTCGTGTCAGATTCTATTAGTGCTGAGTTGTAGTTATTAGAGTATTCAATATTCGCTTGAGTTCGTTACTCAGCTCTAGGCGTGGGTTGTCTACTGGATGCTGCTGCTGCTGCTGTGGCTTTTGCGTCTGTCCGTTGTCTGACTTTGTGGTGGGTGCAGCCAGCAGAATCGAGTCAGTTTTGTGGATTATCCTTTGTTACGCATCGACAAGCAGCCAGCGAGGAACATGAAACGCTTCTTGTTCCAGCAACTCCTGACTTCGTGCTGCTCCTGTTGCAGTGGCTGTTGCCGTTGCCGTTGCCGTTGTTGTTGGTGCAGTTGTTCAGCAGAAGCCACGCACTTTGCCGAAAATCGAGGCTTAATTGCAAACATTTGCTGTTCAAGTGAAGTCTGATTGCTGCTCCTGCTGATGCACTCTCTCAGCTGCTGCCGCGTTAATTGGGCTGGCGAACATTTGCGCCCTGGCACTTTGATGCCTTGCCGATGATACTCCATGCCCCAACACACACACACACACACAGTCGGACACACAAACACACACATGTATAGAGCGACGACATGCAACTGCCGCAGACAGCAACTGTGGGGCAGGCAACACCGAAAATTTGCATTTCAAGCAGGCCGCGATTTATGACCAGGACCACAAGAGCGCCTGTGACGAATCCAATTATGAGGCGCAGCCAGCTGCCAACTGTCCAATGAGCCATGTGTCGAGTGTCGGACGCTGAATGCCGAGTGCCATGTGCCTGATCCGATAATGTGCCATCAAATGGCCATAAATAAAACTCACAATACGGATTAAGCGTTTTGTTAACAGATTTATATTGAGCTGAGTTATGGAGGCCACCGAGCTCTCAGCCAAAATATCGAAAAGACGAGACATGTTGGCAGCTTTAATGAGATGCATGGAGTGCTAATTGCTGATTGCTAATTGGTAATTGGTAATTGGTAATTGGAAAATGGAAATCGCTGAGTGTTTGAGGGCGGAATATTATATTGCAAAATACATATATGAAATATCTCTCTTCTATGCAATTCTCAAACTTAGTTTCTTCAGCTCTTTCTCTCTCCCTCTATTTCTCTCTCTATGTCCCTTATTATCTCTTTCCCTTTCTTTCTCTCTCTAATTCTCTTACCCTTCCCTCCTCTGTTTCATATGATATTAATCAGAATATGCGAAACAGTTTCATAATTTCATAATGGAATTTCTATTAATGAAGAAGCCTATTATGTAATATCTCCAACAGAAACAATTTCAGATAAGCAGAATGACGCAATATAAGTCTTCCAAAATTCCGGTCGTTCTCTCTATTTAAGACTCCATCTGTTTTTGAATCGAGTATTTGGCAATTATTAAAAGAGTTGTCCCTGTAATACTTTTTGTGCTGTCAGTTCCGAGAGCCGGCAGAGCTATTGGCTTGATGTCGGAGGGGTGTGGGCTCATAATGTCTGATCGGAAATTACAGCCACCGAAAAATGCGGCAAGTGCAGCCATGTGATAAAAACTTAACTTGCAGTTGCCCGCGGGCGAGTCCAAAAACCAAATTGAGGCAGCGCTGCTGAGGCTGAGGCTGCTGCTGCTGAAGAAGCACTCAAGGATCATCCTGAACGTGTCGATCGTCAGCGTCAGCGACAGCAGCATAAAAAAGGCTACCAAACAAATTGACGAGTGGCAGCCGCGTGCTGAGCGCCCATTACGTGGCTCCAGACCCAGAACCAGCCCCCAAAACCCTGGGCTGAGCGTCGAATTAAGCAAATTACGGTGCTCGGCGATCGACGAACGACGATCGAAGATCGAAGATCGGTGATCATTGATCGTAGCCCCTCTGAACTTCAAAGTTCATTGCTTGAACAAGGGCTGAGGGCGAGGTGGGCCAGGGAGCAGCTGCCGCAGCAATTTGCCTTAATGCCAAGGATTAAGATGGCTCCAAATGAGCCCGGATGCCAAACTGCAAACTGCAAACTGCAAACTGTTGATTCTTTTCTTTTTTTTTGTTCACCCAACGACTGTTTAAATTTGCGCATGTAAATTTCAGTTCCTCGGCCATAAAAGTGCCGTCTGTTGATTGGGGCATTTGAGTAGAAGCAGCTGAAGAGAGCGACACGAGAAATAAGTTACTTAGGAGAGAGTCTTTGGGATGAGGTTTGAGTTGATTCGATTAACCAAGGAATACGGAAATATTACTACTATAATATAGATCGATACATTGAGCCGTCAACTGGGATATCATAGAACATAAATGTAATATCAGTTACTCAAAAATATCATTAAAATACTTAAAATGTGGTCTTTGAGCTTTAATTTCTTCACCTGTCCGATGCCTTTACCTCTTATGCTTGGAAAGGGCATCTGCCAGTCAGTTAGTCCTTGCTTATGTAAGCAGCCGCTTGCTTTTTGCTGGCTTCTCACATTTGTGGGTCTTGTGAAATATTTTTTGAATGCAGATTTTTCACTTAAAATTATTTCAATTACGCGAAGTGCAGCGAGTCCAAGCGCAAGTCCAAGACCAAGAGGCCGAAACGAGACGCCAGATGAAAGCCAAGTGCAAGACCGAGACTGAGGCCAAGACCAAGACCAAGAGCAAGAGGAAGTCCAATGCTGATTCGTAGCATTTTTGTTTGCTGTTTTTGTCGTCATTTGGCAGCTGGTGCCGCCGCTGCAGTTGTCGTTGTCATCCGCGGTCGCTCGGCCTGCTGCAAGTAGATTAAATGCCACGACGCTTTTCGTCTGGCTACCCAGAACCGCAAACAGACAAACTTGGTCAATTATTTTCAACGGCGAACACAAATTATTGATGCAGCAGCCAGTGAAAGCAATCAGAGGGAGCTGGAGACGCACGGGGAGAGGAGTCGAGCTTGAGCTGGCCCTGGCATATGTGGTCTACACCGAGCTCATCAATCTGAAGACGATGTCGAGACAATGGCCAGGACGCGCCACCACAAAGGTCTTCATTAAATTAGTGAAATGAGCACGTAGCTGCAGTTGCAATCCAGAATGGGGATGAGCCAAGATGTGGCATGGCTGAGCCTGTGGATGGTGCTGCCACAGCATTTAATGTCACAAATATTTTGTTGTCAAATGTCGCCACTGGTCGTCGTGGCTGTCAAGCGCAGCAGAACCAGCTCACCTGGTGATGACTTAACGAGGATTTAAACGTGCCCAGCCAGCAACTGATTCGATCCGATCCGATATGCTTCGATGCTATGCGATGCGATTCGATCCTCTGCTTCTGTGTGTTGCAAGCTGCAAGCTGCAAGCTGCACAGGTTGCATATAAAAATCGCATTCAGTTTGCTAAATTGGCTCCGCTCGCTGGTGGGTCGATTGGGGATTGAACCATCAATGTCTCGTCAACGCTGCTGCTCCTTGTGGGCGGCAGGAGGTGGAGGAGGGCGCAGCTGATATTGTTGTTGCTGCAGCAGCAGAAATCGAATGCGCCACCAAATTGCAGCAACGAGTTATTAAATTTCAGCGCAAATACGGTCAGAGAAGCGTTTACAATTTCGGCTTGAATACCCTGGAATATGACTGCGAGTGGCTGCTTGAGCTTTGAAATGTGTTTAACTGTGTTAAGTGTGAGAATAACTTGAAAGATCTATTCAAAAATTTGTGGTAAATGTGTGAGTTCATATTGAATATCATAAATAATTATTTCAATATTATTCTATATTATACAGGGTATTCACACTTTTAACTTATCTAATCTAATCTGTTTTTATTCGTTCAGCATTGATTCTATCTTCGTATAACTCACTCTTCTAGTAATGCAGCAGCTTTTTCAACGTTCTTTAGTGATTCTTGCTGCATTTCTACATAATCTCGAGCACTTACTCATGCTAGAGGGTATCAGCTCTTTGAGCACTCTCATGGTTTGGTTTTCTGTTTTGACTTAGCAAACTGCGACACGAAACCGAAACCCAAAACAAAAGCCAACCGCTGCCACTACGTCCCCCCTTTCAAGCCCCCTTCGAATCGAGCTAAGGCCCTGGTGCCTAATTAGGCCAATTCTCGATGAGGCAATGCCAACAAACAAAATCGAGCGGCTAATTTTTTGTTTGTTATTTACTTTTCGTTTGCCAATTGTGAATTGCATTTTGTTCTCGCTGTTGTTGTTACCGCTGGCACATGCTGAATACCACACAGGCACACACACATGAATGTTTGTGTATGCCTTCATATTGAACTCATAAATTGTCCAACAAAACGCCAAGTGTACTTGGTCAGAAGTCATGCAGTCGTCAAATTTTGCAGCTGATTTGCTTGAGCTCTTATTAGACGATCGATAATCAAGTGCAATTGCTTTTTATATGATAAATTGGTATATATTAAAGGCAATATACCATATCAGAGCAATACTAAATGGATAAACCTACATTTTATTATAAATACTTTCGTTTAGATTTCAACTTTGACTTACTCACCCAGTTTCCACTTATCAGAGTGATTCTGCAAAAATGTATACACATATTTTCCCAGAAGTTTTTTGAATTTTTGCATCTTGTGATTTTCTTAAAATCGGGGCCATAAATTTTTACATAGATCTTTAGGTAATAACAAGTAATTTCAATTCCAATTTCATCTTTAACAAGTCTATAAAACTGATAAATGCTCAAGTAGAACTTTTTGTAAATATTTGTTTTTGTTTTTGTTTTATATTTCCACAAAGAGCTCGTTTAAAACAGATTTTGTAGCAATAGTTGTATAAACGAGGGCAGTCTGAGAAGTATAGATATCTAGTTATCGAAATAAAGTAATTTTTATACCAAGAAACAGTTGGCTTTCTGAAAGTGCATATAACAGGCTGAAGGAGGCACGGCAGAGTCCAAATTATATCGCTTAAGTGCTTCGAATCAGAGTTTCCATAGCTCATAGATCGTAGATCATATGGCAACCCTAGAAAAACTCCTTAAATTTAATTTGTTTTCGATAAAATTTTGATTTATTTTGAAACTCATTTGCATATGGAATTTGTAGTTTAGTTAGCCTAGCTAAAACTTACTCAAGAGCTCATTCGATTTGATAGTTCTATATATTATCTG
The DNA here is from genome assembly GCF_003285905.1 of Drosophila hydei. Taxonomy (NCBI): domain Eukaryota; kingdom Metazoa; phylum Arthropoda; class Insecta; order Diptera; family Drosophilidae; genus Drosophila; species Drosophila hydei. The sequence continues at coordinate 486,537 of NW_022045848.1, forward strand.
ATAAATATAGTTTATATATAGGATGCATAGCACTAGGATCTTGTCTTAAGCGGCATTGTTTGAAGTCTCCGAAGTGAGCCTCGCTCCGTTAGCAATTGAGAGTTTCGTTCCTCAATCTCCTTTTTGGCATTTACATAAGATAGTTAGTTAGCTTCTCTTTCGATCCTTCTTGTCCTTTGAGCGCACTTGTCGGGGCAAGTTCTTTGAGATATATATGTTAGATGTATATTCTTTGAGCACGTTGTCCTGGAATGCATTATGAACTAATGACTAGTCTATTATTTAGATATGAGTAGAGTTGGAGGCTCGACGGCGCGACTGGGTTCAGTCTTTGGACGTGGCTGTCAACGTTCCATGCCCAGATCGAGCAGATGCTGTTTGAGCACCTCGCCCTCCTCCTCGGCCAGCAGCTGGGCCGTGACAGTGTTGATCAGATTGAAGGTCAGGGCAAAGCCACTGAACGTTGTCCACACGCCCAGTGCCAGCCAGCGCAGCAGACGCGGACGTAAGCTTCCATCCAGCTGCCGCAGCACACAGAGGCCGATGCTAAGGCCGGCTAGGGCGCCCGTCATGTGGGCTATGTAGGAGACGGAGATGTTGGGCGTTAGCTCCGTCAGCGCCAACTGTCGGCAGTAGAGCGTGTAGGCCAGATCGCAGGAGACTGGGGAGGAGCATGAGCGAAGCTGAATGGCGATTAGGCAGAGGAGGGAGAAACTCACCAAAGATAAGCACAGCGAGCAGCTGAGCGAAGCCTTGACGCATGTGGCCGAAATTGAGGAGCAGGTTAGCCAACTGGGCAGCTAGAAGAGCATAGACACCGCCACTGGCGCCCACCAGGTACACAGTGGAGTCCACAACGCTGGTGCCCAACGATCCAGCCAGCACGCCAGCCAGATAGATCACAGCCGTGCGTCCCGAGCCATGGAGCAGCTCCAGCGGCAGGCCATAGACCAGCTGGGTAAGCACATTGAAGCCCAGATGCAGCCAGCTGGCATGCAGCAAGGCGTAGGAGACGAAGCGCCACAGTTGCAAACGGCGATCCGGACGATAGATGAGCAACGAATCCTCCGGCGGAACAGCACCAACGTACACAAAGACAAGAATCTGCTGGAGTGAAGTTGATTAAGATATTGCTTAAAGGTTCGATGCGAAGGGCTTAGCTTGGCAGCTAAGTCTAGTCAAGGGTGACAGCCATAAAGCCATCACAATGTAAGCCATTTTTTATGTCGACCCTGCACGGCGCCAGGAAAAGCCAAAGCGGAGGAAAAGCCAGGCGAAGCAACCCTCGGGCTATGTATGATGCAGCCGAGGCGAACGAGACTGGCAGCAGACAGCGGCGAGACGTCGCCAATGCCAGGGCAAATTTCATTCTCTGTTTCTCTTTCAGTCTTTCACTCTTTCTCGCTCTATGTATGCTTCTTGTGGCTGGCGGCGTCCAGTCTGCAGAGCCAGACACTAATACAGACGCAGAAAGTATTTGGCTTTTCGCACGCACTCCCCAAACGTTGGTCTCCGGCTTCTGTTGATGTATCCTTGCCCAGCCCGGAAGCCAAATGGCATTTGCAAATGCCGCTTGCCACTCGCTTTGCGGCCAGCCGGGCAATTTATGTGCCACACAACTCGACTCTGTCCAGCTCACGCAGACACATGTGAGGGGTGTGGGGCATTAAAAATGGAATTGCAAGTGGCAAGGTAGGAAGTGGGAAGTGGGAAGTGGGCAATGGGAAATGAGAAGTGGAAGATGGGGCAATGGATTGGGCACGCAGCCCAACGGGGAGAGCTGAAATATGATCAGGAGAGCTGTTATTGCTTGGCTCCGGGACACCCACATGGATCCACTAGAGCAGCAACCCCAGGCGGCAGCAGCAGCGCAATAACTTGAGATGTTGGCCGAATAAAGGGCACGCAGCACCAGAAACTAGGGCTAGGGGGCTGGCTCAAATCAACAACAGCTGCTACGCCGGCCACGGGGTCAGAGGTCACTGAGTGTGGCACATAAGCGTCTTTAGTACAGCTCTGAATGTAAATTAAATTTAGATGCCGAAACTAGAGGAGACGCTATGAAAGGAATGGATTACATAGAACCAAATGTGATTTCGAAATATATTGCTTAAGCTATTGAATTCATTGTCTCAGTTAAGAGAGCTGAGAGCAAATGGAAACTCCAATGAAATAATCAATACGGAATGCAGATTTAATGAAAACATGAAGTTATTAACACAGTTAAATATTAACTGCTTCAGTTGAAGTTATGCAAACGTAAACGTATTGGTAGAGTCGCCCACCCTGAACTTCCTTCGAGCTAATGTCGAAAGGATTTTCATTTATTTGGGTTCTTGGCTGCACTTGTGACAGCAATTAAATGCGCCCCGATTGGAGTTTTACCTCGTGTTGTGCACGCCGTCATGGCAACCCGGTGCTTTTATTTGAACCAACCCTTGGGTCGCGACATGGCGTATATTTGCATGGGGAGTGGTCAAGTGGTCGGCCAGGTCAACCTACCTCCAGCAGCGAGACTAACACAATGAAGCAAGGCGCTTGTCTGGCTGCCAACTGCGGCTGCTTCGATATCTCTTGCTTTGCGTCTGTCTCGTCTGGCAACTTCTTGAGTTGGGGCTGCTGCATCAGCTGGTCGAGACAGACACCCAGCACCAGGCCGGTGCTGCTGCTGTTACTGTTGCTGTTGCTGTTGCTGCGTGGCTGCGACGGCGGCATCTGCAACACTGTGGCAGAGGAGAGAAGCATTTCCAATGTGTTGCCGGCGCTGCGGCGTCTATTTTTGGGGCGTCTGCCTTGTGACGGTGCCCCACTTAGCGGCTGTCATGTTGTTGCCGGCGCGAGGAATTTCGTCTGGCCCGCTGTCGGCCCTGCAAAGAGACACCGAAACAAAGAGAGTGAGTCATACATGTAAGAGAGAGAGAGAGAGGGCAGATTGCAATAGGCTAGCCAAATTAGCTCAAGGTTGTCTGTCCGACAATTTCCACGTTCCTTTTTCTGGCCGCTGCGACAACTGCAGCGCAATTTCTCTTGACTTGATTTGGCGCCAGCAAACTCAATGAGCCACGCCTACCAAACCCCACCCCTACCAGTGCCCTAGTCCTCCAAATATCGCTTGTAATGTCACCAGACGGCAATAAAATAGTCGGAATTTATTTCTCTCGCCTAGACAGCGCTTTTTTCGCCAAACAAATTTATTTCCGCCGCTAAATTCGAGCTGCCAGAGCCAGTGAACGAAACTTCTTAGCGAAACCAAATATATTTTCTTTTGCTAAGTCATCTAGCTAGACGCTCCATGAAATTCAAGCAAATATATCCCAGTGCAAAAATCTGTGGATTACTAGTGGAGTATGAGGAACGAGGTATAAGGTATGAGGTATGAGGTAAGGGGTAAGAGGTATGATGTACGAGGTAAGCGGTAAGCGGTAAGAGGTATGAGGTATGAGGTATGAGGTATGAGGTATGAGGTATGAGGTATGAGGTATGAGGTATGAGGTATGAGGTATGAGGTATGAGGTATGAGGTATGAGGTACGAGGTATAAGGTATGAGGTATGAGGTAAGAGGTAAGAGGTATGAGAGTATAGGAAATAGATTCTAGGGTCAAGGTAATAGGGTATATTGTATTGATAGAGTACAGGAGTCAGAGAAACTTATCTCTAACTATACATTCAGTCATGCTTTTATGAGTTAACAAATGCAAGCAGAAATAGGACATACGACATAGGAAATCGATAAAAAATTAGTTCATTGATAAAGCCAAGAGAGAAAATTAAGGTTTACCTGTCCTAGGGAGAAAGATACAAAGTGGAAGTTGTTGCTGTTGCTTGCTTCCATTTGTATTTGAACTCAGTTCAGTTTGTGTTTGCTGATTGCGAATTGCAATCGTAATCGCAATCGCAATCGCAGTCCTGGCCAAGGCGGTTTATAGTTGGTCTGTGGCAGCTTTAGTGTCCTGAGTCGTATTGGCCATGGCGTGTTGCCCTTGGTAATGAGTTTTAATGGTGATTACCTTTTGGGGCAGGCGAAACAAAAGTCAAACGAGGGCCGGGGCAGGATACGAGTTCGAACAGTAAGCTCTGGGGCGCCTCTGCCAACTGGCAAGCTCTGGCAGCACACTTTCTTGCAAACGAGTTTTGCGAAACGGAAATGCTGCGTTTCCCATCTTCGATCAGGATGCAATGCCACAAACCGGTTGACCAGAGCACAGCTCAGGTAGGGGAGAGGGGCACAGGATGGCTTTGTGAACTAACAATAATGAGCGCACGCCAAAAACTGTACATATATGGACAGGTGTGGGCATGTCCTTAAAGTCCTTAAACATAATTTCTTGTTTCGTAAGCGTTTCAGCTTTTGTTGTTCTTTGTTGTTTCGTTGTCGTTGTCGTTGTCGTTGCTTGTGTTGGTTGGCCTTCGCACGCAAGTTATGCGCCGCTGTGCCCATTCAGGACACGCACATATCCTTGAGCCAACTCAAACGTGAGCAGGCTGCGACTCGAGACTCAACACTCGAGTCTCGTCTCGGTGCCGAGAATCGAACTTGCTGGCGTCTCCGTGTAATGTATGCATATGTATGTATGAGTGGATTATGCAAGCATTCGGACTCACAGGACGACCTCCTTAAAAGTGCCGACTGCCACTACCTCGCCCCACTCCGCCGACACTTGATTCAGCTTTGAGTTTGTATTTGTGTTTGTATTTGCATTAGCAAATATTTAATTTGCATAATGTTGACTCTCAGAGTGAGTGTGTACATGGCTGTGTGTGTGTGTGTGTTGTGTTTGCATTATTTCCATTTGTATTTATCAAATATGCGTGCTTTACAGGTTTTTATTATATTCCATTTATTGATTCATGGGTAAATAAATAAATTGATTAAAAAAATAGTCTGTGAGCATTTTCAACTGTTTTCATAGATAGTTTATTAACCTGGCTATTATTCATTGTTTATCTATAGTAAAAAACTAAACTGACCATAATTAAATTAAATTGTAATTTATAAATAAATAAGGCCAAGTTATTCAACAAAAAAGTAGCCATCTGACCTTATCATATTTTTGATTAATAAACCTGTTTTAAAGCGAATTTGTGGCAGATATTTAATGTGCCACAACGTTGTAAATTGCTTCATTTAAAATGGATATAGCGCTATTAACTCTGATTGATATTCTATTGTTCCATATTGCAATCAAACTATCGCATAATAATTTAACTTCTCTTTATTTACCAAAAAATATATTTTCCGAAATTATATCTTCCGAAGCTTTCATAACTTAGATACTGAAGAGTCCGTCTTAAGACTCCCTTACAAAAGAAGGCTTATAACTTTTAACAGTCTGCAATTCTATAATAGCCCAGCTATGCTATGCCGTTTAACAGCGCTGTTAAGTAACATTTGTTAAGCTCTTATGACTTTGCAGAAGTTTTGCAGTGCCCAAAACTTTGGTCATATGTATTTGACATACATGAAAAGAAGTTACTTCGAGATAACTTTTTGCACATGCAGCGAATGTGAATGCGTTTTAAATATTTCATGGAAAGAAAATATAAGTTGCAAAAGGCTGAAAGAGAGGCAGCGACGAGAGGGAAGGGACAAAATGTATTCAAGTGAAATGTGTTAAATAAAATTTTAATTACCAGCACTGCGGGTAAGCCAAGCAAGAGGAGGAGCCAGAGAGAGGGAGAGAGAGGGGAACAAGTTAAACAAAGAAAAGTTGTGAGAGTGAGAAAGAGAAATGTACACATTAATAATTATGACTGGGCTTAAATGTTAGTTGTGAGAAACTTGTGAAAAGTGAAGAAAGAATGCAGATAAAAAAGGCGAAAAATAAAATAAAATAAAATAAAGGCAAGTTGGCAGCACTCGAAGCGACCTTGGCTGTGTGGGTGGGTTGGGTGTGAGTACAATGAAAGTTGCAACAACAACTGCATGTGGAAACACATTAACAACAATGACGGGAAAACTGTTAAGAAAAACTATATAATTGAAAAGAAAAACATGCAGACATATGCGAGAGGCTCAAAGAGAAAGAAAATAGACTTTTGCTGCCTCGGGCAGTTTTCACTTTTTACACACACACAGACAGTATTAACATTAACAATAACATTAACATTAAATTTGCAAGTTATTTTTTGCTTTGGCGTGCGCACTTAAAACATAGTGTTGGGAAACGCTGAATGTTAGGGAAAAAGTTATGAAACGAACTGGGGATGAGCTGCCTGACTGTGCACTTCACTTCACTTTACAAAGAAAGTCGCGCGGTAGGGCCAGCTATTCATAAAGACTGAAGCAGAGAGGTAGAGGGAGAGGGAGAGGGTGGGATAGGAGGAGCAGGGCTCAGTGCCCAAAGTCTTTGCTCATTTCACAATAAAATTCGGGCAATTGAAACGAATGCGATTAAAAGCCGCATGTCATGCGACTGAGTGGGGGGGAGGGAAAAAGAGAGAAGCTGGACAGAGGGAAGGCGCGAGAGGTAAGCTGCGGCTGCGACTGTGGCGCAAATGGAGCATCGCGATAGAGGCCTCAGCTGAGAGGGGGCGAGCTGGGGTTTTAGGAAATGGGGCTCAACTGCAGCGGCCCACGCGAGTTCATTTCCATTTAGGTTGCATGCCACGCCAACGTCTCGCGAATGAAGAGTGCTGAGTGTGTGTGTGTGGCGGAGGCGGGGGCACAGCAAACTCGAATCTCGACTTTTGCCTGCTTTCAATTTAATTGTAATTTCTTTTGTGTTTATTGCGTTTGCCCGCTGCTGCTTACGTTTTAATTTCATTAACTTGTGTTTACTGTGTGAAACACTTGCCCAGCCACATGCCCCTACCCAACCTGCCTCTCTACCTCCCTCCCTCCCTCTCTCTCTCTCTGTTGGCTAGCCGTAAAATTTTTGGACATTAAACTTAACCTAGAAGCAAGCGCTTGTAAGTTGTGTATCTGTGCCAGCGATTTCAACAGAAGCTGTTCTTGCTCTTTGATGAACCTCAGATACTCGCACTTGCAACGGAACCAGATGCTCCATTGGTCACATTGGGCAATCGCGTGGTCCACAAATGTGCCGCAGCTCCGCAGTTGATAGTCAAAATTCTGCCCGTAAAGTGAATGTAAAAGACCAATTAAGCGGAGGCTCGTGCGGCATAGATTTATCATAAACGAAATACACAAATTCCCATTCTTGATATCGAGATCCAGTTCCTGTCTGCAACTGCTTATTGATTCCCATATAGTATTTAATAAGCAGTAATTAATATGTAATTATGTAAGAACAAGCACTGGCCATACCATGAATCGAACAAGAGTCCTTGCGTAATCAATGCGATTACAAGCAGTGATAATCATGCAGAGCGACTTAGCTTATGTCATAAATAAAGTTAAGTGAATATGTGAGACACAAAGTTCTGCATGACCGGAATTGAACCCGCGTCCTTGTGTTTGATTGACTGCCTTAAAATATTCAAGAATTTATGATCGATTTTCAAACATGTGGACAAAAAAGTTGTTCGCAGCGGCAAACAAGCCAGGACCTTGGACACGACTATCGATTAACGCCGCTTATCGATTAACTTATTTGACTTCTCTTTCGCATAGAACCGCGGCCTAACGGCTGCCGGGTATCCTGGCAAATGCCTAAAGATCAACTCGCGTGGGCGGAAAAATAATCGCATAAAAATCCAAAAATATCAAAAGATGCATATAAAATGCAAATTTAGCTTTTGCTTAGGTGCTTTATAGAAAGCATAAAACTGCGCAGAGCGAGAACTGACTTAAGTCGAATTATACACGTATTTGTGTTGAATACTTCTACGACTTCGCGTCAATGCACAAATCAGTTAGCGTCCGGCAGCAGGCAGTTGTCGAGACATAATAACTGGCAGGCCAGAAGGTGGAAACAGAGGTAGAAATAACAACAACAACAACAGCAGCAGCAGCAACACAGACAAGCGACATCGACACCTGACCACGCGACGCTGATTGTTGTTGTTGCTGTTGTTAGTGGTTGGTTGGTTGGCGGCGGGTTGGTTAGTTGGTGTTACCTAAACAAGTGCAGCGCGTATCCATGTTTATTTTACGGTTCAACGATTATTGCCAGTTATTGTCTAATGGCAACCTAAAAGGGGGACGACTGTCAGCCAAGCAGCCAAGCAGCCAGGCAGCCAGACAGCTACCCAAACTGCCGCAGCAGTGTAAAAAGCAAAGCAAAATCGCCAAAAGCAACAGACTGAGAGGGGCGACCGACACAGAGAGAGAGCGCGAGATAGAAAAAGAGTGGGTTATGCAGCTGGAAGCAGAGGCAGAAGCAGAGGCATTTGGTCAGGCAAGCACAGCGCTAGGTGTTACTAGACTCTTGATTGTCGTTGTTGTTGCAACCACCGCATTGCTGAGTGTATTTGTGTTGGCTGTTGTTGTGGTCTCCGGTCTCTGGTCTCTGCACTCGCTATCAATATTTCAAACACGTTCCAAAACTTTGGCCTTTTTTCAGGCAGAGCTCAGCAGCTACTCCTCTCTCTCTCTCTGTCGCTGCCAACAAAAACGGAAGTTCACACGGAAATATATAGGGAAAAACAACAGATATTTATATATATATGAAATGAAATGAGAAAACGACACCCAAACGAAAATAAAACAACACCAAAGCATACAAACATCATGTTTATAGTAAGAAAAAACAACAAAATTACAACAAATATGAAAATGAATCACGCAACATCAGATGGGAAACAGCTGAGGGGGAAAGAGGCGTTAGGCGGTAGGCGGTAGCCGGTAGGCGTGGCACTGGACAGCTGCAAGGGAAATGCAAATGGAACTTTCAGTTGAATTAAAACTAAATATTTCGATTATGCCATAAATCGATGGCACCACTCTGAAAACAGTGATTATATATATGTGTGTAGGGTATATATGTGACGAAATGGTCGGAAGAGATAGCAACACTATCAGAAATATGCATAGAATGTGTACACTAATCGAAAGAGTTGACTACAAAGTGCGGGCTGGCTGATTTTCATACTTTGACAAGAACTTTACTTTGCAGATTAAATAGTCTAAAAGCTGTTAAAGTCTAAGGCTAGCAAGAGTGGGTAATGCCCGACTAGAAGATACCCTGACGTCCCGAATATATGATTTGCCATGGCTTGTCTAAGAATTTTTGAACTTTGACAGAGTGTGTACTTGAATTGGGTCCAGGCACAGTTGGCGCAAGGCCACAAGACGGGGCAACAACACAGCCCAAGGCGAATAAAAAGCACAGTGGGTGGCAGGGGGAAGTCGAGGGGGTCTACTCTAGAGGGCCGCTTTGACATATCAATAAATTTAAGAGGCAAACGATTAATGTGCGCACATATAACTTATGTATAAATATATATATTTATATATATAATTCACATATATGCGTAGCATAGAGGACCACTTCTTGGACTAGATTCTGGGCCTGTTGTCTGGCACGCAGATGGCACTGAAATCTAGTTGATCTGGTGGGCACTTGATTTATGGGCTGCCTCGGCTGCTGGGCAAGTGCTCAAACTGGATTATATGAAATTTCTCTGGACTGATCTAATAAAGCTTAAGAAATTGCGGCACGAACATGAACTTGATAATTAACTTCAAAACGCGACTGCATGCAAAAGATACAAATGCACAGATACACAGCTACAGCTACAGATACAGATACGCTGATTGACAGATACGTTTGCAGGCAGCCAGCCAGCCAGGCGAATGTGCGCCAATTGCCGCTGATTGTCGAGCGTGGCAATTTAAAGCAAAAGCCATCAATTAACCCGCTTTCCAAGCAGCAGCAGATGCAGATGCAAAAGTATCTCAGATGAGCTGCCATCGAACGGTTAACAAGATGCAACGATTTGCACGTAGTTCCGTTAGCTAATTGGTCTATAAGTGCAAGACCCCTCGCTCACTCTCTCACTCTCTCAGTCTGCTTCAGCTCACATGAAGCATTTTAGGAAGCATTTGACGGAAGCCACGCAATGAGGAAGCTGCAAGTGGACCATGAGTCAGGAAGGCGGGAGGCAGTTGGCTGGTTCCTGCCGAGCGCCATGAATAATTAATTTATAATTTTTCTCATTGTAAATCATAACAATTAATGTTTAACCTGAAGTGCGCAGCGAGCAGGCGCAGCGGCCGAAGCAAATGTGAAGCTGACCAACTACAAAATCAACATCAAAAGGCAATTATGCGACCAGGTCGGTTCAAAGCCGAGTTTACTGTGAAAAACAACTGAAAGAATGTTCAAGAAAACAACAAGAAAATGAGGAATGGGGGGAAATGCAAGCAGCTAGAACAATTCGCACGATAATGGAAATGAAAATGGCATGAAAAGGCTTTTGTCTGCCCTCAAAAGAACAAGAACAAGAGACAAGACTCAAAGCACAGCAGTGGGAGAGGAGGACAGAGCAACAGGAAAAGCTTAGGGAAATCCCAGGGGAAAGAGCTAGTTCAACAAGTGCGAGCGACCGCTGGAATGCGTGAATTATTTGTGGGTAAAAAGTTCAGGCACAAATTTAAGTTGAGGCAACAGTGATAGATGCCAACGAAACTATTTGCCTAGACTCGACTAGACTGAAGGCCTGCTTAGACTATAAATAAGAGTAAACGTTCTTAATGAAGTCGTGGACTCAGAGCGGACTGCTGACTGCGTTCTTCTTGAGCTGAGACCAATGAAACTACAGCTTCAATAAGATCTTATAGAAAGTATCTCAAGCCAAAGCCATGGCTGGCAATTGGGCGCTCGTTCAGCCCCAACTTTCATTTGCTGGGAAAATTGTTGGCTTAGAAAAGCAAATGGGTTCATTAATGGGTTCAATAGCTGCAAAATGTGTGTAAATGTATCTCAGTCTAGTCTCGGCCAGCGCTCGCACATTGAACCGATATTGAGGCTGGTAGCCGTTGCCGTCGCCGTCGTCGTTCGATTATCACATTTTTGCCAAAGCACATTAGCAACGCTGGCGCTGGAGCCACCCAACTTGGCTTGGCTTGGGTCGGCTTGGCCAGTGGGGCCGTTTCAGATGCCCATTCACTGGGCTAACTATTTTTAGTTGAGGCTTTGACTGAGCCGCCTCGACTGGCCCTAACACTACACCGTGCAGCCTGCACCCTGCACCCTCCACCCTCTCCTCTCCTCGTCTGCTCCGCAGACATGGCGTGGTAATTATTCGCGCTCAGCTGACTGCGCGAGTCCACAAAGCGTAACTTGTAGCTTGTAGATACATTCACGTAAATATCTGTATCTGTATCTGTATCTGTAGCTGTATCTCAAGGCACGCATCTACATATGGAAAGCTTCACTGTGGATTGCTGTGGCCAAGAGTTAATCACCGTTGCCGTTTAGCTTAGTCGAGCTCTTGTTGCTGTTGCTGCTGTTGCTGGTGTTGGGGCTCGCATAGTTTACATTTTATAAGTTAATTGAGTTAACTGTGAAACGCTTTTTTCTGCTTCTGCTTCTGCTTCTTCTTGTTTCTTTCTCTTTGCTGCGCTCATTTGCTAATGCAAATTTGATGAACGCGCGACTCGTAACAATCAGAGCTGCAATATCCATGCGTATCTATTAGTTGAAAAATAACCCCAGCCAATATATCAAATACCAAAAAGGAGGCGTGGCACTTACAGCTACACCTCTATCTCTCTCTCCCTTTCTCTGTCTCCCTCATAAAATATTTACAGATTTTTTATCTTGTTTTGATGAATTTTTTATAGCTGTTATTAAAATTGTTAGTAGAAACATTTGTTGCTGTGGCCAAGCGAGGAATATAAATAGAACAAAAATTGTTGCATGTTGTATTTTAGTCGTTTGTCGCTTTTAATTGCCAAAATATTTCATTTCATTTCGCATATTTGCACAAACATCCAATTTCTTTACACATTTCGCATTTTGCTTTTGTTTTCACGTTTTGGTTTTAAATAATCGTTGGATAATAGAGAAGCTATAGCCATAGAGTTCAGACTGGGCAGCCCGTGTGTGCACAGCAGATCAAATATTTCGGTCTATTTACTACTATTTCTTGATTCGCTGTCCTAATTTATCAATCACTTTTGGTTTATGGCCAAGAGTAAGTGATCACAGCTAAAGGAATAAGCAGTCTGACTGTCTGTGTAGAAAGTGTAATTGTCACTTAATGCTAAATAAATGTGAATTCAAGTATAAATAAAAATATGTCTAACAAAAAAACATTAGAGATACCCCAATTTGATGAAGAGCTAGCCAATCTGTTACAACTGTGACTGGGAAGCTTCAGACGCGATCGAAATTGATATTTTTAGCATGAAATTTATTTAAATTGAATAAAAAAGAAACTTTTCTATCTTAACTTAAACGGCCTACCCTCTCTCTCTCTTTTCATAGTCTTTCTGTCTCTCTCTCTATTTTATTTATTTTTTATTTTTTTATTTTTCTGCCCCTCCCTCCATTATAATTTTTCTGCCTCTTTCTCTCTCTCTCTCGCAGTCTAGTTAATCTAGTTTTGATAATCGCATACCTCTAGATTATATCTTCAATAGATGCCATTTTCTATACAACTTCAACTTGAACTTCACTAAATTCTTAATCAAATTCTTTGATTACCCACAGATAGTGTATCTGCTCATTCGGCACTCGTTCGCGTGATCCACACCCCGTTGTCGTCTATTTGAAGTGACATTAATATAAATATTTAGTTGATTAGCCGAGCTAAGAGTGCTAATAGATGGTAGTATGATTATTTAGTTCTTTGAGTTGGGTTTTGGTCCGATCACCTTCCACCTCCAAAACAACATTCATCACATGACGTGAATGAGTTTATGATTCGAATGGAATTAGATAATCGTTAGACAAATAGAAACCGACTCACGAGACGAGAGGCAGTTACGACCTGCTGACACTCATAAAGCATAATTTGCATTCGCAACGTGAACTAAGGCTAAGGTGTCATGTTTATTATAACAGTTTGTCACAGCTCTGACGTCAAATGGTCTCGAATTGGACTCAATGCTGGCTGGTCTTATGTCCAATTGGATTCCAATCTGTGGGGTTTTGCCCACGCGCCGCATTTGACGCCGTGGGAAAAACTTGTTTTTTGGGTCGATAAGTCGGATGCGGATTTCAGTGGCGAGCCAATGCGTGGGCCTGACTCAGCCAGTTCGACATTCTGTATATATAAATATATATATATTTATAGAGTAAGAGAGAGAGGGAGAGAGAGATATATACTGTGTCGGCCCTGAGTCTGGGTTCCGTTTCACTTTTCAAAAAGTTTTCGACAGATTTGCTAATTTGCTGCTAGCTGCTTTGCTTCAAGAATTTCAGCTATGCAGTTTGGTGTCGTTTCACACGTAGGTACGCAGCGCGCAGATACTTAGATACAATTGTATCTGGCAGTTGCATCTGCATCTATATGTTTGTCTCTCTGTTTGTTTGCTCTTGTGCTTTGTTTATCTCGCGCCTCTTGAGTTTGCGCTTTTGTTTTTGGTCGCTCGCACGAAATTTTCACCGCGCTATCGATGAATGAATGTGGCAAAAGGGCGGGTGGGAGGTGAGGTGTGTACGGCTGTGTATGGCTGTGTGTGTGCGTGAAGGGGGCACTGCATTGCGATAAGCGATGAGTGTGCGGAGTTCCCTTGGCGCATTCTTAACTGTTGTTGTTGCCGTTTGTGATTCACAGCTCGCATTTGCAGTTCGCATTTGCAAATTGCGCTGGTTAGGCATTCTTGCTATTGCTGCTGCCGCCGCTGCCTCAGTCGACGCTGACGTCTGTGTGTCGTAATTTGCCGCTCGCTTTGTGCTTTGTGTGAAATATTCACGTGCAGACAACAACGAAGTCGTCTTGCTTTAGCAGCCTAGCTAAGCATGTACATCTACAAATATACTCAAATGTATCTACACTGAGAGAGAAAATGCAGTGGGCATCCTTAAGGCTTAGGTAAATGCAGATAAGATAAGGAAGAATAATATAATATATACATGATTTGAAACACAGCCAAGATTCTTTCAAGGTTCTATGCAACAATTCTATAGATAAGTATCTATGTTAATCAAATATCTTTCAGCTGTCATAGATCTATTTGATCCTCAATTTTATTTATTAGATTGAACTCGAATTCAGTTCTGTATTGGAATAAGTTATTAAAAGTTCTTGTAAAGCTTTTACTTTTAGTTATTTTGAGCTGTTTCTTATTTGAGCAACTTCTATACTCAATTGAAGCTAAGTTTTCCGCTCAGTGCATTTGCTGAAAACATTTGCTGCAGAAATGAAAACACTTTTCCAGCTTTGCCTTTTTTACCCACATTTATTTCGTGTGCTGCACTTCCGCACCCGCTCACGTGCCCGTTTTTCCATCCCCTTCTCACCTGCCACGTCACCTGCGATAAGCAGTTAAAAGGAAAAAATTCGCCGCGTTCTATGCCGCGGCTGCTTTCGCTTCACTTTTGGCATAAACATTTCCTAAACTTTTATCTAATTCAGCAAACTGCATTTCGTAAGACTCCCAAGACACATTTTCCACATTTTCCGAGCCATTGTTGTTGCCTACAGCTGCTGGTGCTGCTTCTTCAGCTTCGTCTGCTTCTTCTTCTTCTTTTGTTTCGTATTGCAACTTTTCACATCGTTTCTCTTCGGGTTTCTTTATCTATTTTATATTTTCACGCTTCTCTTCTTCTCCATCGTCTTCTTGGCTGGCTTTGATTTGGCTTTGTTTTGGTTTACATCCCAAGGCAGACTCGCAGGCGACGTTTTTCGCTTATGCAAGAGTTTTGGGAATATTTATTAAGTTTCCTAAGCTCAAAGTGCGCTAATTTATTAGCTAAAACAGAGTCTCGCATGGCATGCAGCGGCTGATAAGCAATGCCTAAGGCAGTTTATGTTTTTCTCAAGGTCTTTAACTATGCAAATTAGTTGAGTTCAGGTTAGATACTATTGACTCGCTTCGCTAGCTCTTCAAAATATAGAATATTTATATATATCTATGTATATGTATCAGTTAAAAGGGGGTCAGCTTGAGTCGCTCTCGGTCTTCTAGCTCTAGTTCTTTTGGGCACTTGAAATGAGTTTTTCTCTTCACACCTCAATGTAAGAAAAAATCAGTTTTTGTTTAAAAAAAAAGCAAACTTGACATAATTACAAAAAAAAATAAACAAACATATATATTTACAGAAACAAATATGAAAAAAGAAAATGCAGTGCGTACAATTTTTAAAAAAGTAGCAAACGCTTGAAATTTTATGTTTTTTTTTTGCGCATAAGCAGCTGAGGCAAACAGAGATAATCGCTGCTTCTTCAGGCCTCCAGCCCATCTCCCTCTCTCTCTCTCTCTCTCTCTCTGTCTCTCTCTTAGACTAGTCTCAGCCAGGTCGTGGAAATTCAAGGCAACGCGTCGATCATCGTCGTGTGTCGTCTCGACGGCATTCACTAGTCCCCCGACCCGGCGCTGTTCTCCAGCTGCTCTGCTCTTACTCTGCGCTTGCTCTGATGTCATGGGTGCTTATAAGCATGATATATGGTTTTATAGCTGTTGTTGTTGTTGTTGCTGCTGCCGTCGCACGCAAAATTTGCATGCACTTTAAGCAGACAGTTGGGGAAACAAAGCGGCGTTAAGACCAGGCGCTGGCTACGCCTACGCCCCACACGCCCAGCATGGCAGTTAAACCTTGTAAATGAATGAAACAATAATTTAATGAAAAAAAATAATAATAACAATAGCACTATCAGCAGCAGCAACAGCTACAACAGCAACAACAACGACGTATAACGGCAGCCAGTCAATAAAAAATACTTTAGTATATGAATAAATAAATCAATAAACCAAAATGTAAACAAATTAAACAGTAAAACAAAAACATAAATACTTGTGTTGAAGACATTTTATTTGCCATTTTGAGCAATTGTTGGACAAACATCAATGTCGAAATCAACTACAAACAGTATAAACGAAAGGGAGGCGGCTTTTATGTAATAACAATAATGGAAACATATTTGAATAAAATGTGGGAATTTCAAAGCAATGAAAGCAAAGTAATTTAGATCTGGAAAAGCTTAGATGAGTTGAATCAAGTCGGAAAGGCGACTCAAAAAGACTTTGGGGATTGAGATATGCGACGGGGCTATGGATATAGCAAAGGCAAAGGCAAAGCTCCTATTAAATTGTTGTTGACAATGACAATAACAATGACAATGACAATGATAATGATAATGATAATGTTATTTCAGAGTAATGATAATAATACTGCTAAAAGTAAAGTTAATGCTAATACCAATAATAATGATAATGAAAATTGTAATAATAATGACAATCATATTGATGATGATAAGAGTGCTAATGAATATTTTAATAACAATCAAAATTGTTGCTTTAATAGAACTGAGTATAATAATGATCATTTTAATTACAACATCAATGATTCTGCTATTGATGATGTCAATGCTAATGCTCAGACTCAAGAACAATACTCATGCTAATGAAAAGGGTGATAGAAAGGCCTCAACGAATACTTCCAATGCGAATGCTAATAATAATGATAATAAAAGATGTGAGAGTGAAACAGATGTCAATAATGACAAAGCCAATGCTCATGTCTACCTCTAGCAGTAATAGCAATGCTAAAACTAATGCTGATAATAAGTGATGAATGAATATTGACTGTGCTAATGATATCGTACTCATTGCTCATTTCGTTCCCATTTGCTTCTGCTGACAGAGTTCCTTTGGTAGCCAAGCTGCCACCTTCCATTTGTACGTTTCCAATCGTTTAGCTGTGAATGATTATTGCTTTGTGGCTCGGCCTAGGATCTCGGCTAGCTGTGATTTTATCTGCGAGCTCTTGCAACGTTTTTGGCTACGTGCCGCTGCGTGAGTCTGCCCACGCATCCCATTCAAGAAATTCAAGAAATTGGTATTCAAAGCCTCAGTGCGTGGCGTGGGGGGCGGCAGGGAGCACCTTCGTCGCTGTCGTCGGTCCTTCCCACACGCACAAATTAGATGTGTGTGCGGCCAAAAGCTTTTTGAATTCAAATTTAGGCTGCCAAAAGAGTTGAATGAAACGAAACAAAAGAAAAAGAAATCCAAATCGAACGCGAACGCGAACGCGAACTCCAACTCGCAAATCCAAATCCAAATCTAAAGCAAAGCAAAGCAAATGAAAATGGAAATGGCAAACGCAGCCACAAATTGGCCAAGTAGCACTTGGCCACACAGATAAAAGATACGAGATACACGCTACGAGCATTTAACTGCCGCAGCACTAAAACGAAATTAGATCAGCAGCCCACATTAATAATTAAATAAATAAATACAAATCGAATCCGAATGAACTGCGTGCCTGAGATTTTATCGGCACTCAATCCGCAGGTCGAGGGGGTCGAGTTAGTTTCATTCATAAAAAACAGAAACACACAGACAAGACTCGTGGCACAAAGCGAGTGTCGGCCATGAAATGCAGCAGAGCACAGCAAATGCAAACACGGCGTAAAAAACAGGCTGCGCTGTTTACGTTGCGTATACGCAATGTGTCGCACAGGACGTAAGCTGCCAGAGGATGTTGTGGCATGTTTAGCTACAACTGCGCGCATAGAGAGCAGTGAGCGAAAAGTAGAGTTCATTGCGGTTTATTTGAAACAAAAATAAGTTATTATGTTTTAATGCGAATATTTGATCTATAAAAACGGAAGTTCGTTTGTCCAGAACCCACTTTTCATAGCCTTCATTTCGCTTAACTGCCAGACTCAATGTGATTTTCAGCTATCAAATTTTATAATCTAATTTATCTTAAAGCGAAGCTCGAAACATTATTTAAGAAACTAAAAATGTTCTTTCTTTTCCTTGATTTTTTCAGACAGATGTATAGGGAGATAGGCAGATAGATTGATGAGAGTCAATCTTAATCGAAGTTCGTCTTCACGCTTCAGTATCTATTTTCTAATTATTTATATTAAACACTTTGAATAGGCCTGAAAGTTGAAATATATTAACATATGATGATATATAATTCACTGGCTCAGCTTAGTCCTTACATTCTGACTAGAATTTCGAGCTAAACTTTTTCGCTCAGTGAGCTGTGGATCAATTTACAGCTACAACTGTAATTTTTTGGGTCTGCAGCTGTTCAATGCCGACGCAGATACAAAGGCCTACACTAAGCTGATGGATTTGTGTGTGTTCAAGTATGTGTGAGTGTGTGTGTGTGTGTGTTGACACTCACCAATGATGCTGACAAGTTACTGCTGACTGCTGCCACAGTTTGTACTGCTTAACACTGACAGCAGTTGAGATGGCCGTAGCTAGAGCCGCTTAATGTATCTTGTATCTGAGGGATACGCGCGCTGCCCGGACACATTGAGCACTTGCGGCGCGTCCTTGCGTCGGCTAAAGTTGCGTTGCTTTTGCCTTGTTTCTTTGTTTTTTTTTTTAACCGTTAAGCGTCGCCGATTGCCTTTCGCCGTTTGCCGTTAGCCGCTGTCCGTTGCAAAGTGCCGTTCACTACTGAGCTCGTTTTTTATGCGCTCCGATACTTTTATAGAT
Organism: Drosophila hydei; assembly: GCF_003285905.1. Taxonomy (NCBI): domain Eukaryota; kingdom Metazoa; phylum Arthropoda; class Insecta; order Diptera; family Drosophilidae; genus Drosophila; species Drosophila hydei. Next base: position 505,016 of record NW_022045848.1, read on the forward strand.
TCGCAATGCTCGAGGGGCGGGCGACGAGCGGCGAGCGGAGGGGCGCTGTTAGCCAGGAGTGACTGTAGCGCAGGGTAGCGCAGTTTGTTAGTGTTTTCTTTTTTGCCGTTGCCTTGCACCCCTTTTTTAGCCGGCCGGTCAGTCAGCCAGCTAGCCAGCCTGCCAGGCAGTGAGCAACCACCCAAAAGCTCGCCCGACTACCCCTACTAAACCCGCTTTTGAGCAACCGTTGACGAACTTGTTCGATGTGGTTCGAAGCACGTTGCCAGGTTGTCAGGTTGTTTTGGCCAACACAACGGTAAATGCCAAAACAGAGAGAGAGAGAGAGAGAAAGAGAGACAGAGGGAGCAAGTCAGGAGCCGGTTTCGGTGGCAGGTGCACTTTCTGCGTTCAGCTGATGAGCAGCAGCAGCAGCCGCCACATAATTAACGAGCCTCATTACTCAGCGACCTGCAGCTGACGCTGCCTCTAGCCATGCTCAAACGCAGCTCCAAACCACATACAGCGACACCCTCTAAGCCTCATGCATTGGGGTCAGCCGCTTGTCGCTCATTTGACGATTAATAACAATAATCAGCAGCAGCAACAACAACATTTATCGCGATTATCAACAGATTTTCTAAATGGAAAATTCTTGACGCTTTCCCAGGCTCGCGTTTCGGGCAGCTGCCAGCCGAGCAAAATTAGCCAACACAAGCGCCATCATCGAAATTCAATTGAATTCAATTCAATTTGACTCTCTTGCCGTGCGGCTTGACAGTCATCCCTCATCGAGCTAATAAGCAAACTGAAACTCAGGCAGCTTCAGCCTCAACCCCCGCCCCTGGCTATAGCTGGCACTTAATGCTGCACTCAAATCTCAAATCAAATCTATTGTAAAACAGCAAACAATGTCAGTGAAAGAGATGGAGAGAGAGGGATGGAGGGAGATAGAGGAAAGTTGCATTGGTCCCAGCCGCCTCCAGAGGCCCTCATCAGCTGTCAGCATCAACGTTGATGTTGCTTTCGATTGTTGTTGCTGTCGCTTGTGGCCTTCGGCAGCAGGCGAAGTATATCAGATTATGCGCGATTTGTGTTAACAAGACGCGTCGAGTTAATCAGCCCGATAACCCACATAAAGTATCTGCAAGCTACAAACCAGCCAAAGCAGTTCATAGATACTTTTCGCTGTTATTGTCCGCAAAGGTCAAAGGACAAGGCAAGTCTTAACTGATGCTTACAAGTTGAAAGAGTTTCGCAGTTGGAAATTAATAAAAAAATATTATATTTATATATTTCTTAAATATTAAATATCTGTCTAAGTCTCTCTGAAAGAGAATCACAAATCTCTCTCAAAAATCAATTCTTTAGCAAATTGGCATGAAGTCATCTCAAGTGAAGGCGAATTATGTGCACAGTTTTATGAAGCACTATCACAAATAGTTGCTTACAAAAGTATTTTACAGCAAAGACAATTAACAAAGTTGTTTTTTACTCTTACTTTTAAAGTCAACAACAAAAGTCGAATGAAAAAAGCGAGAGAAAAAACGATAATAAAAAAGCGAAAAGCGAAAAGCCAAAAGCGTTTTATGCCCCATGGGCGAGGGGACGGAGGGGGCGTGGCTGAAGATTAGACGATTTTGACGCACAAAATATCCGCAACATAAAAGAATCCAATAAAAAGCGATTACGTGCGGACAGCGCAGACTGTGGGTGGCACGAGGCGGGGGAGGGGCCAGGTGTGGCCGAGGCAGACGTCTGCGGCTTGCAAATCAAAACAGATGTGCGACACGGCAAACAGACAACAACAACAACAGCAACAACAACAACAACAACAACAGATACAAGGTACAAAGATACAAAGATACAAGATGCAAAGATAGAGGCGAAGCCGAAATGAGATACGAGCTGTGAGCTGTTTGTTGTTGTTGCTGCTGCTGCTGCTCGTGCCACACGGCCAACAGCCGATGGGCTGAGCAAAAGTAACTGTGCCACAATTTGCCGCATATCCTGCAGGAAAGGCAGCCAAACGGGAATTGTGCAAGGATTTGCAGCAACCGAAAAAACAAGAAGAAGAAGCAGCAGAAGAACTGAAACTGGTTGGCCGCATCGCTCACCTGCCGCATGTTCAACTAAACTGCGACCCTGCCACATGCCGCATGACTCAAATTACGCTTCCTTTTTTTGTTGTTTTTCTTTCTTTTTTTCGGTGGGCGCAGCGCTTCAGCTTAGAATAATTATGGAAGCTTCCCTTGCCGCAGCGCTCGCTGCTTCCGCTCTGAGTGAGAAGGAGAGAGAGGGAGAGAGGGAGAGAGAGGGAGAGCGGGAGAGCGCCTGCACTAAGAGAAAAAGTCCAGTACTTTAGAAGGTGGAGAGGGGGGGAGAGCAAAGAATATACTGAAACTTTGAATATTTTAGAGGCTTTGTTTGACTTTACAAGTCTGATAAGAATTGAGACTTGGCTTATGTTAAAATTGAACCTTCCAACATTCCATTCACGCTTAATATAGAAATCATATTAAAATTCACTTAAAAACGAGCTAATTCTCCTTTGAAACAACTTTTTCTTGCAGTGTAGCTGGCAACCACGACCACAGCCAAGACCACGACAATAGTGCAGCACACGCAGCAGCAGCGGCGACAGGACACAGCTGCAAATATCGCCAATGTCAATGGGCGATTCGTCGTCAGACGCTGCTGCACGTTGGGCATACAAAGCAGTGACGGCGACTGTGGACTGTGGTGGCTCGAAAAACGGAAAGTACTGTAAGTTTTATTGAGAAATCCAACACACACACACACACATTCAGTCAAAGCCAAAGGAAGCGGCTAAAAGAGCCACAAATACCAAAGAATGCGACGCTTGGCGCATAACAATGCCTTAGCTAGGCCCCAACATGTGCTGAGCAGAGTGGAACAGTTGCAGTCGTCAACAAATTGGCCCGCCGCTTGCTAACTTGGTCAACAAAGTGGCCAGACAAAGACAAAGCTCAACTAATCACAATAATACAAAGAGAAAACTCTCTTTCACGCTATCAAACACAGCACATGTGCGAACATGTTGGCAGTGAGCTCTTATACGTTGCACCAGCGAACAGCTGTTCGAACCAACGAACAAGTTGCGTATAAGAGAGTCAGAGAAGGAGACGGCGCAAGTGAGTAGTAGAGAGCGCGCTCATACAAGTTGCATAGAAGAGTTTTTGTTTGTTGGTTTGATGGAATTTCGTGATCGCACCAAATTGAGATGCAACTGCAAAGAGCTAAATATTCTAACTGTTTTTTATGCCAAAAGTACTTTTATAGGGAATTATTGGCGAACTTTGAAAATCTAATAGAATTTATATATATATAGACTTAGAAACTTTTATTGCATTTATTGTCACAAAATCCAATTACATTTTTAAGAAACCTAACTACGGCCAGCTCAGCTCAGCTGCCCTTTCAATACAACTGGCTTAAAGCTCTTTTAATCGGACAGCTCGCTCAGTCTCGCCTTGGCCTCTGGCAGAGTAATTCAATGTAAACCATTCAAAATGAAATCCATTAGAGTTTATATTTCAGTCATAAAACGTTTGGAAACCAAACTCACGCACGCAAAAGCCCTAGGCTCAATTTGAAACTAGTACAGCTCCACACACACATGTACACACACATACACGCACACAATAGACCTCACACTTGGTCAGTGCCATTTGGGCCCGGCTTATCCAAAAATATTTGCATAAGATTCAAACTGCATGCAAGGAGCAAAGCCACGCCCACCCTTCTTAGTAAAATGTTACAAAATGCCATGTGCTCTCTCCCTCTCCCTTTTTAACTCGTTTGTGTTGGCCAGTCAAAGTTTGCTGCAAGTTTTGGCAAGTGGAGTTTATATTTGAGTTGAGTTGAGTTGAGTTGGGCCTTTGCCTAATTGTATGAAAATAGTTTGTCCTTTAGTTTTGGCTGCCCCACAGCCGACTGTGTGTGCTGCCACGGCGGGGCAAAGATACGCTTGTGCACACCTGAACGCTGCCAGCTGGAGTCCAAGGTGTCAGCGCGAGTGCAGCGAAGCGTTTTGGCCTCAGCGTGAGTTGCATTTGATATATCTTCATGTCTGACCTCGCTCTCTCTGTCTTTCACTCGGTCTCATCTCTAATCAAATGGCCGCAAGATGCTGCCTTGTGGGCGTGGCAAGATCAACGCAATGGCGGCAGCAGCAACTGACCAAACGCTCAAGTTACGAAACCCGTTTTGAGTCGTGTTGCCTCTGCTGTGATTGGAAGTGGCAAGAGCAGCTAGCTGCTGGCTGCTGGCTGCTACCTGCTGAGGCAAGTTCCACTCAGCAGCACGATCAGAGTCCTTGTCATTAAGTCACAAGCCGAAGCCGAAGCCGAAGCCGAAGCCATTAATGAGGGTTAGAAGCTGTCCTAATGGTTAACACGACAGCGATAATGAGCCGCAACTGCAGTCGCTGCCTCTGCCCCTGGCTGCTGGCCTGATTAATTTGTGGGAAACTCTGCGGTGGCAACGGTCAGTGCCACACATGCTCACATACAGCAGTCGATTGTTCTGTTGTGCTTTGCTGGTCAGAGTAAGAGAGAGACAGCTGACTATTCATTACGCTTATCTGCCAGACCTGCCGCCCCTGCCCCCTGCCACAAGCTGTGGCATGCGAATCGCTGCTAAGCGGCTTATAAAAGTTGCTGTCGCTCGTCGCTCCGTTGGCACCTTCTGTTTTGCTTTGCCCAGCTGCAGGGCGGCCGCATAAAGTTCTCAATTTAATGCGACTTTTCATCTCTTTCGCTTTTCCAATAAAATACAATTTTCGATTTCCCAACATTTCGAGAGTGCACCTGCAACAAATCGCAGCCAGATCGCAGCGGACGGAACTTCAAAGTGCCGAGTAGTTCGCTTTCCAAACATACTTAGCGTAATCTGCGTCGACTTCTAGATCAAATATGAGAGCTACAAACAGAAAGCAACAACAACAACTACAACAACATCAGCTAGAGACACTTGTCGAACAACAACAAACAAACAACAACTTATGCTAATGGCGCGTACCAAAATAGGAAAAGGAAAAACTCGTGAGTCGAGGAAAACGCCAGGCGGAAAATTCATAAAAAATTTACATGCATTAAAGCCGAGTGTTAGGGTTCGAGGGGCGAGGGATCGAAGCGCCTCAATAAAAATTAGAGTGCTGCAAGCCGACATAAAGTAGGGAAGTCGGAAAGGTCGGAAAAGTGCAAGCGGAACTACCCCCAAAAACTAGCAGTAAACGCAGCTCTAGCTGCAGCCAGCCATAGATCATGCCAGAGTCTGGCCTCTCTGGCGCGAGAGGCGTGTTGAGATCATAAATCACTGATCGCATAATTGTTGCCAGTGGAAACCCAGGGAACACCCACTAGTCGGACTGCATTATTCAAATGATCTATTGTGGTTAATGGAAGTGCCATAATTGCGCCTTGTTGGGGTCGCGATAAGCTCTTGATCCTGGGCAGCTGCTGAGACGAATCTCGAATAGTTACTAAACGAGGGAAATTGTGTTTGACTAAACGCAATTTATGCATAAGACTTTGGGTCTACAGCTGAACATTCGAAATGGGTTTGCTGGGTATTCCAAAGTGAGAATAGTTTCTGTGACTTCTGACTAGCTATGAGAGGAAACGATGCTGAGTAGATGTTGGGAGATGTGAGAAATGCGTGAAGTGAGGTACATGATGAGCTGAGGGACAGATTCTGGCACTTAGATCTAGCTAACGAATGGAAGTTGCACTAATCTAATAGAAATCGCTTATACAAAGAGCAAATTAATATATTTCAAGTGAGGAGTAGAGATTATGAGAGGCATAAATAAATATTAAGTTGGAGGGATCGACTAGGGGATATCCTGAACTCTGCCTGCACAATGCAATGATATTTAAATCACATAAAATATTAATGAATACAGAGCAAATATACTAAATGGTCTTAGCTGTAGTCTATAAATATATATTCCCGTCCACATCCAAAAATAACTCCCAACCAAACTTGTACTTTTGACATATGCATAAACAAAAGTGTTTGGGCATTAGAGAAGTGATGAGGTTCTGAGGTGCCGTTTTTCACTTTTCATTCCTGACCTGCATATTGCATACACAAGTCAGTCTCTCCCTCTCTCTCTCTCTCTCTGCCTGTGTCTGTGTGTGTGCATGAGCAATTTATTACCTGCCATTTACCGTTGCTCATTATTAATTGCATGCAATTAATCAGCTTTACTTGCGTTCAACGGGCCGTATACGCAATCCCCGCCCATTCACACTATTCCCGCCCCCGCCCGCCCTCCCGCTGCTCTTGTAGATCTAGAATTCTTGAATGAATTCAATTGCAAATTGTAAATAAACATTGGAAAATTTGGACCAACGCTTTAAGGCAGCCAATTTGAGTGTGAAATCGGAAATGTTTTTCCCCCACAGAAGCAACGTTTTCCTGTGCAAATGTGTCGTCGGAGGGGTGGGGGAGCATGTCTGAGATCACTTCCGTTGGCTGCGCTGTCCACTGTCAGCTGGACTCGCTCGCCCAGTGCCGCAGGACGTGGAAATAAAACGCATCGTCAGCTCCAACTCCAATTGCTCGTCTCCTACACACAAATGTCTCATGTTATTTTCCTTTTACAAATAAAGCTCTCCCTCTCTCTCTCTCTCTATATATATATATATATATATATTCTATTTCAATATATATATAATCTATTTCAAGTTTGACATGGATTACACTGCAGTACCCCCTCCTGCCTGTCTCCCTCTCTCCTTCGCTGGCTGCACCTTCTTCGTTTGTCTTTTACTCAATAAAACTTTTTGATTTCCGCTCGAATGGACAAAACTTTTTAATGCGAATCTTCCGCCTGAGTCGTAGTCGCCGTCGCCGTCGCATCGAAATAAAAGCGAAAACGATAGAAAGAAATCAAATCAAATTAAACTGAATCGAGTCAAGGCGAAATACATTCAAATGTCGAATTGGGCGAGCGAGACAAAGAGGGCGGGAGAGCAACACCTGCCCTACCCTGCCTGGCCCTACCTCTGGCATGGCCCAAGCCAATGCCAATTCCTGATGCAAATACCACTTTAATTCAATTGGATTAGGTGTCCATTGCAATACACGCGAGACTACAACAACAACAACACGAGAGACAAACGCCTGGACTGGGGGCTGGGGCTGGGGCTGGGGCTGCCTAACTGGGGGCATTCACAGAGACTCAGCTTGTTAGGTGTTTGCATATCGTGGGGCTTCCGCGGCGGCATTTGACTTAATGCGATATTAATGCAACCTCCATTAGCAGCCACGCCCACATGCCCACACACACAGCTCGGTGCAGCTATTCAGCACAGCAACAGCAAAATAACTCAACGAAAGTCGCTGAATGAGCGCAATGAATAAGTAAAATAACCTAATGAATGAATGAATGTGAATACGTGAGTGAATGAGTGAATGAGCGAGGCATACTTAGAGTGCACAAATAATGCATTAGCGTAATTAACTGGCAGAAGGACAGCCAAGGCTGATGCAAATGTGGCACAAAGACTGAGAGCTGACGTCCTTGGTTCCTGCTTTCCCATCAAGGTCAAAAGACTCCACTTCTAGTTGAAGTCAGATATGTGGAACCTTCGGTTGGTCCAGCCTAAAACAGCCTGAATTTGAACTTGGTCAGCCTCTTCGCTGAGCTGGACTAATTAAGGCAGCTATAAACCATTTCAGTATCCTTAACAATTAAAAGGACCCAGTTAAGCGAGCCAAGTGAATGAATGGGATGTGAGTGGGATTAGGGAAGAGCTGCGCCTGACCGATGACAGCGAAATGGAAGCTGCGCTCGTGCCAAAGCGCTGCGAAAAGCAAACTTGAAATTTCGTTTGGAGGAAGTTGAACTGAAACTGAAACCAGGACAGAGTAAGGGAGAGCGAGGGAGCTAGTAGACAGAGGGCATGAACCGGAAGAAATACGCAGAGCATTAAAGCAAAGCAGCTGCTGGAATCTGATAGGAAGCGCAAGTAGTGCTAAGGAGCTCATCATCTCCAGCCATATCCGGCTGGAGGCAGCAGGGCAGGAGGACAGGACGGCGCTTAGGAGCGGGCAATAAGCGATATACGATGCGATAACGAGTTGAAGTTGATGTGTCGAGACGAGAGCTAAATGGAAAGTGGAAAGAGCGAGTTGAGAGCTGGGACGAGGCGTGCGCATCTTTGGATTGAGCTGATTGCAGGCAGGCGGCGTCATCGGGCTTGGCATCAGGCTGCACTTGCAGGATATGGCGTAAACGTAGCCAACCGAATTACACGACCCAAGTGCTATGCGTGCTGTTGTCGCACTGTCTTAAGTTGTTTTGTTGCATGTGCTAATGGCTGCCAGCTGCCACACAGCCACACAGCCACGCTGCGGCACGTACAACTGGCTCGAGCTGTTTGCCCGCACTTTGTCAGCGAGCGTGTTAACAAACTGATTGAGTGCAGCTTTCACTGATGTTTGCCCACCCAAGCAGCAGTTGCCAATTAGAGCGACTTTTATATAGATACTCTAGTGGAACTGTTGCTTCAATTAGTTCAAATTGATTTGGGATTAAGCTAATCTCTCAAATATTGTTCAACATTGGCTTAGATGTTGCATGCATTTGCTAAGCTTTACCTCAAGCACTTTGGCTACTTCTTGATACTTTTCTGTCTTTCTGTCTTAACTTGTAATTTTAGACTTCGAGTTCAAGCGAAACTTGTTTTCAGCTTAAGCTTAAGTTCCTTAAATATCTTTATTTAAGTGTTTACTTTTCACTATTTCTACCTTCGGATGGAAAGATTTCAGATCTGTTTTCGCATATGATTAAACTCGAGTCAGCCAGAAGCTATAAGAAAACTTTGGTTTTCAGTAGTTCTTAAGTTCTTAAGATGTTATATATAACAGACGAACTATATACACTTCCCTTACTTCATTTCAAGCCAGTCCATGATCGTTTCTCGGCGAGAAGTTTTCGGATCTAATTTGTTTTCTCCTTCTAGAATTTATAGTATTCCTTCCATCCTTTTACTTTTCATTACAATTTGACAATTGGACTCGCACACGTGCAAAATGTTTTTAGTTTTATTGAATGTGGTTTCTGCCCCGTCCCATTGCCATTGCCCCTGCCCCTGCCCTCAGCCCTGCAGCCCTGCAGGCTGTAGTGCAAAAGTGTGCATGCATATTCAGAGGATAAACTGTGGCATCTGCTGCAGCGCAGCACGCGCATCCTTTGTGCAAACACACAAACAAAGAAACGCGCGCTCGTGTGTCTGTGTGTGTGTGTGCACACATGTTGCCCCGGCAGGAAGCGCACTGATTGAGGAGCAATCGCTCGCTGCCGGGACAGATGTTTTTCTACATTAAACAGCCGCTCGCCTTCAGTGCCTTCAGTTCAGTTCAGTTGAGTTCGTTCAGCGCCTTCAGCTCCTGCCCCTCGACTCCGAGGCGCGTGCGCAGCGACTAACAGAAGAAGAAGCAAAGAAGGAAAAATATGCCAAATCGGAAGTGCTGCTCGGGGGCCCGCCGCACAATGGCAGCGAGCGCCCTTTGTGCAGAGGTTAAATGTCTGCGAGTTTTGGGATTTATTGTTCTCTTCGCCTGCAATACGATCGTGTTTTATATCAATTATTTCCACTGAGCTCGTACTTGACAAGTGCCAGAGCCAGGAATGCGGAGCAAGTAGTTATACCCTAACCTTAATTGCACAGTGTCACAAAACCGGGAGAGAGTGAAAGATTAAGTAGAATCTTTACAAGTTTAAAAGGAAAAGGAAGCTAGGAGTCGGTAGAATATTCGATCTTAGCTCGAAGATCAGACCTATTACTACAGGATTATCGTTTACTATTTGTCGTTCGAATGTGCATGGAAACTATAATCAATGTTGCCCAGGGTACATTTGATTCCCATTGACCGCCTCCAGTTTATACTGATTAACATTCCTCTTCTGCTGGTTCAAGCTTCTCTATGCTTCATAACGCTCTGTCTACGACTTGATTGCGAACATAGCCTCCTGCGTTCGTCAGTCTTCTCAATTTAATTGCCAGAGCTGTTGGTTTAGATGCTTTGGTTTGTCTAGTGTCTAGCGCAGGAGCTCGGCTGAAGGCAACGTCATTTTCATGTGGAACTCTGGACTCTTCCCATCCCTTGCTTATTCTGGTCCTTGGGAGAGGACTAGCCCCAGCCTTTCAATTGAAGTGCGGGCAACTTGGTTCAAAGAGCCTCAACTAGAGTTTATAAGCATTTAATCCAAACAAGTTTTAATCTGCTTTCTAGTTTTAGCCCAATTATAATTTTAATTGCAAAATAAAATATTTGTTGTGAATCTCTATTTTCATTTATATTTGGCAAATTTTCATTAGCTGTTGCTGTTGCAGTTGCAGTTGCAGTATCTGGCGGGCAGTGGACTGTTAACAGCCAGATAAGTCCACACGGCGGTGGCCAGGTAATTAGATTTTAGTGCCAAGCTCGGCAGTTTGTGTGGCCAGGTAAACACTCAAACACACACACACACGCACAGGTGTCTTTCTTTTGGGTCTCTCATTGGGGCAGCACACAAAATATGAGCCTGGCCACGGCGCTATCGGCCACATAACAAGCTGCCAGCCAGCGAGCTGACCTCATAAATTCTGAACGCCAGGCGAAGCCAAGGATAGCTCGTGGCAGGGCAGCGGAGCTCAGTCAGCGGGGTCAGACAGCCAACGAGTTTCAATTAAATTTTCAACTTACAAATCAATAAACCAACCTTTGCAACGCAATTCATATAAGGCACACACGGACACATGGGGCAGCTGTAGGTCTGAGGGAAACAGCGAGCGGGCAGGAGACGTGGCAACGAAGCCTTCGTCGTGTGCAACTCGACACCGGAACAAGTGGCAGACGCGGCTGCCAGTAGGAGGAGGGGGCAAGCAGTGCACGTGGATTGCCTTTGTTGTGCATGTGTGTGTGTGTGTGTGGCATTTGTGCCGGCCAAATGAAGCGGCGTGTATAAGTGTATTTAAAAACATTTGCTGGCATTAACAGGTCAGAGGCACGCGCAGGAGTCGATACGGGAGCAGCAGCAGGAGCCGTGGCAGGAGCAGGAGCATAACAACAAGTCAGCAATATGGACAATGAACGCAACATCCTGTGCCGGTGCCGGTGCCGGTGCCGGTGCCAGTGCTCGGCATTAATTGGTTCACTGATTCCAAACGACCAAACGGCGACTGGCGGCGACAACAACAGCGAAATTAAGGACACGTTGCACCAGCTTAACCTGTCCACCGCAGAGCCAGAGTCTAAGCCAGACCAGGAGCTGGGAGAGAGAAGGCGAGTGCAATGAAGCGCACTTGCCACGGAGTTGATAGTCACATTTGCAGCTGAAGCAGCTGCCGGGCGAGGCAGACTAACTGGCGGAAAATGATATTACAAGCGCATAACTCGTGCCAGCTAAGAAGAAGAGCAGGCCAGGATGCAGGATGCTTGTCAGCCGCCTGCCGCCTGCCGCCTGCCGCCTGCCGTCTGCTGTGGCAGATGAAAGCGGGCAAATCTCATTAAAAACTGAATCGAAATGGTAATTTGAGTTGTTCACAAACAGCGTTAGATACTTGGCAAACAGAAACGCAGCGATTGCGATTGAGATTGCGTTTGAGCTGATAGCAAAAGGAGTCTCCTCGGTGTGTGTGTGTGTACGTGTGTGTGTGTCAAGGATTTTGTTTGCCAAGTTGTCTACAAATAGCAGCCGCCAGCTAGAGGCCAAAAGATGCTGCAGCAGCAGCAGCAGCAGAAACAGTGGAGGGGATCACAAACAGGACGCAAGGTGTGATTTTTCTTCTTCTCCTTTTCGATGTTTTTGTTTGAAGGTTTCAAATGTGGGCAGGTGGTTTCACTCAGCGTGTGTGTATGTGCGTATGTGTGTGAGAGTGGCAGTAGCAGGGGTGGCATGGCGCCTGCCTGATTCGGATTTTGATTTTGGTTTTAATCAGCAATCAACTGCAGCTTGCGCGGGGGGATTTCATTATAATCTGGCATTAGATAGATTATGTTAAATAGATTATGAAAAATTGCATTTAAATGAACTGGCATATTAATTGAACTGAACTCAATGAGTGCGCCGTGTGTGTGTATTGACACTGGTGCCTTGATTGATTGACGTTGCGCTGCAATCAATTTAATTTAAATGCAACATTTGTTCAATTAGCAAAATGTATTGGAAACATGTAAGGGAAATGCCATAAATAACTGTAGTTCAACTGTAAATACATGCAACTTATAATTAAAATAATTTATACTCTGTTTGTTTAACGTGAAATTTAATAAAAATTTATTGTCTGTTAACAGGGAACAGCTTGATGAGTAGCAAAGTAAGGCAATGATGGCAGAGAACAGTTCGCTAAGCAAAAGCCTGGCAATGGCTAAATAGAACAGCTTGAAGAGTAGAAATGTTGGCATACAACAGCTTGCATACTCGAATAGAACAACTCAATGCATAGCAAAGTTAGTGAAGAACAGCGCTTATGTAGAGAAAAGCTCAATAGGTAACATTGTCTGCGCGTTGAATAGCAAATAACATAGAACAGCTTGTTGACTAGCAATTGCTACACGGCTGAGCTTGATGAGTAGCAAAGTTAACCGAGAACAGCTCAGTTACATAGAACAGCTTAATGAATAGCAATGGAACAACTCAATGTGTAGCAAAGTTAGTATTGAACTGCTCTCACGCAGGCCATTGCAATTGAATACGTAGCAGTTATTTTTGCTTATAGAACAGCTGACTGCACAGTGCACTTCAATTTATAACAAAGTTAAGATAAAACAGTTGTTTTGCAGGGAGGGAACAGCTCGATGAATAGCAAAGCAAACAACAGCTCGCCTGCATCGAATAGTAGCAATGCCTACATAGGAACAGTTCAATTTGTAGCAAAGTTAGAACAGCTCTCGGCTACACAGTGCAATCGCATATGTAGCTAAGCATGTTTGATCATGTTTGCATAAGAACAGCCGTTTCTCTGTTGACAAACCCGTGTGGAGTGCTGCCAAGTATGCAATATATATTTGCAAATGGCAGCACCGTGCGTACAGAAGCTAAGCTCATGAAATATTTGAAATTTCATTGGGCTACAATTTGCATAAGCATAACTGTTCTTTAATATGCGTTTGATATTTGACAAATTTTAATTAATTTTAATTTTAATTTCGCCTGCAATTCGCCCAAGCGTCATTTCAATTTACAACTGTCAACAAAACAAAACAAAACAAATCAGAAAAAAAGCTGGGTTGAGCTGGCAGCACTTGCAACGTATGCGAATGTAAATGCATTTCTGCTACAGGATGTGGCAATTACATTGTTTGTGGCAGCAGCAGCAGCAACAGCAACAATAATGTTTTTTCACTCTGTGGGTTTTATTTGATGTGTGTTTACAATGATTTTTGTGTTACGCTTTTTTTTAGCTAATGTTGGCTTTGAATCAATTTCTTGCATATGAAACTCAAATGTTGTTTGTAGCTTTATATTTATAGCATAATTACAAATATTCCATAATTGAAATATAGTAAAATTATTAGAGAAGACAACAGTAGCTGAGGGCAAACTCAACTCACGATAGAACCCAGAGGTTCTGAGTGCCACATGCAGCCAAATTGTTATGCAAGCAAACTCTTGCTTTCTAGACCTTTCTGCTCTAACCTTTATTATTAATTACTTACTCTTAATTACTTACTTTATGTATTTTACTATCTTGATAATATAAGAATGAATAATTCAAATTAATTCAAAAATTGTCCGTAGTTTGTAAAATTCTAGCTCCATGAGTTCAATGCGAAATTCCATAGACTTTTCCTATGCCCCAGAGCTGCATTCCAATCCACCTACGACTACATATACGCTCCACATCAATGCCCGAGCTTTAGAAGCCAACTTGACTTCATTTCAAGATTTCTAACTCGAGGCTAAGGTAGAAGCCAATCAGTATTTACATTCTGGCGCATTATTCAAATTAGTTTGCGAACTTTCTTTTTGCAACTGCTCGAGCTAATGTGAAGGCTGCGCTCTTTTAAGACTTCGCTAAGCTGCTTGTAATTGCCTTCCATTAGGCAGCTAATTTTGCTGGCAATAATTAGCGTGCGTCTTCCTCTTGTTCGGCGCCTGAAACACAGGTGAATTACTTGTACTTAGCATAAACAACATTTCCCCTTCTTCTGCTAGTTGTTGTTGCTGTTCTTCTTCTTCTTCTGGCTGCTTGCTCAAAATTGATTTTGACACCAAAAAGTTTGCGCGCGTAAAGTTTTGGCAACTTGTAAAAGAGCTGCAAAACTTTCAGCGAAATGGACGCCATTACAAGGCAATGGAAATGCACATAAACTAGGAATTCAGAGAGGGAGAGGGGGAGGGGCAGAGAGAAAAACAAAATATATAAGAAGCAGGGCATTAAGCATGAAGAGCTGCTTGCAAATGTAGCTAACATGGGCAGAGACACGCCCCCGAAAATACAAAAAATAACAAGAAATGGAAAACTTTTGTGCAGATTACATGCGCATTACCAAGTCCAAGTGGCAACGCGAAGACCGTGAGGAATTATGCGAGTACAGATGCCAAAAGGTCGCACTGTACAGGTAGCACACACAGCCAGAGACAGAGACAGAGACTGAGGCAGAGGCAGGGAGCACTTTAAGTGTGCCAAGTGGTCGCGACCTGTGCAACATGGCGAATGCACTTTGAAATTGATGTTGATGTTGATGTTCATGTTGATGGGCAGACGCCAGCAGGTGGACAGCTCAGCTGCAGACAGACAGACTAACGGACGGGCGGGCGGACTGAATGCCTGCCTGCCTGCCTGCTAGCCGCAAATTGATGGCCAAGACAAGTGATGGGCTAACGTGGCTACGCGGCGTATGCGCAACGTGTGCAGCTTTATTGAAAAAAGGCAGGAAAAACTTGACTAATTTATGGACGCAGCAGTAGCAGCTGCTGCTGGTGCTGGTGCTGGTGCTGCTATGGTTGGGTGGTTGGGCCAGCCTCTATGCAGCATGCACCATGTGAGGCAGCAATCAATTGCTGCACAAAATGTCAATAAACAATTCGAGGAAAATGAACTGCGACGCAGGCAACGTTACGGAAAACTGAGCCAAAAAACAAGCGGAAAATCGTTACTCGCATCGAAGGACACTTAAAACGCAATTCCGTTAAACGCAAAGGGGCAAGCATTTAGGGCGTGGCTGGCAGGCGGCAGGGGGCGGGGACAGTTGCTGACATTACGGTAATTGAAGTATACGCATTAATTCATTTGCTTCTATGTGACTGTGTCTGTGTGCGTGAGCGAGTGTGTGTGCGTGTGCGTGTGTGTGTGTCGAAGCAATTTGGCATTTTGAATGGATTGAATTGGATTGCGTCTAATGCGGCTTATCCCATGCACAGTGGGTGATATTTACGAGCCAGCGACATCCTGCGGTGGGCAAACTGAGCGCAAATCTATGGAGATGAACCGGAGTGTTCATCAGCTTCAACTGAACTAAGACCTCTAAAAGAACTGTTGAGTTACGATGTACTAAGAGCTTAATAATATAAATAGAAATACTCATTTTGATTTAACTGAACCACTCGACAACTGTAGTTCATTTGGGATCCACTAATTGAATCGAGTCAGTTACAGTTAATATTTATATTGTTCTGCAGTTTATTTGGAACTAGAAATTAACCGAATAGTTGCCAATACGGATTCAATTGAGATGAGCAATGAGTCATGTTGCTTAATCCCAGTTTCATGCCTTACAATATCTAGCAGTAGTTTCAGAGTCGTATATTAATCATCGGTTCATTTGAGCTCCATCAAAAGTTCATTGTACAGTCAAATGAATGGCTAAACGCCTTTTAGCTCGCAGAGAAGACAAGTTCTATTATGGAACCAGTAAGAACAACTCTAGCAACTCGTCGTAATCCCCTGCCCAGTGGAGAGCGCACAAAGCCAAAAATCAAACAGATGTACAAGGAGCTGCACAGAGCTAAGATCCTTTGGCCTCGCTTAATGGCGCTGTAATCAAAAGTCATTATGTCGAGCATTGCCATCAAGGACGAACGCACGGAGAGGTCCTTTTGGTGCTTTTGGTTAGGTTAGGGTGCGGCTCGGTCGTGCTGCCTGCCATTTGCTTACAAAGGCAAAATTACGCGTATTATGACCAGGCAAACTGGCAAACGGCGGGGGTAACACATCAGTCCAGACCACATCAGCCCAGCCCAGACTAGCCCTCAGCCCCGCCCTGCACAGCCCTCGTTTTCTTATTAATTTGTTTGTCAAAGCCGAAAGCAAGCAGGAAACAACAATACGCCGCATCATGTCCAACAAGGGCCACAGACAGCAACAGTTTCCGCCTGTGTCAGGCATTGACTCCAGCTCCAGCTCCGGCTCCAGCTCTGCGTGTCCCTGTGTCTGGGCAGGATAAACGACTAAAACGCGGATTAGGCGCAACTGCACGCACATCATGATGTTGCAAGTTGAAGTCTAAAGCAAGAGCAAGGGCGAGCGCGTGGGCAGGGACAAAGGCAAGGGCAAAGGCAAGGGCTGTGCCACAGTTTAGTAAAAGGAAATCTGGCGGGGAACTGAAATGAATAGGGCGATGCGAGTGGAAATTGGAACGGGTGACAAAGTGTAGATCCCATGCTAGCATGCAAGGACACGTGCTGCTCCTGTGTGTTTCTGTCAGCTTCAGCGAAATGTCAAATTTCTTGCCAAAGGAATTTCATGATAGAGAGGCTGTCAGGCAGTTGGGAAGCGAGGTCACTCATGACTCACCTTGGCCATTCGAATGCCATTAAAGCAAACAGAAATGAAGAGTCAAAAGGATAAAGATAGAAGATGGCAGATGGAAGAAGGAAGAAGATGGAGCAGAAGATGAAAGCAAAGACAAGTGATGAGTCAGTAAGGAATGCTGATCAGAAGGTGCTTGAGTGTTTTATACTTGGGAATGGACTCGCCTGGACCTCAACTACATCTTATAGGTAACACAGCGACCATTGGTCCACTCTAAATGGACATAAGCCTATTAGAAGGAAAAGCTTAATGAGATTTCCCATGAATTTAATGTTTAGATTTGACTAATTGAGTCTGTGTTTAAAACTTTTTAGTAGCAAAGTAACTTGGACTGAAAACACTTTGTTTTAAGGTATCTGCGTAATGTTCTAATGCCATGTACTTGATTCCTATATATATATATATTAAGTCATATAGCATATCAAATATGTATTCTACTATCTGCACAATCAGGGAAAGTTCATTCCTCTTTTGATCTATGTCATGTCTGTCAGGCTGTTTACTTCTCTGCTGTTCTGTTATCTTGTGGCCCACCTCGATTATAGATCACCTTCAGAATTCCTTAATTCGTGAAAATCATTCTTCCAGCATAACCTGAGTTCTGGGAACCAAACAGACGCAAGTTCAGTTCGTTCAGTCTAAAATATCTTTCGGCAAATTGTTGATTCGCGCGAAGTACGACTCACACTTAGCCATTCACGTTAGCCAACTAATTGCCCATCATTTAGCAATATTGATTAATATCGGCCTTTGACTATTCGGAAGCATGTGAAGACCCCAGCTGAACTGGAGCACTCAGACCGTGCGTGCTACGCACACACCCAGCCCCGGACACACAGATATACAGGTCTGCATGGGATATATATATAGAGGGTGTATGTAGGACTCTCGTCATAGAGACAACTATAGCATATTATTAAGTGAGCTGTTCTATTCACTTGTTTAATTCACATTCGCATTTGTTTCTTTTCTGTTTGTTTATGTCGAATATAAACTCGTGCAATCGACCAAAAATAGACTCCGATTTTCTCAGAGCTGGCAAAAAGTATTGAAATGCAAATAAAATGAAAAATGAACGATTTGCCAGGTAGCCGAAGACTGTATACCCTGCCAGCTGACTGATGGGACTTGATTGGAAACTCCGAGTAGCTCGAGAGCTCTTGAGATGATGGCAATAGGAATTGATGAGCAAGGGTGATTAGACAAGGGAATATGCAGAGAGACCTTCCAAACAAATCAAGAACAGCTTTCAAAGATCTATCTATCTATCTGTTCCTTGCCCTTGCAGATAGATATGAGACTTGCTGGATATGTATGGAATTATTGCAAGACTAGTTAAGAGTAGTTTTAGAGCAGTTGACACTGATAGGGCATAAAGAGAGGAGACTGCATACTCCTTTGTCAGGAATATCTATCAAATATGTGTCTACCTAAATCCCTGGAGAAACCTTTCAAACTTCATTGATATAGATGTAATAACATGTGACTTGCATACTTGTAGATGGGATTGTTCCAAGAATACTCAAGAGTAGTCCCATAGCAGTTTCGATATGAATTGATTGTAAAGTGAATAAGCTAGAGGAAATTTATTCCTCTGTCAGAGGAGGTCAAGATCTGCTATCAGAGCTATCTGTCATCCATGCATGCCACATCCCTTGACTGTAGCATAGTACCCGCTAGGAGCCATAACTAACTAGATCCACAGTTCCGCCTGGACGGGGGTGCACACGCGGCTGGCTGTGATGCTGCGACTGTGACGTCACGTGGGGCAGTCACAGTCGAAATGCGTGGCGCGTCATGAGGCAAGCACCAGCAGATCGTGGGCGATGCTTTATTTGTGTTGAATTTTTTGCGTATTTTGCATCGCTTTGGACGCCGCACTGCATCATCGATTGGCACATGACGTAGATCCTTTGCAGATCCTCTAGCGCCCACCCCGCCCCGCTGCGCCCACTTCCCTGCACTGCCCTTGCGTGTCTGAATCGTGGAGATCTGCGGGTGGTCGACAGTTTTTTCTGTTTGTGTGTTTGTTGGCCATTTCAAGTGCAAAGCGCTAAAAGTAGCTGCGAGCTGTTGGTTGATTGACTGATCGGCGAGGGAGAGGGAGCAGCGCCATGGGCGGGGAGGGGCGCTGGTGGTGGCGGTGGCAGTGGCAGTGGCAGGGGCAGGGGCAATGGCTGATAGGGGGAATGGGCAACTTTATTGTATTCTGTCTGGCAGCTTATTTATTCGCCAGTGCTTAGCGTGTACGGCGCGAATTGCGCCTTGTTTTTTCGTACACGCCCACGCCGAATGGAGAAACTACCAAAAATACGCAACTGACAAACTGTGCGCAGATAAATTTCGCAGCCCCCGCCCCTTGTAGCATGGCAATCAATAAGCCATGTTGTAGTTTATGCCAAATTAACAGCAAATCGCCCTAAACTTATCGAGAAATCAGTCGATATTATGCTTAAGAATTCAATGTGCTGCAGGTGTTGATTTACCTGCTCAGCACTCAACTCTGGCCCATCGATGGGCCGATTGGGCTGTTTGAGTTTGTTTTTCTTGTGGCTTTCATTGATGCCTTGCGAAAAACAACATCGTGCTGAAACATGTATGTATTCCCTGCTATTATTGCTATGTAAATCTCTCACAACAAATTTCGATTATGTTTTTAAGCCAAGGTAAATTCAGCACATCTGTCCCAGCGCCAGCGTCCCCGCTCCCTCAGTCCCGCTCTGTGTTTGTCTTTGTCTCGCTGCCTTTTGGCTACAGATTTCAATTTTCGCAATTTTCTTAATGGGCAGTTGGAAATTTCAGCAACTTCATAAAATTTTACGCTCATCATGTGTTGGCATCTCTGTCCGACTATTGTTTGTTTTCATAAACATATTATTCAATATATATACTTTTTGAATTATTTAGTTTCGGCACTTCTCACTGTGACGCAAAAGTAGTAAATTCTCCTACTGAAGTGCGAATAAGCGATTCCACATGCAGCCAAAGCGAAAATCGATTGGGCTAGGAATGGGGAGGCTGACC
Organism: Drosophila hydei; assembly: GCF_003285905.1. Classification (NCBI taxonomy): domain Eukaryota; kingdom Metazoa; phylum Arthropoda; class Insecta; order Diptera; family Drosophilidae; genus Drosophila; species Drosophila hydei. The sequence goes on from NW_022045848.1 coordinate 524,797, forward strand.
AAAGGCGGAGGCAGAGCACTCGCCTCGGCGGCTGAAGCAGGTGAGCCCATCAAATTGAATGGAAATGATTATTAAAATACTATTGTAATTGGCAATACAATTTAGGCGTCGATTGCTGCGCTTAGCCACAGGATATATTGAGGCCAGAGAACAAATTAATCAGTCAGGCAGAACAAGTTGTTAGTTCAGTTATACTAAAAATAAGCACACTCTGTGTACACTCGAATATTTATTTAGCATTCGCTAAAGATTGCATAACACCAAGTTTTATTCAAAAAGAAACAAAAAAACTCTTTGGCATAACATAAACTAAACGTCTTCGTGGTGCTAAAGACTATAGCCATGCAATCCACGGTTCAATATGTTTTCTCAAAATGTGCCATTTTATGCAATCGAAGCAGATATCATATATCCCTATAATGCTATAGATATAACTTAAATCATTACATCCTTAAATAGCGCCATCTGTTGTACGGCGTTCTAAAGCAGCAGGTTCTGCTGCTGTGATTGAACAGCGCTATCTAGTGTTCACATCGAAAAATTGCTTACTGTATGTTCAGCGCCATCTAGTATTGATATTCATTAACATTTAGAATACGAATTTAAATAAATATTGCATACTTACCAACAGTTTCCTTATTTAAGCGCCATCCAGTATTCATTTACATTGTTATTTAGAAAGCAAATTTAAATAAACGTTGCATACTTATCAAAATGTTATTTAATACTTAGAAAACGAATCTCAATACTCTGTTTTTAATGTATCAGCTAAAACAAGCCATTCATACAACAAAGAATAGGTCAAGGTACTTTTGTTGATCAGATTTGAAATAAACTCTTATATTATCTTATCGCTCGCTTGTATGCCAAAAACACTCGAAACGGTAAAATACGCAAAAAACAACAGCCATTAAAATATAGCGCACAGCAAAGCCAAGCAGAATTAAAAAACACCCGCCATAAACTGCAATCGTCGCTGATAAAATGTCAAATTATTGCTGATCCAATAAAATATGCATTGAACACTAATAAATTTAGCGATGAAACCATCAGAGTTTAGTAAGTATATTTCTATATGCATTACATTAATTTAAATTCAAAACAGATTGGTTGCACTGCAGCAATGCAATTTAAATATAGATGGAGAGAGAGAAGGGAAGAGCACATAATGTAGCAGAAGAACGTTAACTTCCAGCTGGCGCTTCTATTTGTATAAGTGAAACCGCAATAGTAAGAGAGTGCACATGAGCAATATCTGAGTGCAAAAGAACATTTGCTTCGAGCCGCCGTTCAATCTATGCGACTTCTATTTGTATATTTTATGGATTATATGGATTCAAATTCAAAGCACCCACTGGAATGATAAAGAGAGAGCACGCACGCAACAGCTGAGTGCTCAAGTACGTAAACATCTTGTCGTCGCTTCTGCTCGCTCTCTTCGACTAGTGGGCAAAGAGCGCGGAATTGAGCGCATTTTAAGAAGCAAGTCCGCTTCGCATTGGTGTTCAGTTAGTTGTCGTTCGTCAGGCGCATCGCATTGGGGGTAAATTTTAGTTCCGTTCGCTACAGTTCCGGTGGTAGTTCAGAAACAAAAACAAACAAAAAGTGACGCCGTGTTTCTTATTGTATTTACGTAGTGCGTGTAACTGTGACTGTGACTGTTGTTTTGTTTTGTATAATTGTTGTAATTAGCCCAGCCTAGATGAGGGTCAACTAAAGCTGAATACTAAATAATTGCGCTTGAAATATGCAACAGGCTGCCCAAATCGACAGCAACAACAACAACAAAACATACACAAGTGTAGAAAGTTTTTATTGTTATATTATTTAAGCAAACAACAGCCAAAAAGTGAAATAACGACGCTTCATCAAAAAGAGATAACGAAATTCGACTCTGTGTGTGTGTGTGCATAACATATTAAATTGGCAATAATATAACAGCTTTTGGTAAAATAATCAGATATATATATATATATAAAATGTCTGGTCCACTGCCTGAAATCAGCGCCGAGCAGCGCAAAACATTGGAACAGGTGAGAGCGCTTAACGCATCTTCACACTCTCTCTTATATTTACATACACTCTCTCCCTCTCTCTCTTTATATATGTATGAGTGTGTGTAGTAGTAGCCCATACACTGGGGCAGAAGCTAGGCTTTTGAGTGGGCGTACACGATGATAACGTGCATAATAAATATTTCATTTTAGTTGGAATAACTTAGAAGTTAACCGGTTTAACCGTTTTCATTACATTGCGAAATAACTAAGCACACATTTAACTGCATGCAAAAAAATATTGTATATATAAATGTCTATATACCTTGTTTTTTATCATGACTTCCTTGGGTTTCTTTGGCCTTGCGAATATGATAAATTGCGCATTTAAATGCGCTTAGAGCTTTGAGTCAACATGTGCTAATCAATGGAGCGTGACAGCATATAGAACACAGCCATATACAATGTCCACTTTTGCATATACTGTGGCCCACTGTGCGACGTTCGGCCGGCAACATGTGCAGCTGTTGCGCTTTGTTGACGTTGTTCTCAGCTCCAACTGGGCAACAAATCTGCATAGCCAGCCTCTGCCACGCCCACCAACTGTGAGCAAATAAACCAAAAATGGTCAAACGACTAAAGTCCAAAAGTAAAAATGAAGTGTGACCCACTAAATGAGCTATTGCATCCATTTGCTGCTGCGACTGCAGATGTTTATTAGCACTGGAAGCTCGCCTTAGACCCTGCCTCTACCTCCTGTTGCTATCTTAAACTGCTTAAAGTGCCACAATTAGAAATACCAGTTCAAGGCAGAGCGAGCGCAATTATAAATTGCCATTAACTTATCTCAAAGCAGCGTAAAACGATCTCTGATTGCGACCCTTTGGCCAAGTACGAAGTAATCAACATAACTGAACGATTATGTGTATATATAGACTGTGTATATATAGATGTATTTATAAATATGTCATGCCAACAACATGCTAATGAGTTCTGCTTTTGCTATACCCTGTAAGCATTGTGAATGAAATGAGGCATATTGGTATTAAGTAAAGTAAAGTATAGAACGCTTGGCAAAGATCACATTAGAAGTTGGCAGCTAAGGCGTATCTCTAGTCGTTCGCTCTCTCACTCTCACAGCCACACGCTTTCAACAACTGGTTTACTCAGCGTGGAAAGTCCCACTGAGCCAAATAGTCAAGCGAATACTTTCAATATTTGATTAAGCCCCAAGAGCTGAGCGAATGGCCAAAAGGCCAGCCAAGTCAAGGGCTTTGCTAGCTTAGTTAAGTTCGCAGTTGCTAACAAATAGGTAAGTTAGTTAGCGGACTGCTTGACTGAAAGATACTCTGTAAGCCGAAGGAGAAACGGAATAAAGTGACTGATTTGCCAAAAGATACCCTCTAAAGAGTTAAGGCGACAGTTGTAAATCCCCTTTATTTAGATTTTGTGTACATAAATGTACCTAATTTGCATTCCTATACAGGTATATACAGCAAAAATAGAAATTCTAATTGAATTCCTATTATTTTTCTCACCCATTCCAATTAGACCTTAAATGTCGATGCGATCAGCCAAGTAAACAATCAACACCTCAGCGAGCAGCTGCCAAAGCCTTTTAAAGATTTCTTAGCATTTTTACAACTAACTTGTTTTATTTGACTGCAAACTGTTGAGAGATTTGGCCAAGTTTTCGGCTTTGGTAGAAAAACAAGAACAAAGCAAAATGAGCAACAGGCAGCTGCAAGGCGGCTGAGTTATGAGGAAGTTGGCCAAAAATGCTTAACGCTAATGAAAACCAAGCCAAATGACTGCCGCCCCCTCTGCCCCTAGCCGCTTCCATTCAAATGAAAATCATGTTACGACTTCAAGAAGCCGCGCGCCGCTTGGCCTGCAGTTCAAGCCAAAACAAAAATAAAAACGAAAACAGAAACGAAATCCACTCAAAAAAACTGGCATTTGGCCTCGTTATTGAATTTCAAGTGTGGTCTAAACGCAACTTAGCCAAGTTAGGCGAGCTCCAAGCCCAATGTGAGTCCGAGTCAAGCAAACAGCCTTTAGCCAAGCTTGGCTATTTTGGCAGTTTAGTGCAACGCCCAATTAAACAATCGAAACACGTTGCTCCATGCCGATTACATCTCACATAAGCATTGGCGAGTTGCAGCTTAATTTTATCAAATTATTTATTTATTGAATTTCATTGAAATTGAAAACTTTTCACTTCATTCGATGCGAGCGACTCTTCGATTGAACTTGAAACACACAAAACAATTAATCAAAACCTTGAACAGCTGACCTTCTGGCACGACGAGCAAATACGCTTTCTATTTTATATAACATATTTGCTAGTCGTTTCTAATTAGACGTCAAATGAAGCGAGCCTTACACCACTAAACGCACTAGAAGAGTACGAAGCAAATCTTAAGCTGCTCAGCAATCACTGCAATATATACCCCACTCTATTGATTATACAGAGTATTAGAATTGGCATTCGAGCGAAAATTAAATATGCCACTGATTCCACTGGAAATTAACAGTTATTAAGGCCAAGTGAAGAGTATGTTTGGGGCTTGATTCATACGCAGAGCTACGCCCAGCTGCAGTCACCTGACTAACGCTATACGCCCAGACTAACATTTGTGACCAACTGTGGAAAAGAATTAATTAAGGTTCCAAGACTATTTCCAATTTATTGGAGGCAAAGGACATGTGTCATGGCCTACACTGTAGAATAACGAAGGCATACTTATCAGCTAATTAGAGTTAAGTTTAAGGCAGGTTATCGTATCTCAGTATTACTCATGTTTGAGCACACTGTCAACAGGTATCGGCCTTATTCAAGGTGGTCTGGCTTTAGATTTAGCTATCATATTAACTGATTTGTTGCACTTGTTGCAGTTCCGCAAGCTGATGAGCCCCGAGCTGAACGAGACGCATGATGACTATTTTCTACTACGCTGGCTGCGAGGTGGGTTACAGGTGTTCAAAAGAAATAACTTTAAACCGACCTCTCTCTTTCTCTCTCACTTATAGCGCGCAAATGGAATGTGGATGCAGCAGAGAAAATGCTTAAAGCGGTAGGTCGTTTTGATATACCTTTGTTACTTCCTGATCTGATCTTGAAATATAATCAAAATACTGATCTACTTGATATACTGATCACTGATCTAATTACGTCTCTTCATATATGTATTAAGCAATGATCCTCAATCTTCTTTGTTCCCACACAGTCCCTCAAAACACGCGCCATGTGGAATGTGGACAACATAGAAAAATGGGAAGCTCCGCAGGCGCTGCGTGAATATCTGCCCTATGGCATCATGGGCTATGACAAGGAGGGATCTCCAGGTACTTGAGCTAGGCTACTTCTAATATAGCTGCCACTTATCTCACCTCTCTCTTTCTCTCTGCTCTCTGTGTTTCGCACTCTCATTAGTGATCGTTTGTCCGTTCTACAACTTTGACATTTATGGCATGATGCACTGCGTGACTCGCTTTGAGTTCCAAAAGTATTTGGTGCTGCTGCTGGAGCGCTTCATGAAGCTCGCTTACGAGCAGAGCCTGAAGCATGGCTGGAAGGCACGTCAGCTGGTCGTCTTCCTGGACTGCGAATCAATGAACCTGAAGCAGTATGCCTGGCGGCCAGCAGCCGAGTGCGTCATCTCGTCGGTGAAGCAGTACGAGGCCAACTTCCCAGAGCTGCTCAAAATGTGCTACATCATCAATGCGCCAAAGCTCTTCTCGGTGGCCTTTAATATAGTTAAGAAGTTCCTGGATGAGAATACCACCAGCAAGATTCACATCTACAAGTCCGGCGTGGACAAGTGGCAGGAGTCGCTGTTCTCACTCGTTGAACCCAAGAACTTCCCCAAGGGCTGGGGCGGTCAGCTGGTGGACAAACTGGGGGACCCGCAGTGCAAGTCGTTGATGGTGTGGGGTGGCAAGCTGCCGGAGGAGCTGTTCGTAGATCAGAACAGCCAGCAGAGCGACAAGAGCTTCACGGAAACCCAAGTGCCAAAGGGAGACAAGCTCAAGCTGAACTTTACGGTGAAGGCGCAGCAGGAGGAGCAGCTGCTCTCGTGGAACTTCCGCACCTTCGACTATGACATCAAGTTTGGAATTTTCAGCGTGGACGAGAAGACAGGCGAAAAGCGCAGCGAAGTGCCGCTGGGCACCGTCTACTCCAACGAAATGGACGAGGCGGGCTTCATCTCCACAAGACCCAATACCACATGTCAGTTGACTTCATACATATACTATATATGTATATATAGACGTTAAATGTTTTCTCTTTCTATTTAGACACCGTTGTCTTTGACAACTCGGCCAGCTATTTGCGCAGCAAACGTCTGCGCTACTGGGTCGATCTCATCTCAGAGGAGGAGGAGGGCATCGCCGAGCTGACCGAGATGGACAACACGCAAATCGTGGCGCAGCAGTGAATTGCAACAGCTGGAAGCATCGGTACCGCAGCAGCATTCAAGCCAAAAAAAAACAACGCAAAAAGTTAAACACGTTGAAAAGTATCTAAATTCGGCTTAGCCGTATTTCGAATACTCTTGCTTTAAGATCGGAGCCTACAAACATAGTTAACATTAAGAAAATCTAGCTTTGACTTTGATTTTATATAATTACTGTAATTACTTTCCATCCGTTGGCTTACAAAATCTTGTTGACTACTTCAGTCCATTCAGTCGTCAATTCTAACAAAGATCCGTCAGAATAAGCCCAAAGCGAACTTACGATACATTCCTAAGAGTTTTTCCACCTTTTTGCCGCTTATGCACGTGAACTCGGTTTCCATAAGGTTCCACTCTATCTCAGCAAGGGTACATAAGATATACAAGCAAACAGCAACCATATTTACTAACCTCGGTGCACGCACTCACTCGGCCAACCCATGTGATAAATGATATAAACAAAACAAAAACAATCAGGCAAGAGCTCTAACGATTAGAGTAGTTAGCTTTACAGTTAGTTAGTGATTTATTACATGTACTTAGTGCATTTCTTTTGTACAATAATTGCGTATTGTATTGCGTATGCTGCATACTAGATTTTTATATAGTTCAATCTGGATCTGGGTTTTGATCTTGACTCCCGTCTCGTATCGACGCAAGTGAATGTTGAAAACTGTTCTCGTATTTTAAACAATAAATAAATGAATGATAGTTGGGAATTTCACGTGGTCATGTGTGCTGGTCGCAATTGCGCCTTGGACTCCGCCTCACGGCTGCTGCGAGGAGGCGCGGCGCTTGCGCCTTCATCACTGCGGACCACCCGGATTCGGGCCAAGCTGGGGCCCATGTCCGACCTGTGGCTGCAACTGCTGCATTGGCATCATTGTGTTTGGGCTAGCGCCGACTACGCCCACGCCAACGCCTACACCCACGCCCACGCCTACCCCAACAACGCCGCCAAGGCCCACAGGCGGGCCGATGGCCTGGTTGGGCGGAGGCGCTGGTTGATCCACTGCCAGATTTGTGAGCAGCTCCGTGATGGCTGGAAAGAGCGAGCACCGATTCTGTTGCACTCCATAGTCAGCGAAGCCACGCAGCAAGGTGCTAGCCGCAGCCATCAAAGGGGATTGCACCTGTTCGCGTCTCTCCGCCACTTGCGTTAGATTTGAGGCTATGTCGTGAACAATGGGCAGCACCAATGAAGGGCTATCCTTCCAGTCCTTGCCGTTGTACGGTATGCGTGTGATGTGCAAGAAGAACAGGATCTTCATACGACCCAACACTACGCAGGCATTGCCAATGGGCACAATTGGCATGGCCGATGGCGACATGCGCATGCACATCTGCACGGTCCACTTAAGTTGATCGCCTCCCAGTTCGGGTTTCAGCTCCAGTCGCATGATCTGCACGAAATCCTTGAGCACATGACCGGGGAGATTCAATAGTCGGCAAATGCTGTGCAGTGAATTGGGTCGATAAGGCGGCGCAGCCACTCGTGTGTCGAAGAACTGCTCGATAACCAGCAGGTCGTCGGGACTAAGCTGGAAAGTGGGCTTATCTGGCATGGGCGGCAGTTGGGTGACCTTGAGATGCAGCGATTGCATATGCAGTTGATTGAGCATCACTTGACACTGCAAGCCATCCACCTTGAAGAGAACTACGCCTGGCTCCGTAGAGTTGAGCGCCGTCAATGTCTCCTCGCTTTGGATGTTTCGATGCAGCTGACGGCGCATGTAGACACAGCCTAAGAACCGTTCAAGGGGACTCATATCGGCCACGTTGATATCCTTATTGGGATGCGGACTGGGTCGGCACAACGTCTCCAGTGCCTCATGTGTCAGCAACGTGGGTACAGCCCCGGCCCATGGCCGGTTCAGAGTACCTCTCGTACCACTGCGATCGGCACCACTTACGCCCACACCTGGGCCGCCACCACCCGTGCTCTTGTGCTCTGGACTCTGTCCAGGTCGGGGTGAGGGACGCGGCATGCTCGGCGATCCAGGCCAATTATTATTTGCCGGCGACATGGCTGTGAAAGGTGAATCCTGATGGCTTTGCATATACAAAGTGTTCGGTCCCGGACTGTGCACCATGTGCGGACTGGGCTGCGGATTTAGTGGTGATGAGGGCATCAACCCCCCCGGAGACGGATGCGGCATATGCGGTGCTGGTGGCGATGTCAAATTAAAATTCGCATGACTCTGAGCTCCGCTGGCGCCGCCACCGCTTGAGCTGGGATGCGGACTCGCTGGTGTATGCGGATTGGAGCTGGATGGTGGTGTATGTGGTGCTGGAAAGCGAAGACCACTATCTCGTGGCGACTGTGGGCCACGCATGCCAGCGCTCAAGAAAGGTGAGGAGCCGCCTGCACTCACTCCCGCCACGCTGTTCGGACCACCGAAGTTATCCTCCAGACCCATGGGGGACAGCGGGTTGTCGTCATCATGTGGTGCACGTCCCCTATACACAGCCGACTCATCCACGTACTTGGAGAGGAACGCCTTAAGGCCCTGTATGGGCGTAAACTCCTCGATGACATTACGCTCAAAGCGGCTGCTGGCGCCATCGCGAATGGATACAAGTCGATTAGCACGGAAGCGCAACTCCAGACAGTAAACAGCCTGATAGGTCAAACGCATTAAGCAAGGCGACTGTGGCAGCATGCAGAACGATAGCACGGGCACCTGCGGACGCTGTAAATACAAAAATGTTTTAAAGCTGTATATAATCATTTATATCTATAGCTAACCGGAATGCCCAGCAACGGCAGCACAGGCAGCTTGGCTATGGAACTCATCGGATTATAGGTCTCATGCAGTATATGAGCGATGGTCGTGAGGCTGTGCTGTTGATTTAGATGCTGCGCCAGTTGGTCACGCATCATGGAGTGCGCATTCACAGCTGAGATGCCACCCACGAAGGTCAATCGAAAGCCATGAGACTGCACAGACCAATAAATATTGCAGGTGACCTCCTTTTTGGGTCCATAGCCAATCAACAAGTTAGCGTAGGTGTAGGACTTTACCACCAGCATGTCGCCAAGACTAAGACGCTCTGTGGAGATATATAAAACCATATAAATATCTATATAACTTATTTTAGGTATAATATATACTAACTGTTGCGTAGCTGCTCGGCAAAGTCGTAAACGAGTGTGTATAGGTAAACAATTTTAGACCAATCGTTAAGTAGATCCTCGACTGTCTTGGAGAAATCATGGTTGGCCTGCTCGTAGGTTAGATTGACAGTGCGTCGACTACCGAGCTCCTTCTGGTGGGTACTTTGCAGCGGCGTGCTGTAGAACACAAACTCAACCACCCAGATGCGCACCTGACTGTTCTTGTTGGTTTGCGAACGCACCGAAATTGACAGAACTCGCCGCATAAGATCGTCCCAAACATGTGATTCTATTTTGGGCAATGCCGACGATGTACTGGACGCCGTCGTTGTCTTCTGTTCGCCATTCGCTCCCGCTGCCTGATTGGATCCTGGCTTGGGCAGTGCCAGAATTTTTAACACCAACGATGTGGCATTTGCCTCCACCTGCAATCCGCTATGCGGAATGCGGAACTTAGAAAGAGTTTGCGCTAGATTAAGGAATGGTATCTTCTCATCACACATGGCCACTACATGCGCTAGCTCCGGTATAAAATATGCAGGAAAAATGGTTTTCTGCTGCTTGGCAGGTGGTGCGAGAATATCGCCATTCGACTTGCGCTTATGCGGTGACACCTCTGCTAAAGATATATCAAAACAATTATAAATGTTGAAGTAAACGATGCAAGCAGAACTCACCATCAACCTCGGTACCGGGTCCATGGGTGGCTACAAAGGTGTCAAATTCAATCAAACGCATTAGCTTTGTATACAATTTGGGTACATCTGATGGCGGTTGAGCAACTATTGAAACTAGCTGCTTGGCCGAGTCATCTATGACATCGTTCTCATCCTTTTGAAAGACTACGAAGCCCAGATGGAACGTATACTCCATTTCGTTAGGCATAGCAGACTTTTCTTTTAGTTGAACAACCTTAAAATAAATAAAAAATATTTAAAAATTTGTTTCTCGAGATTTTTCATCACTTACTAGAATTATATTCGGATGGCGATGCAGCTTGACATAGATCTTGTGCCGGCCCGACTGCAACAGTTCCTGTTCGGGTTGAGTAAGAAAAGGCAAGGTTTCAGTGGCCGTAGCGGGTAGGTGTTGCAATGTTTTCTCGCATCGCCGATGAGTAATCCAATAGCGTAGCTCCGATAACAATCCCGGCAATTTGCTTCGATCTGTATTCAAACTCTCCTGCATCTCATCAGTAATAGGACAATCCAAATGTTTGGGTACGTGACAGCGGAACATGCCCGTGTGCGTATCAATGGTTATATGTATCTGTTCAGCGCGCAAGCATGGCGACAGCACGGGAACCGTCAAAATCGCAGGAGTGCCTTGCAAGTTAACTATAAATAGGTGGACATATTATTAACTGCCTTAGGTCATAGCTAAAGAAGCTGGGAACATTTACACTCACAGTCAACGTCTTTGAGAAAAGCCTGAAACTCGAGCTTGAGATCACTTAAGCGTGATACGGATCGTATATAAACGGTGTGGACTATCAAACGCTCCATGGAGAGATGTTCTGAACGCACAGCTCGATCAGCTACCTCGGCGGACTCCTTGGCACCCAACGAGGGTACATGAATAACAACCAGAGGTCGACCAATTTCACTGGGATCCGATTGAACAGTGAGGCGGTAGCCCAGCTCCGACTTGAGATCACGCCAATAGGACACCGTAAGCTTAACGCCTGGCACATACTCCTCAACATTGATGTTGTTGTCATCGAGCCGCTCATAGTTCAAGCGCAGCGTCTGCGTATAGAGCACCTCCAGCTGTAACGACTGGCAAAAGTAGTGCAAACAATTGTACACCTCACTCAACGCATTCGGATTTTCTACGAGACGCGCCTGTATCAATTGGTGTATGTAGTTGACCTGCAGCGGATGCACCAACGATTTGCCATCTACAAAGAGGGTGAAAAGATTTAGATGACCATACAATTTTGTTGAGCGTGTCAGTTACCGCCTGTCTCCTTGTCTTCCACGAGCACATCTATATCCAGCAAACGCCAAGGCACAGTCGGACTGTCGCCCATGACGGTAAGGGCAACACTGAACTCGTGCTTCACCTCGAAGGTGACGCGTCCGTTGCGTATACGGAATTCACGCATTTGTGGCAGCAGTTTCCCAGTAACTAAACGATGCTGTATGACTTGATTAAGACGCAGCAACGTTTGCCTCTTTTCCGCCGGCGTGATCGCATCCGGTGGAACAATACGTTCTCGTATGCATGTTGGCAGACGATTGTAGGTGCCTGTGGTCAAGACCTCAACCGCAGCGGGTATATGAAAGTTGGGCAAACGTGCCCTCACCAACGTCTCTCGTGACATCCGAGCCAGCATATCAGCCGTCTCTACAAAGAGCATATTCTGCTTATCCAGAAAGCTCATTATCTGTGAGCTTTTGTCCACTTTGGACACCGAGTTGCCCCACTTGACCAACGCATTCAGTCGTGTGAATAAATGTCTTGTACGTGCCGCATACGCATAAATTTCCACTTTTCGCTCCATGTCCGTCTTGCGTGGTAGTCTGTAGACAAAACAATCAAGTTAATTGCCGGTTTGTACGGAATACAATCTACTCACAATTCAGCTAGAACCATTAACTCGTGGTAGGTGCGCTGTATGATGAAATCGATCAGTACCGACATAGACATGGTGTTAATGCGTGGTCCTCCTTCCTGACCGGCTGGCAGATAGCCTGCATTAGCGCCGGGCATTTGCTCCAGTGGCAACGGTGTGGGCGCCATGTTTTTTGTGAGCAATTGCTATATGCAATATATGCGATTCAATTGCTATGAAATACCTCTGCAAACTGTTTGCGTGAAGTTATACAAATGCCTTTCAACACCAACAATACGAATTCATAATTTTTCGCAGGACAATGCGCGAAAATTTCGAGAATTTGCAGAATGTTTAACACGAATATGGCATTGTTGTCGACAACTTTGCGATAACTGAAAACATCGCACGCTCACAATCGATAAGCCTTAAATATCGATAGCTTAACATGGCTCTGTTAAGAGTTAATTCTGTTAATATTGCCACAGACAATAAATTGGCGGCATTTTTAAATTTCAACAGGTTATCAATCCAAAATGCTATGAAAATAATTATAAAATAAAAATAAACGGAATATAGGATATCTTACTTAATTATTATTTCATAAGCATAATTATCTATGAAATACATAGTAAGCTGTATGTAAAGATTTTATTCTCGAGGTTTTTAAGTATAATAGGGAGATCAAAACGAAGCTAAAATAATTATTTAATAATTTAATTAAGAAATTACTTTTTATTATAAACATTTTAGAAAATATAGAATAAATGGGGATAGTTATGAACAATTGTTATAACGCTGTCGACTAAGAGTGACTCTGTTAAGTATTAGACAGGGCTGTTATTAGATTAACTGCCTAGAGTTCATGTACTTGGCGGCTTTTCAAAAACAGTTTAAAACTGAAAAATAGTAAAAATAATACAGTACTATTAACGCTAACAAAAGTCAAAGAGTTCAATGACCAAAAGATTTCAATTGTCATATAAAAGCATCAAGCAGCGATTATGATGATGTGCTTGATGTTTTTGTTTGACTTCTTCTAGTTGTTGTTGCTGTTAAAAATAAAAAAGAAGGAAAACAACAACATTTCCGCTTTTGTTTCTTTGAATTTAAACACTGAGGCTGAATGGATATGGATATGGATTTATGTATGTGTGTATATGTCTGCCATGCGTGTCTTTAAGCATGCCGCAGGTTGCCCGCTGCATGTTGCAGATGCATTGCCTTGCAGTGTCTTTCCGTCCCTCTCTCTACCTCCCTCTGCCACTACCTCTCCCTTTTTTACTTCGAGTGGCGGCACACGCCAAGCGCTTGTAGCGCGGCACTCCCCTTACCCCCTCTCCCAGGCCCTTCGCAAAGTGGCAACAGCCACCTTTGGATCGGTGGCCGCTTCACTTGCACTTTAAATTTCAAATATAGCTTGGGGTTCGAACCCCGCTGCACCGCCCACCACTGCCCACCCTGCTTTGCACCTCCTCTGTCAGTCACCAACTCCCCCTAATTTGAATCGCCTGTCGTATATTAAAAATAGAACTTTATGATGTTTTGTTTTTCTCTTTGAAATTCGACTTCGAATGCAGGAATTACAAGCATATCCGGCTCTGCGCCGAGGGGCGACCACTTTACAGATCCGACACACAGCAATCCGTTTATTCCAGATCCAAACAAATGTTTTGACTAATTGTTCAATAATTTAAACAATGCACCAACTACGGTAAACAGGACGCAGTAATCAATAAAATAAAAAATAAACAAAAATTGGGTGACGAAATGGCAACTGCTCTAGCTACTGCTCGAGCTGCTGCCCATAAAAAATAGGATCAAACTAATAGAAAATATATGCGAGACTTGCGGCTAGTAACATCAATTTTGGCCATCACGTGGCTTAACCACCATATGTATGCATGAACTATATGTACATGTATAGCTGGAATAAATCGGAAATTAAAGCCGCACGGCCAAATACACAAATATTTGCCAGTTATAAAATGAAGAAGCAATTGTTAAAATATATAGCTTTAAAGACAGTAAGGGTAAATTTGAAATGATCAAGGAAAAAATTAATATGTATTCACTAATTACAATTTTAGTCCATTTCAGTTTTATTTTTTACTGAATTTATTTATTTAATTTTTTTCTGTGTGTTTTACCCACTGCAAACGAACTCTGAGCAATTCGAAAGAGATTAACGAGATAATTAATGGAACCGCACGCTAAAGACTCTTTCATTTGAAATCGATTATAAAATTATTTACACAAAACAAAAAAAAAGAAATGAATAAGAAATGAAATGCGAAATATTTTTGTTGTTTTTGTTTTCATTTTGTCTGCCTGTTGAATTTCACATTAAGGCGATTTCGCTTTATTTATCCGTGTAAATAATTGGAAAAGCTTCGCTGTCTCTGCTCTTCCCTGCTCTCCTCTGCCCTTTTCTGCTCTGGCTTTGCTGTTATGTGGAATTTATGGGAGCATCTTCAACGGCATTTTACCTACGCAAAGAAAGGCTGGAGTTAAAAATAAGAGGAGTCTTCGGCATCAGCAACTGCAATTGCGCAGCAAGTGAGGCCCCTGGCCTTTGCGAGTCGAGTGTCGAGAGCAGTGGGAGATTGGCTGAGGAATCAGGACCAAAATAGATTTATGGCCGCCAGTCGCGTTTTACTTTTCCAGAAACTCAACGCTGCGGGTGATGCAGTGAAACTTTCAGCCCATTGTATGCAATCTCCCTCTCCCTCTCCTTCTCGCTCACTCTCTCACCCTCTCTCTCTTTCTTTCTCCTTTTTCTCTGTTACTTCCTTGCATCGCGGCAGGCGACTCTCTTTTATTAATTGCCGTGATTAAAGACGACGCAAGCTGCCACGAATGTCTTTAGCACATGTCACACTGTCTTGTCCCTATAAAGCGTCCATCTGCACCCGCTTCCCAGCCACCACACAGCTTTGTTGATACTTCCTTGGTCCAAAAGCTGATCTGTTGCTGGCATGGCGCCTGGCCTAACTTGACCCTCTATAAACACAAACATACATATGTACATATGCAATGTATGTATATAGGATTCAAATTGCATTTCCATGTTGGCGCCAGACGACAGCAAAACACCCTGAGCTATGGGATAGCACGTCTTTATCTGCAAGCCAATTCGGTTTTCTTTGTTTTCATATTGCGTGGGTCGAGGTCACAGAAAAGTGCGAATATTTCCAACAATGGACCGCATAGATCGTGAATAACTGTAAATTGTCTTTGGTGTAGTTATAAAAGCACCAACATTTTAAATTTATTCAAATATTCAAATATTTACAAACATACGAACATTAGGAAGCACACGGATCTAAATATCGTTATTAGAAAACTTGATTGATTGGAGACTCCTCTTTGGCATTATGTAATTGACTTGTTTCACACCTATCAATCAATATTAACTGCATTTCATTGCACTGTTTATCTAAAAATACATATTTAACAATTTAACTTTGAAATCTTTTATGTTCCTGCGATCAGTTGTAAATTTTCTTCAATATTTAATGCGTGCAACAGCAACTGCAGCAGTATAAATCTTGCAGCAACAACAAAATCCACTTAGAACCAGAAACAAATCAAGGCAAAAACAAGAGACATAAATCATATAGAATGCATGTTTATATATATATATATATATATATATATATATATATATATATATTTGATTATAGAATACGGCAAATACGTAAGAGCTATGCCCAATTCAAAGCCCCATTGCTGTGGCAACACCTGACAGAGCGACATTAAGTTCAATACGCTTGAAAAACTCAAATGTTGAGAGTAGCTGCCGACAACACCTGTGATGCAGACGTTCGTTTGAAAAGGGCGGGCATCAGGGGCGTCAGAGAGGGTGGGGAAGGGGGGCTGGTGGCGTCAGGTGAGCGAATCTATCTTTGGATGGGCACGCAAAAAGTACAAACAGCCATTTCAAAATGCCAAATTGCTCCGACTGCGTCACCAGCAACACAGAATTCGAATCTGAACCGGCGAAATTGCTGCCAACCGCAGCGCTCGCACACTTTCGCTCTCCCTCTCACTCTCTCTCTCACTCTCTTTCTCTCTCTCTCTGTTTTCCCCCTTGTATAGGGCTTGCAGCGGCATGGGGGCAACTGCGATCTGTGAGGTTTTTGACACTGGCTGCCGTCGTCTGGCTGCCAACTTGACGCTGCGTTAGAAATATTCTGCGCAGTGGTCCTTGTCGCAGCCACAACCACAAGCACGGTGAATAGATTCCCTTTTGGAAAATGTGCACGGCAGCAGCGGGAGAGTTAGAGCAAGCGAACGAGCGAGCGTGCGAGAGAGGCAGCCTAATAAAAACATTATTTTCAATTTATTTTTAAACCGCACACACTTGTTCCACAGGGGAGAGCCGAGAGGCATTCGGCGGCCGATCCTCGGACAAACAGCTGCTAGCTGTCGGCTCTCAACTGTTGGCTGTCGGCTGTCGGCTGCCGGCGTAGGCATCGTCACCTCCTCGACGTCAGCAGCAGCAGAAACGACAGCGGCAGCGATGTAAAAACTGTAAGTGCCATCGCCAAGAAAGTTCAGTTCTTTCCGAGATCTCGCTGCGTTCGTACCAAAAGAAAATAAAGAAAGAGAGAGCAAGACAGAGCGAGTGCGCGCACCGTGCAAAAACATTGCCTGCCTGCCCAGTGATCCACAATAACAATATCAATAGCGGAGGATCGGATCGGATCGGATCGGTTAAATAGTCGGGCCAAAAACAAAACACTTGTGCATTAATCGTATCTCGTTCTCAATCTGTATCTGTATCTCGTTATTGTTCCTTGTGATGAAAAGTTCGTGCAAATCGTGAATCAAGAACATTCAGACAGCGCAGAGCAGAGGCTGGGGGAGGAAGAGCCGAGTGTTGTGCGTGGTGATATATTATATTGATTTCGCATCGACACCAAACATTCGGCTGAATCATCGGCTATATTGAGAGCCAAGCAACAGCGATCCATTCACGTCCATTTAGAACAATCACGCTTCAGTTGACCCCTCCACGCAGGGCTCACTTCCTGATCCACAGCGTGTGTTACAGCTAGGGTGAGTATCCAGCTGGGTGCATATGCATATATCTATTCTACATATGTTTGAGTACAGGGCAACTTAGTTGTCTATCCCATTTTGCGAATTACACAATTGCTCCAATAAGCAAAACCTCTGGGCTATTCTTATACTATATATTGAAGACAAATCTTTTGGCAGATGAGCAGCATTTTTTTTTGTTTCAAATTATCTCATAGACAGAGGGAGACAGAGCTATTGGACCACACTTGTTAAATTAATATTATGATTTCTTTGATATTTTGACATTTACGTGAGAAATGTGTTTGCATTGGCAATGATCGGGCCAAGCAGATGGGATGCAATCACAGAAACTGCCCTGCAACAACAACAAGAACAGCTCAAAGAGCTGTTGACAACTTACATGCCATCTCTCTAACGTTAGTTGCGTAAACATCTTGAGTATAGAATATAGAGTATCGAGTATAGAGTATATATGCCGTATTGCCAACTGTATTTCAGCTAAGTCATGCCGTGCGTCGCTGTGATCAAACAAAACTGCGAAGATTTAAGGAAATGATTGGGAAAAAAAGTCTAGAAAGTAGGGGAAGTATTAGGGGTAGTAGTAGCAATAGAAGTACTATTTGTAGTAGTAGCAGCAGTAATAGTAGTTGTAGTATTAGTAGTACTAGTAGCACAGTATATTAATAGTAAGAGAAATATAAATAGGAATAGAAAAGTAGTAGTGGGGCATATTCTTATAGGAGTATCTTCATGGAATATAACTAATCTATCTGTGATCTATAAAAGATATCAATCTTAAGCAATATCAATCAAATGATCTGGAATACGGATGCATCACATACGTATATACTATATCATCATATAAATCGACATCGACAAATATCATCATATAATATACGCATATAAATCAGATCAATCTTAATAACAATTCACAGAGGTAAACCAAATTGCATTGTATTTAAATGACATTGGTATTTACATGAGTCTGGCATAAACATATGTATATATATTTATATAGCTCAGAGATCCTTTGTGTCCCGTTTTCTGTTTATAATTAGGCGGCGTAAACATGTGCCCAATGTGACTGGCAATGAGTCCAGCGCTGATGGAGCTATAAACAAAACATCAACTCGAAGCTGGTAGGAGGCAACTGGCAGGAAGTCGTGTAGGTGTGCGCGTGCGTGTGCATGTGTGGGGCAAGTCCTGAGTGTGGCTGACTGGCTGACTGGCTGACGTGGCATTGATTTTGGAGCCGGCACAGCAGGCGCCGCACTGCCCAGTGATTTGTTTATTGTGCATCTTGCATCTTGCATCTTTTTTTCAAGTTTGAACTTAAATGTAAACTATGCACGCATTTTCTCCTGCCCTGGGCTGCGACTCTCTCTCTCTCTCACTCTGTCCGTCTCTATAAATAGTCGAAACGCGCATTCGAGTCTGTGGCACGCAGCCACCGAGCCACCGAGCCATCGTTGTTAAGGCCAGCGAGGCCAGTGGTGCCGCCATCCGCCCCCCGCTCACGCCCCCTCAGCCACGTCAGCCATTAACATTTCTTTGCTTTGTGTACATTAACAGGACTTTGAACTTTCTACGGCCCGAGCGCATTTTGCGCAGATTCTTGCCCGTAAATATATATGTGTAAAATAGAAGAAAAATAAAAGAAAAGCATTTTCTTATCCATTGTGCGTCGAGTTTACGAAATGCACTCGAAGCACTTTTGTGGCCTGTGGCCTGTGGGCTCTGGGGACTCTGGGTGCAGACTTGATGAAAGGTAGCATGTGGTAAAGATGTTAAATGCATCTCTTGTTGCCATAATACAACAGCCTAACAAACGAGATGTGATTATTCAAGATTATTTCGCATTATAGAATATATATGATAATTAATAAAGCACAAAATTACACGATTTGCGAGAGAAATGATCGAGGTAATTAAGCAGAAGCGATTTTATTTCTTTATTTATTGAAAAGACTTTGAAAGCCTCAGCTACACTCGATAGAAATACTAAATTGTAAATGCGTGTTCATTCTGATACTCTATGTCTCTCGCTCGCTCTCTCTTCTTACCCCTTCAACTTATATATATATATACTTACTTACTTGCTCTATCCTGACTTCATGAGGTATCTCTACCTTAGTATCTCGATTTACTCATTCTCTCTATCTGTTATCTTTCGCATTACGCTTTGACTCCTCCCTTTCTTTATTTCTCTATATCTCTTTTTCGGCTACTCTTTCTATCCTAAAACTCTCAGCCTGCTCCATATAATTTTACTCTTGCTCTTTTTCTCTCTTTATCTCTGTCTCTCTCTTATTCTCTCTGACGCCTACTCTCTTCCTTTATTCATACTCTTTTCTTTTCTCTTTTCTTAGCTTCTTACATGCAGTCATAGATGACACTTGATTTCCACTGTAATCAGTTTTAAATTGTGCTAACCAAATTAATGCAATTCGATTTGAGTTTATAGCAACATGTGCCACATGTTAAATGCCCCTAGCAAACCCCCAGCATCTTGCCCCTGTGCTGTGCTGCTAGTTGCAAAGGCCTGCACCAATTAACATTAAATGCTGCAGCAGCAGCAGCAGCAGCGCTTTTCCTGCTCTTTGAGATGTCATCTGCGATTACCGATCTGCGATCGCAGCACGGGCCAACGAATAATTAATTAACGGCCTGTCATAGAAACATGCGACTCTCGGACTTGTGCTTCTTGTTCGGTTCGTCTTCAGCTTCATCTTTTGCGCTCAACTGACATCGACAAAAATTATGGCACAGCATTGAGGAGGTCTCGGAAAAGCCGAAAAAATACATTCAAATACAAATACATTCATAGCTAGCCACAATTTTCCCACTTGTCAGCTTTGTTTCCAATTTTCATGAAATTGGCAGAAAAAGCCCCCAACAACGACAACAACAACAACAGGCACAACCATTTTGAAAGCCAAAATACTATAAATAATTTAGTAGAATTTTCTGTGGAACAGGTATGCTGGCTAAATGGGCGAAAATTACCAGGTGGTTGTGCCATATCAGCGGGTGCTGCGGGGTCTGCACTCACTAAGAGTATAAATAAATGTTAAGACACAAATTTATGGATATATATATAGATATATACCAACTGTCTGGGGCGGCTCCCACTCGCATAGATCATAGCCAATATTTAATGGGTCGATTTTGTTGTAGTCGAAGGTGCACATTCTTTGCCACCTGCCGCTGCCGCTTTGCACCACAAATTATTTTTATGGCTACGAACATTTTGATGTACTCTACGAAATGAATTTCATTTCAAATGTTTTTTCGAAAAGAAAAACAAAAAGGCAAACTTTGAGAATTGGCCGCCAAGAAGACGCAACAGGTTGCAAAAGTCTACAGTTGTTTAGGCCAAATGGCTGCCCACTAGCTGTTCTTTGTTAAGAAGGCGGTGACTGCGGTGGCGACGGGTGTGGTAGGGGTGCACCACGCCCACATCACGCGGCCAAACAGAAAGTCGAAAACGGAAAACGCATAGCAGAAAAAAAGAAAAACAAACAAAGCCAAGGTGCACATGACCTCCGCAACGCTAGCCCCGCTCTACCCGCCCCTTGCCTTGCTGCCAGCGACCGCCCCCGCCCCCGCCTACACAGTATTTGTTATTGTTGTTGTGGCAATAGGCATTAATCGATTGTTTAGACGATTACGAAAACATAAAGAGAAAGAAAGAAAACTTTCAAAAATAAACAACAACGAAGTGAGATCGGAAATATAAAATTTGATTGCCTGGAAATTTTAATAGTTCATTCTTCAAGCATTTATTTTATATAGAAGGGTATTCTATCGATCTGTAGATCAATTCGCGGAACATCCACAATTATATTTTTACAAAGAAATTCAACAAAAAATAGAAAACAATTTCGAGGAAATTTTCAAAGGAGTAGCAAGAACTAAGACAGAAATAAAATTCAGATAGATGAGAGATTTTAAATGTTTAAAAATATTATAGAAAGATATGACAAATAGTTGGATTTAGGGTATAAAAAGTTTAGATGAAGAACGATTTTTGAGAGGAAAAGAATGGGAATTAGGAAAAAACTTTTTTAGTTGGCAAAGCAAAAGTTTTTTAAGAGAATTTCGCAACTTCAGTTAGAGATTTTTTGCGTAAGTCAGGTGACGCTTGATCAAGAACATATGTACTTTATAGAATCTCCCACATCTCATAGATACTTTATAGAATCTCCCACATCTCATAGATACTTTATAGAAACTCCCACATCTCATAGATACATAGATACATAGATACATAGATACATAGATACATAGATACATAGATACATAGATACATAGATACATAGATACATAGATACATAGATACATAGATACATAGATACATAGATACATAGATACATAGATACATAGATACATAGATACATAGATACATAGATACATAGATACATAGATACATAGATACATAGATACATAGATACATAGATACATAGATACATAGATACATAGATACATAGATACATAGATACATAGATACATAGATACATAGATACATAGATACATAGATACATAGATACATAGATACATAGATACATAGATACATAGATACATAGATACATAGATACATAGATACATAGATACATAGATACATAGATACATAGATACATAGATACATAGATACATAGATACATAGATACATAGATACATAGATACATAGATACATAGATACATAGATACATAGATACATAGATACATAGATACATAGATACATAGATACATATATACATAGATACATAGATACATAGATACATAGATACATAGATACATAGATACATAGATACATAGATACATAGATACATAGATACATAGATACATAGATACATAGATACATAGATACATAGATACATAGATACATAGATACATAGATACATAGATACATAGATACATAGATACATAGATACATAGATACATAGATACATAGATACATAGATACATAGATACATAGATACATAGATACATAGATACATAGATACATAGATACATAGATACATAGATACATAGATACATAGATACATAGATACATAGATACATAGATACATAGAACTTAGATACATAGATACATAGATACATAGATACATAGATACATAGATACATAGATACATAGATACATAGATACATAGATACATAGATACATAGATACATAGATACATAGATACATAGATACATAGATACATAGATACATAGATACATAGATACATAGATACATAGATACATAGATACATAGATACATAGATACATAGATACATAGATACATAGATTACATAGATACATAGATACATAGATACATAGATACATAGATACATAGATACATAGATACATAGATACATAGATACATAGATACATAGATACATAGATACATAGATACATAGATACATAGATACATAGATACATAGATACATAGATACATAGATACATAGATACATAGATACATAGATACATAGATACATAGATACATAGATACATAGATACATAGATACATAGATACATAGATACATAGATACATAGATACATAGATACATAGATACATAGATACATAGATACATAGATACATAGATACATAGATACATAGATACATAGATACATAGATACATAGATACATAGATACATAGATACATAGATACATAGATACATAGATACATAGATACATAGATACATAGATACATAGATACATAGATACATAGATACATAGATACATAGATACATAGATACATAGATACATAGATACATAGATACATAGATACATAGATACATAGATACATAGATACATAGATACATAGATACATAGATACATAGATACATAGATACATAGATACATAGATACATAGATACATAGATACATAGATACATAGATACATAGATACATAGATACATAGATACATAGATACATAGATACATAGATACATAGATACATAGATACATAGATACATAGATACATAGATACATAGATACATAGATACATAGATACATAGATACATAGATACATAGATACATAGATACATAGATACATAGATACATAGATACATAGATACATAGATACATAGATACATAGATACATAGATACATAGATACATAGATACATAGATACATAGATACATAGATACATAGATACATAGATACATAGATACATAGATAGATAGATAGATAGATGGATGTATGGCTAGCTAGGCTGTGCTGCGTTTGGTGGAGATGGTGGCAATTACGTGCGAGATTAATCAATGCCAAGACAACATGCACAAATTATGCGCAGTGCGACGTGAATTTATTTCGCAGATGCACCCAAGAAACAAAATGCAGCCAACAAGTGCGCCAGAGCCGGTTGCATGCTGACGTTAATCATACGCCCCGTGTGTGTGCAGCGGCGGCAGCAAGGTGACGACGATGATGCAGACAGCGTTGGCCACGCTGGCCTCTTGGCTCGTCCTTAATTATAAATTGATAAAATAAATATAAAAGCAATGACGCAGCTCAACGAATTCTCTATACCCTACACAAGAGACAACAGCCAGGCCATTTGCTGTTGGCCCACCTGAGTGTTGGCCAGTCTAGCGCTCATTAAATTGTGTATTAGTTGACATCGCCAGAATATATTTATAATGCACAGACATTAAATACATATTTTTATATATTTGGATTATTTTTATATTTGTTGATGCTGTGGCTAATTGTGACGCATCTGCTGCGATTTAGCAGGTTGCTTGGGTTTTTTTATACGTCACATGGAATTTATGGTTTGTTTTTGTTTTCTTACTTTGCTCGATTAGAGACGAAATGACCAAGGATCAGCTGGCCACGCCCATACCCGAGGAGCTGTACAACCTAACTCAGCTGGCGAATGTGACACTGGCGGCCGGACCGCTCAGCACAGCAGCCAAAGGCAGCAACATGGCCAGCAACAGCAACGTCTTCTATGCCTCATCGGATGATGACTCCACCTACAACTCATACAGCCACAAGGTGTTCGATCGCAGGAAACTGCGTCGTTCCACCATCTCCGATTCAAACTCCTGCGCCAGCATCACTAGCAGCAGCAGCAGCCAGTCCAGCGAGCAATCAGCCAACCAAGCTGCCATCGGCAGTGGCAGCAGCAGCAGCGGCAGCTTGCTTGAGGATGAGCACATATGCCCCGAGTGTGGTAAGAAATATTCCACGTCCTCGAATCTCGCACGCCATAGACAAACACACAGGTGAGACTCGACTCTTTCCTTCGACTCTGCCTTTATGCTTATGCGAACTTTTCCTCCTGCCCAGGTCAATCATGGACAAGAAGGCGCGCCATTGTCCATTCTGCGAGAAGGTTTATGTCTCGATGCCCGCCTTCTCGATGCACGTGCGCACCCACAACCAGGGCTGCGAGTGTCAGTATTGCGGCAAGTGCTTCTCGCGGCCCTGGCTGCTCCAAGGCCACATACGCACCCACACGGGCGAGAAGCCCTTCAAGTGCAGCGTCTGCAGCAAAGCTTTTGCGGACAAATCCAATTTGCGCGCTCACATCCAAACCCATTCGAACACCAAGCCACATACGTGCGCCCGCTGTGGTAAGGCTTTTGCTCTGAAGTCCTATCTGTACAAGCACGAGGAATCGTCCTGCATGAAGAATCGCAGCGAGACGCCAGCCCGTGCCGCCCAGGTGTTGCCACTGCCGAAGCAGCAGTCGGAGCACCCGGAGACAGGTGGAGCAGCAGCTACTGCGGCTGTTGCTCTACCCGATTCGGCAAAGTCCACGCTGGCGCACAAGTTGCTGCAGAAGGAAAAGGATCGTCGACAGGCTCAAGCCCAGGCACAAGCACTAGCCTATGGTTATCCCGGTCGCCTGGAGCACTACGAGAGCTACAAGCGCAATGGCTTGCTGCAGCCCACAATACTACAGCATCCGGGTGCAATGTACCAGGAGCAATTGCTGCCACTGCCGCTGCCTTTAGCGCTGCCCTATCATCATCATCAGGGCTATGCCCATCAGGCAGCAGCTGGCGAGGATGCGAGCAGAAAACGAGAGCAGGAGCAGGAGCAGGAACAGGAGCAGCCCGTTGACTTTTCGCCCAAGAACAATTTCACGCATTCGGCTAAGACGAGTCCCTTCGAGCTGACCGGCAACTATGCAATGGTCGCTTAGCCACGCCCACCACCACAACAACAGCCCAGCAGCTGACTGTTAAAAGACAAACGAGAGAGAGATTTACAATGTTGAGATGACCAAAAAACCAAAAAAACCAAAAACTAAAATCTTAACCAAAAACTTAACCAAAACAAAAAAAAACCCATTTTGCATTCGATTTTCTAGGAGCTTATTGTAGTAAACAAATATGTGATAAATATGAAAAAAGAGCTAAAGTACCGTTAGAGAGTAGACGATTCCAATCAATCAAAAAACAACACCAACACACACACACACACATACACAGACAGAGAGACAGAAACTCAATCGATCTACGCCTAGTTGTAACGAGGATTTAGAGACTTGCGAAAAACATGTAACCAGTATTTTTTCTTTTAGCACTAAACCACATTATATATACATACATACACATATATATATATATATATCACTGATTTTAGAATTTACACACACGCATAGATATATATATATATAGTTTATATATTATTTTTGCCATATTTACTTAAAGAGTAATTAGATTTCTTTTGTTTGTAAGGCATTGCGATTTCCTGCTTTCGGCACGGAAGTCCAAGAAACGAGCGAATCTCTAGTCTTGTATCTTTAAAGTGCGCCATGCGCCGGGCCAAACTGACCTCCTGCCGGCTGCCTGCTGCCTCCTGACTCCTGCCCCTGCAGGTGTTTGGTTAGTCGGGTAGTCGGGTGGTCGGGTGGTCGGGTCTGGCATGTGTCGCGTTATTTTTAAGCACTTTACGGCCGCATGTGGTGCAATAACAAATTGACATAACTACAAAACACTAATTAGCCTCTACACAGATACGTATACATTTATACATGTGTCTATATCTATTATATATGAATATATATTCTGCATAGTTGTCAAATCTTTCTATTATTTTGTACATTTTTGCGTATCTCTCTTTGTTACATTACTTTTATTGTTTCTAATTTTATCGATTTCTTATTATTTTCTTTATTTCATTCTCAATTTTGTTATAGCAAAGCACACTGCATTTTGTATACTCTACACAAAAACTACAGCTAAAACAGACCAAAGATATTGTATATGCATATACATATATATACTCGTATATATATCAATTTAATTATATATATATTTTCATATATATATATATATACTTATATAGAGTACATTATGTATTATAGAAACGCACATTTATTTCAAATTAAACGAGTGAGATCCATCGATCCCTGAAAATGAAAAACTTTTATTGAATTTTTGGGAGTTTCTTTGATATGGTAATAACACTAATAATAATAATAATAAAGAGCTTCACATGCTGTTTATAATTTAATATAGGAGTTGACTTAAGAGCTTAAGGATGATATTTGAAGAACATATATTACTATATACATCCGATTAGTATGGACTATGGGGCATAGAACTAAGAAAAATTACTCAATATAAGAGACAATTAATATAAGCACAATCAACAGTCAAAACACATTCTATACTCCAAATCAAGCAGTTAAAGGCGCTAGCCATTATCAAAATGCATGAACCAAACAGCTATAGCGCCATCTACAGGTGATGGCTACTTCGCAGCTAATTTAAACAAACTTTTTGGCACTAAATATAGGAACAATCTATCTTTAATAACTAGAACATCAACCATATTCAACAATCAAAGGCAAGCAATTAAAAAGCCATCATTCACAGTTGAAATATCAAATAATTGCATCAATCAGCTAAAACGCCATCTAGCGGTCAAAGCTCCATCACACACAAAGCTGCATGAAATAAACTTTTAGCTCATATTTAAGTATTTTATTGCATTTGAATTCAAACTTTTTGTAACTGACTATTAATAGCATATCCGACTTGAAATTTGAAATGTTGCTTAATTACTGTAGGTAGAGGATGGGAGATAGAGCTGATGATAACTTCTGCTAACCAAAACAAGGTACACACACATATATATTCGCATATATATATATGTATATATGTCGTGGGATATGTACAAAAATATATGTCGGCAAAAGTGGATGATGAAACTTTGACTGAATTGTATATGGCATGCCAAAATAATTTCAAACGAATAACAAAAATGAAACAAAGTCTGCAAATCCCAGTTCCAAAGATGCCAAATCAGGCATGATCCAGGTTGCGGCTGCTTGTGGAAGGTTTCGGCACTGGATACTATTAAATGCAAATCAATCATATATATATATATAGGAAGTCTGAGGTAGTTACCTTTAGAGATGGACCAATATCGCCAACGCCACCCGGCTTGGAGCCGCCACAGCGCACCATCAGTTCCTCGTAGGATTTGTTGTGCAGCATGCAAACGATAATAACGGTCATATTATCACCTCCGAGACCATAGTTATAGGTGTTCGGTGCCAAGCAGTAGCTCATCAGATGTTCACAGATCAGATCCGGCTGCATGCCGATCGCGATGCGCTCGCGCACAAACTCGGCCACCTGGATGCTGCTCATCACATCCCAGATGCCGTCGCAGGCCAACACAACGAACTCCCAGTCGTCGCTGACGTCACAGACAATCACGTCCGGGTCGGCAGTAACAATTTGCTCCTCCGGCTTCTTGCTGGTGTTGCGTTTGTACATGAAATCGCCCAGAGCACGGGACAGAGCCAGATTGCCATTCACACGATTGTTCTCGACTCGTCCGCCGCCGGCCAAAATGCGCTTCACTTCCGACTCATTGCTGGGCTTGTGGTCGACGGAGAGGGGGCGCACCAGGCCGCCCACGCTGGCAATGGCACGCGAGTCGCCGGCATTGGCACAGTAGAGACGCTGTTCCTTGATCAGCACCACAATGGCCGTAGAGCCGGCCATCTGTTCGCCCCAACTGCCATTGTGCAGCATCTCGCGATCGAAGTCAAGAAAGGCGCGCTTCATGGCCATCTCAATGGAGCTGCCGAAGTACTCCGGCCGCTTGGTGATGAACTTGTGCAAGTGCTTGCCCGCAAACTTGGCCACAGCCGCGCCGCCATGCCCGTCGTAGACGCCAAAGAAGGCGGCAGCCGGGTCGTCTGGCAGCGATAGTATATGGGTGTGGGCATCCTCCATCTCGATGCGCCAGCCCTGCATGCAACTGCTGCCCACTAGGAACGAGGCGTTGGAGCATCGCGACGAATCCTTGGTGGTCACCGGTTCCGATAGTGTCTGGCCCATGATCAGCTTAAACAACAACATAAAGACGCTGTTTCATAACATATAAACAAGAGCTGCAACAACTGCAACAGCAGCAACAGCAACGACAAGAGCAACGGCAAGAGCAACAGCAACAGCAACAGCAAGAGCAACAACCAGAGCACGTTGCTGTTGAAACGCTGCCCGCGACTACGCGCTACGAGCTACGAGCTACTCACTTATCGGAAATCTATGATAAATAATTGCAATTGCTACAATTCTTCACCATAGACTCGTTATGTATATATAAACGATATATAAACAGATTGTTGTTTTTTTCTTTCTTGTTTGGTAAGCTAATAAATATTTGTGGATTCTCTAAGCAAACTAAAGACGATTTGGAATTTTGCAGACTGAACATACATCGTCTACTTACTAAACTTGATTTCCTTCCTTAAAAATCGACACACAACTTTGACAATTTATATACGTTTATTTGTACATATTCTAGTAGAACTATATAGCAACAGTAAGCGGGTGTGCTCGACTGAAAATTACCTAGGCTACCTTCTTCTGGCAAGCACTTCAACAACTTCCTTGTTGCTTCCACGATCTGTCTAACCTTATAGGAGTTCTTTTCATTCCATTTTCTCATTGCTCGTCCTCTCGCAGCATCCAAAAGTTGATTCACTTGAGCAATTTCAGTTCATTTCATGTGCTCAGTGTGATGCTCGCTCACGCAGTGAAAAGAGTATATTATTTTGGTGCAAAATTAAAAAGACTTAACATGTGGAGCGTCATCTTATAAAGGCTAACTTTTAAAAGATCAATATAGACTTTCCAATTTTACTGTAAAAGCTACTATAAATAAATTAAATATTGCTGCATTTTGTATGCCATGTTCAATGGGATCGCAGTTAAGACTGGTACCAGAGCATCTCCAGCAAGACCCACTATCAAAATTCCTACCTCTTGTAAGGTTTGGCAGTCCTGTTTCCAGTTCCATCTTCGTTCTGCCATTAAATTTGAAATACATTAAAAGACTTGAATTTATCTTTGGATAATTTTTGTTTTTTTTTTGTATTTGTTTTTGTTGTTAATCGTTTGTATTTTATATTTTCCATATACATTATATATAGACATTTATTTGTAATTGTTTTTGCTTTGTTTTGTTTCGCTTTGATCGTAGATATTAACTACACGTTTATCCTTTTAGGCATAAGTACGAGTATTTATCATAATTTGTATGTGAACGTATTTTGTTTTCACGTATCTCTCTAACTGTGTGTGTGTGTGTATCTGTGTGAGTGTGAGTTATGCTCTTATACAAATATCGTGGCCATAGCCCGATCTACATGCAATTCAACTTAGTTAAGTTTTCTTTTATTTTTTAGTTTTTGTATATATTCTTTAAAGTGTAAAGACACTAAATTTCACAATTTTCGTTTGTTGATTTTCATTTTGAATTTTTGTTTTCTATCGCTTTCCTTCATTAGCTTTTCTCTAGAGGCTACAAAAAACGCTGCTCGGAGCGCAGGGCGGGGCTTAGCCTATGCCAGATTCCAGACATAGAGCTGTATATATATGTATGTATATATAGATAGAGCGAGGGAAAGAGAGAGAAAGAGATTTTAAAGAGCAAAAGATTTTAAGAGTTAAAGTTGGGATTGCCACGTCTTGGGGCATCAAAAGTGGGGAAGTTCTCTATGGGGCAAAAGTTTTAGTGTACGTGTGTGTGTGTGTGTATTGTTTTATATCATAAGTATATATATATATATATATGTATTATAAAATCTCTAAACAGCCATAAAAGTCAAAAGTTCTTATATTGTATTTATCGAAATTATCTATCAATGGGATTTGTTTTTACTCTTTTACCTTTTACTTGACTAAAAATTCAGTTATTTAACGGTTTGAAATCGTAACTCGATTGTTTTTTACTCTATATATATATACTATATATATGTATATAGATATAAATACAAATTTGCGGCTCATTGTGTTAAAGTTAATTGTTTGGTCTTGAGACGGTGTGTTGCATGCATGCCTGCCCCTAACGCTGCTAAACAGGGGTAGTCCCTATGCACATATCGATATATATATATATATATATGATTACACATTAACATTGAATTAGTTGCTTAAAAAGGTACGCATATCTGAATAAGTTTATATAACTTCATAGTTAGTACTTGATATATAATATTTATATATATATATATATACGATATATTGCATGCCATATACCATGCAGATATAGTTATATATATATATATATTTGCTAAATGTATCGGTGTGCTTGGTTTTTGATATAAGAAGTATTTTGCTTAAGACTCTCGCTTGACCTTGATCTTTATCTATATATATATTTATTTGGACACCAAGTGGAAAAACATTCAATACACATGATTAAGATACTAAAAATAAGTAAGTTTTAAGTGTGTGACTCGTTGGCTTGGATTTCCCATGATTTGTGTGTAAGTTAGCTAAAGACGTTCCTATCAAATCGTTGTTTTAATGTTGACGCGGGGGGAGGTTAAGGCCCAGGGAATGTACAAGCTGAATTAGTATTATTATTACAGATTTTTTATTAACTTTACTCGCTTACAGCCAATTTGGACAGAGAATGCGAGCAGATCTGCCTCAGTTCTTAGAGCTCAAGCGTCAACTCAGCTCTGCCCTTTGGGCAACGCTCAACTGTAAGCGAGTATTGTGCAGTCGATAACGCCCGACTGCAACTTGTTCATTTCGCTTCATTCAATTATGTTATGTTAGGTGATTCCCTCGTTTTTTGCCCGGCAATTCGTTGTCTAACCCATGCTTTTAGGTATCTAAAATATATAACTATATACTCGTATCTATATATATTAGCTTAGCTACATGCTACAAGTGAAAATGTATATATCACTATATATATATAGTGCAGAGTGAGTGTGAGAGGGTGGCGATTATGCTATAAGACTTGGTGCCCAACAAAGAAAAAAACTAATCTAAATATTGTAAATGTGTGCGCGCTTTGATTATCGTTCTTTGGTTGTTGTTTGCAATTGTTGTTGTTGCTGTTGTTGTTGTTGTTTTTTTGTTTTCGTTATTATATTTCGCTCTTAACTATATGTTTTATTGACTATTGGTTTATCGATTCCATTCGTTTTGCTTGCATATAAAAATATTGAAATTCTCATTTCTTGTGTTCAAACGTCGCACGAATTACACTAATGCCTAAAAGTTAATGCACACACACACACACACAGCTATCCATATACGTTATAAATATGATTCAGTTAACTCTAGTCCACGTACATATGTATGTATATAAAAAGCAAATCCCAATAAAGTGCCATCATCTAAGTTGCATTACGAGCTAATCAAATATATATATTATATATATTATGTATATTCATTTAAAACATATTGTTTCGATTACGTTTGCATCACGCTTTACACACTAAAATACAAGAGTTCTATATATATTCATATATATATTCATATATATATTATTCATATATATATTCCAGTTAAATCAGCAAAAAGGTACGATCAATTTGTTAGACGATTTTTTATAATTTTTAGCTTTTCGTGTTTTATAATTCAATATTTCTGTATCTTTAGTTGGAATCGTGGAATCGAACTAGCCGCTAGTTTAAATATTATAGTTATATGTATATATATAGATATACATATATATATGTATATCTCATAACGTATATATTCATTACTTTGTCTGTTAGGTAGGAAATATGCTAGTCTTATAAATTTCACACATCAACATATTTTTCTTTTCGTTTTCTTTTTCTTGGTTATTCGAAATATTTTGTATTTAATAAAATATAGTGTATATATATATATATATATGTAATTTTGTTTGTTTTTCTTTTGTTAATATGTATTTGTATTTGTTTTGCTTATGTAAATATATCGTACTTAGTTGTATTTTGTATTTATTTAAAACATCTAAATATCAATCCGAAACACAATTTCAAGATTCGATTCTTCAAAATTTTCTATTCAAATGCAATATATTTGTAGGTATATGACCAAGCTTGAGGGTTATCTATCAAAATTTGATGTTAACTTTTAGTTTGTTTTCCTTTCTTTGTTCTAGTCGAGTCAAGTTTTCATTTCATGAAAAATAGAGCTTGGGGCTAATCCGTGCTGTGGCTATGAGGCAGATACTCTATTAATAAAATTGTCCTATTACAATTTTCTATAGAGCCAGAGAAATTGAGTTTCAAATTCGACATCGAAATTGGATTCAGGAGACGCCAAAAATACAATTTAAACAATTTTTCCAATTCACAATGATCGATATCGCCTATAATACCAAACGATGTTCGATCAACTATTCCAAACATAAATATTGAAGGAGTTTTCGAACGGTTATCAAATACATAGGAAAAATAAAATATTGATGGCAAAAACTTGAATGCCTTGCATCTGGTGGGTTCAGCTCAGGGTAAGCTAATGAAGCTATAACAAAGGAAGAGGGCAGAAGATCGTAGCTAACAATGATTGTGCGATTTCCTCTGCGTGCTTGCATGGATTTGAACCTGAATTCACATTTCTAATGCATTCAGGTGGTTATGGAAAACCCTCAGAACTTAGTTGCTATGCATATACCTAATATATTGATTTACATATCTATATTTTATGTACGAGTCTAAGAAAAACACGTAGAGAGAGCGTAGAACTATTTTTGTTTCCTTTTAATCTAAGACGATTTGCGAGCGCCAACAAAGCTTTGAATTATTATATATATATAGATATATATGTATATCTAACTAGGTGTAACTCGTTTCCATATGTTTTGGGTTTTTTCGGCTTTTTGTTGTTTTTTAAAAGAACAAAATCTAATTATGGACGGGTTCTTATCAATCTTCTTTGTCAGCGTCAAATGTTATAAACGTTTTTTCTTCGTTTCGTTCAAAATCGAATGCAAATTGTTGTTCGGTGTATCTTAAGCACTATAACTACTTGTTTCAATTATTATTGGTATTCGGTTGTTGTTGTTGTTGTGTTTTAAGCTTGTTAAATGCACATAACTTGCGTATGAAACACATTCCAAAGCGACAAATTATCTCGAAAAGCTCATCAAATTTGGTTTTTTGAATTGGTCAAACAACGTGTGTGTATGTGTATGTGTGTGTCTATGTGTGTGTGTATGTGTTTGTTGTGCGTGTGCGTATTGGAAATGAATTAACCAACTATTGGCAACTATAGAAACCTGATTCAGAGTAAACTAAAATTAGGTATATATATAACCATATCTTATATGCATATATATATATATATATATACATATATATCATATATGCACATATACACCTGCAGCTGTAGCCTAACCAATTCGTGATGAGCTTCAAGACAAACTAAAGCAAATTCTAAATATATATCTAGATATATATAGATACATATATCTATCATTTTTGATATATCAGTTAAGTAGTTATAAAATTGTCCCTTTTTTCATCATCTTCTTCTTATGTTTATTTAAAATTAATTTTGTTGGTGGGATATATATTTTGTATTTGTTGTTCTCCTTGATTTGCTTTTTGTTTAAACTTTTGATTAGCTTTTTGACTTAGTTGATAAAACTAAAAGAAAATATTTAAAAAACCATATAAAATTATAAAGAAAACAAGGCAATGAAAATATGCTTTCGTTAATCGTATATATATATATTTATGTTGTTGTTGTTGTTGTTGGTTTTTGTATTTTATGACATATTTGTAAACATTTATGTTAATAGTAAATTTATATGTTTTGTGGCTATATAATATTTATATATATATATAGATATATATATATATATAAATATATATGTGTGTGTATGTGGGTGTGGGTTATACAATATAAAAATTTTATGCAAGTGTGCGAAATACAAAATTAAAATATTTAAACAAATTTAAAATATATATATTTATATATTTATATAGATGCGTGTAAAATGATAGGCAAATCAGGTTTTAGTACATTTAGAAATACGTTCAATCGTATGATATTTCAAGTTTATATTTATATATATATATATATATGTAGTACACATATCGTATTTAATGTTCGTTTGTAAATTGATTTCTGTTTAAGGCTACACAGTTAAAACTTTTGTTTATTCCTTTTCGTTTAATTTAAAACGCTTGCTTAATTACAAACTTTAGTTAGATATTTATTTATATATATATTTATGTGTCTATGTCTGTTTTTTTTTTTAATTTGTTTAGTGAGTGTTATTTATATATTTATATATATTTAAATTTTCTTCTTATTTTCTTTAAGTCTATTAACGTTTCGTTTTTGTTACATTTAAAGCGTTTTTTCTGCTTTGCTTTTCTATATATAAAAAAACACATTGAGTAGAAATTGAAATGTTCTTTGTTTAAAGTTATTAATTATAGTTTATATATTTTATGCATATATTAGTTAGAGAAGAAAAGGAAACTAAACATGACAAGCACGAGACGCTTTCTTTACTTGTTAAATATATATTTTATGGTCCATAAAATGTCTATCAAAAAGAAACAAATCAAAACGCCGCTGCCAACTGACAGCCATGGCTATGCAGCTGAAGCTATAGCTATAGCTACATCTAGATATATATATACGAATATATATCTGTTACGATTTATCATTTAAAGTCACAACACTAAACATCTAGCATTAAGTTTACATATATTAAAAAGGAAATTTCAAACTTGTTCAAAATCAAAATGAAAAATTAAACGAATTTTGTTGTTTGCCTTTTTGTTTAGTCATTTTCTGTGTGTACTAAATAGTTAACATATATTAATAATATTCATATGCATACGCCATATATATATATATGCTTACAATTAATTAGTAATTTGTAATTTGTTTTGTTTGTTTAAATCATCTTCTTCCTGGTTTTACTGGCTAATTACGACAAGGACAAAAATTCCGACATCAATTTGTATTTTGCATCGACTTTTTAAAAACTACATCACAATAATTATATGCTAGACTTGTTTACCAAATAGATCAGCTTGTTTTCTTTATTTATATATATATATATATATATATATATATATATTGATTTGAATATTACATTTAGTTCGTGCACAGCTGGAGTACAATAGATGCATGCATTAATAAACACAAATTTCAATTACATTTTACTTGAATTTTTACATAATTCATATACATATACATATGTTTATATATATTTGTAGTATCATAATCGGAAGTGCCCACAGTTCTAATTCAATTCAAACATAAAAAAGGATTTGACAAAAAATGTTTACGACTAACTACAAAATACGCTTTAAGAAACCTAATTAACAAGAAACATTACAATCATATATGTAGATATATATATATATCTCTATATATATAGGTAGTTAGTATCGTATCGTATAGAGTTAGCATATCATAGTTGCCATACAAACAAAAGGTAAGAAAATCTCTGCGTTTACCGAACATATTTCCAATGATAGTTTAAAGACACAAAATGTAAGATATAAGACTAAATAAGAAACATGTTTCAAAAGAGACTACAAACTGTTCGATTATAGCTACATTGCTTTGACTTTTTGTACTTATAAGTGTTTGTTGTTGTTGTTGTTTCAAAATTCATGAAAGAAAAGCAGAAAGTAAACTAAACGCAGAGAAACTTAAACTAAAAGAAAAACCCAAGTTTCTGGGTAATTGAAAATAGAAATTATTTCTTAACTTTCTTCTTGTTTATTTTATAAGTAAATGACGCTTAGGTGTTTTCCAACACTGACCTGGTACCTGATCTGATTTTAAAATCCATTATATTATATATATATATAAAGTTATTGCTAAATACAATGCATCTAATTTGTTATACGTTTGTACAAAGCCCCAGATATATTTATTTTGTAGGTTTAGCTTCTTACATTTTAAGTTCTATGAGAGTGTGTGTGAGTGTTGGTTAACGCAACAAAAAAATAGGTCTGTATATGTCTAGGTTTATTAGCTATCATATATCGCATGTCAGTTATCAGTTATTTTTAGATATCGCTAGGTTTAACTACTATATATTGTTCATATATACATATATATATATATATATGTATATATATATATGTATGCTTTGATTGCTAGTAAGGTTTTTGCGGTATATTTGTTTTTGTTGTTTATGATTATCTCACTAAAGTTATTTATTTTTCCCCTTTTTTCTGGGTTACTATAATTTATCTCGTTTTCTTTTGTTGTTGTTTATTATTTGTTGTAAAAAGGCAATTTTTTGCATAACGTTGTTGGTTTTGTTGTTGCTGTTGTTGCATATTTAATTGTAATTCATGAGGTACTTGCTAAAAAAGTCTAAAAAAATGTTACTATTCTTTAGCACTAAGTATTTTCTTCGTCTTCTTGTTGTTGTTGTTTCACAAACATTACTTTTGTTTAGCTTAAAATATTGTTTTAGAATTTTTGCAATAATTTGCGTGTGTGTAGTATATATATATATATATACATATATATATAATATTAAGATTAAGATTAAGATTTAGTTTTTGTTGTAGTTTTACATATATGTATGTGTGTGTGGGTGTCTGCATGTCTTAGTATCATAAGTTTCTATCGAATACATAATTTAGCGTACTCTTATATATTATAAACATATATAGTTATAGTATGCACTTTGCAGTTCTAATAAAAATATACAACACACATAGTGAAACGCTTTAGTTTTTTCTTCTTTTGCTTTTGGAAAATCTCTCAATTTTCGCTCGATTATGTTGTGTGTGTGTGTGTTAATTACATATGTGTATGTAAGCTGTTGCACTTTACACGACAAACTGCGCGTAGAAAATGCTTAACATTATGTTATTTAAAATGGAAAAAAATTGGAAATCTTAATTTAAATTAATCAATCGTAATTCGCAATTGAATTAATGAAAAATCGACAATCTTAAGTATTGACGAAATTAAAAAAAAAAACAACTTAAAACGATTTCAACGTTTGCGGCAACTCTTGTTGCGTGCAACACTTATTGTTGTTGTTGTAGTAGTTGTCGTCGTCGTCGTCGTCGTCGTTGTTGTTGCGCCTGTCTCTTGCAACATGTTACTGTTGTACTGTATGATGCTCTGCTGCATGAGCATCATAAACCACCAGCATTGCGTCAGCTGCAGCCTCTGCAATTCCTGCTGCTCCTCAAAGTTGTTAGTGTTGTTGCAGTTGTTGTTGTTGCTGTCGCCGCCATCAACCGAGGCCACAAAAGATCTAAATGAGCACAAGCATAAGAGCATTTGATTAGTAAACTCTTTGTTCTAGACTAATATATATAGAAAACCAGTTGAAATTGATGTCTAGCTGGCATTATCGACTCACTCGAGCATCAATCAATCAATCAATCAATCAAGTAATCAAGTTCTACGCTCTGTGTGTGATTAGTTAGGAAAGGAAGCTGTGTTCTTGTTGTAGTTGTAGTTGTAGTTGTTGTTCTGGTTGTTGTTCTTGTCAGTGGTGGCCTCTGGCATCCTCGCGTCAACCCTCGTGCACCCTACTTCAGCAAGCTACTCAGCACCATACCATATGTTGGTGGGCGCAAAGTGCGCCGCATGCTTGCTGGCAGCTACCTGGGCGGGACTCAATGGTCCGAATTGGCTATACTGTGTGGGGATTTGAATGTGAGCCGGCAGCGGATGGGATGGTATGACCTGTGAAATTACAGCAATTAGTGAAATATCATATATGATAGCTTTAATTACTTGATATTACTCGAGTAATTATGGAGTAGAGCTTAATGTAATTGTAAGCAACTGAGCAATATAAAATAATCAATGACATAGTAAGTAAAGCTCCGTAATTACTTTCCAATTACTCTAAATTACTCTAGTATTTATGGAATAATTTCATTTGATTGAATGCAATAGTGTAGCTCATTCCAAATAAACAACAGAATCACATTCCAATTACTTTTGTATTTAAAATTAATTGATTTTGGTAATTACAGGTAATTACATGCATTGATAGAAAGAAATTTTGTTTAAAATGCAATTTGTAAATTATCAACACCCACCTGTCGGCTGGAGCTATTGTGGGCTGGTGGTGGGGCAACCACCGCTCGGTTCGCATAGGCGTATGTGGGCGCTGCCTGGGATACATAGACGGTGGGTCTTCGATACATATCGCCCTGTGCATATATGTCTGTCTGCAACATAGCAGCGGCTGTCGATGACGGTGAGCCGCCCAGCGGCGTGCCCGCCTGATGATGATGATGATGACTGTGGCTGCTGTGATGATGATGTGGCGGCCCAGCGGATGGCTGTGGGGCAACACCACCTCCACTTCCACCTCCACCACCACCACCAGCAGATGCCGACGCTGGCGGAGGCTGCGATGGCTGGCGATAGACCTGGGGTGGACCCCACGACGGTGGACCGACGCTGGCTGCAGCGGCAGCAGCTGCCGCAGCTGCAGCAGCCGCAGCGCTGATCGATGAGGAGCCGCTCGAGCTGCTCTTCGAGTGGGCCAACGGTGGTGCAACAGTGGGTGCCACATAGTTAACAGGCGCCACAGAGGGCGCCTCGCGCTTGGGATGTGCCAGCGGCATGGCGCCTGCACTCGAACCAGCTGCCCAAGAGCTGCGCTTCGTTTCCAGTTGCAGCTGCGGCTGCTGTTGGGGTGGATAATCCGGATAGAATTCGGCTGGCTCCTGCTTGGTTGGAATATGCGGCAGGCTGACTACAGGCGGCGGCGGCGGTGCTTGCTGCTGCTGTTGTTGCTGTTGCACTTGTATCTGCACCTGCGGCGGCGGCTGCGGTTGATAGTTGCACTCGCTCTGCGCCATGGCCAGAATGCGTTTCTTTTGAGATTGCCCCGGCTCGTATTTGATGCTGGGCTGCGGCTGTAGCTGTGGCTGGGCTTGTGGCGGCGGCGGCTGATAGTGTGGCGTCTGCTGTGACGGCTGCACCTGCACCTGCTGCGGCGGCGGCGGTGGTTGTTGGTGGTGATGATGATGATGTTGCTGCTGCTGCTGTTGCTGTTGTTGCGGCTGTTGCTGATGATGATGATTCTTGGGACTGCTGCCAGTGGGCACGGCGAGAGCTGCGGCGGCTGCTGCATGATGACGTCGTCGCGCATCCTCCGGATCGTGATCACCTACGGTAACGCATGGAATTACTAGATGGACGTGCTGTTGTTGCGTTGACTTATGACGACTGAGATGCGACTGAGACGTGGTAGGGGCAGAGGAGGACGAGGAAATATCAGGGGCAGCAGCTACGGGATTGGGACAGAGGTTAGCAGCAGAGGACGAGGACGAGGATGAGGGGTTGTGTATTGTGGTGCTATTCATGGAAATGGGTGCGGGATTTAGCTGTAGACTATGATGGTTATGGTGGTGTAGTGGTTGAGGTGGTTGAGGTTGTTGTTGGTTGGAAGTGGAAGCAGAATTGGAAGTGGTGTGATGACTGTTGTTGTTGCTAATGTTGTTGCTGTTGTT
Organism: Drosophila hydei; assembly: GCF_003285905.1. Classification (NCBI taxonomy): domain Eukaryota; kingdom Metazoa; phylum Arthropoda; class Insecta; order Diptera; family Drosophilidae; genus Drosophila; species Drosophila hydei. The sequence continues at coordinate 564,662 of NW_022045848.1, forward strand.
GTTGCCATTGCTGTGGGCGCCTGACTGATAGCAAGTCTGTTGCTGTTGCTGATGCAGTTGATGCTGCTGCTGCTGCTGCTGCTGTTGTTGCTGTTGCGCGCAGTTGTCTAGAACAGCAGCAGCATATCCATTGCCATTTCCATTTCCACTTCCGCTTCCGCCCAGCGAGCCTGCATGATGATGATGATGATGATTATTATTGCTACTGTTACTGCTATTGCTACTGCTACTGTGGTGAGGAGGAGGCGGCGGCAACTGCTGTTGCGGTTGCTGCTGACTGCTACTGTTATTGTTAATGTTAATGCTACTGTTGCTGCTGTGATGCTGCTGCTGTAGCTGCTGTTGCTGTTGCTGCTGCTGCTGCTGCTGCTGCTGCTGTTGCTGCTGTTGCGGCTGGCTGTTGCTGTGGTGACTACTGTGATGGCTATGATGGCTATGATGATTAGCTCCGCTACTGCCGCCCAGCTGGCTGTTACATTTGCTGGCCAAACGTTGACTGCTGCTGCTGTTGCTGGCATTCGCGGAGCTGTTCGAGTTGGACATGGAACTGTGTTGTGCATTACCATAATTAACGGCCTGATGTTGCGCATGCAACGGCTGTCCGCCACTGCTGCGGCAATGCGAATTGCTCGAGTGCTGCTGTGGCTGCTGCTGCTGCTGCTGCTGTTGATGTTGCTGTTGTTGTGGATGCTGCTGATGTGGATGCTGGTGCTGCTGCTGCTGCTGCATTAGGCTGCTGCTCGTCTGCGACTGCGCGTGTGCACGCTGCTTGACTGGCTGCACAGCTGCATCGGCTCCCTCATCCTCGCTGTCCGAAATGGTGATTACATCGCCCACGACAGCTGTCGGCGAGGGCGTGTCATGAATGGTGATCGTTGGCTGCTTCACGTGCGGCTGCTGATGCGCATGCAACGGCGGCTGGCTGCTGCCATGATAACTGACGGCCGAGCCACCGCCATTGCCACTGCAATTGCTAACCACAATATGATGGCCGGCGCTGTTGTAGGCGCTGCTGCTGCCGTGCGGAGCATGCGCCACCGGTGCATGATGATGCGAGCTCGATGAGCTGCTGCCACTGGCATTGATAATGTCTGAAAGGCAAAGATGAACAGATTAATAAGTGAAGACTAGCTTAGATTAAGCCTATGCTTGTCTAAGGTTAATATTCGTATCTAATATGAATAGGAATGTCGTGTAGCCCCACCGATATTCGTGAGAAATTTATTAAATATCATTAGATGCTATAACAGCTATGGAATAGCTAACTTTAATACATATTAATTTGAATAGATAACAATTTGATATACAACACAAAATTGTCAAATGTCAACAAGAAAATGCTGCTCAAGTGGGCCACAAGTTAAAGCGAAAGAAACAGACAAAGTTAACTATATAGAATGGATGGGTCACTCAATGCTCAGCTCAGAGTGGCTGATATGATTGATGATAATGTCAGCTACAAGACTATAACGCGGCATAACCAACTGATTAGCCGACACTCACTGCTCGCTGATGAGGCAGAGCTCGCGACGACGGCGCCAGCGGCGCCTGCGCCATAGCCTCCTCCTCCTCCACCGCCGTAGTTGCAATTGTGATGGGCGTGGTACTGCGGCGAAACGTGTGTGGCGCGCTGATAGCGCTGCTGATGCGGCGGCGAGCTCTCCTTGACGCGCTTCTTCACTGGCGACAGCTGCTGATGCTCCTTCTTCTCGTGACGCGGCACACGATATGAGCTGCCCTTGCTACAGGAAGAACGGGAGAATTAGATGCGGCTGAAACCGAGAGAATGCAACCAGGATACTCACGCTAGATGATGGGCCGGCGACTCCTTCTTGAGATCGTTGCGCGGCAAGTTGAGATGATGTTTTGGATAGATCTCTTCCACATTGAAAAGCGACGTCGAGTCGACGATCAGCGAATGCGCCGGCGCCTGCTGCGGCCAGGATGGCACCAGAGCCATCTGCCGACCAGTTTGCGGCCAGGCCACGCCGCTGGCCTGCACACGATTGGTGAGCAGCATGCGCTGCCCGGAGCTGGGCTCCACCATGGACACGGGCACGGGCACATTGACATATTGCTGCGGCGGCACCTGCAACGGCGGCTGCATCGTGGCACTGCCCACAACGACATGCTTGGTGGGACTGGGCATGGCCTGATACGAGGGCGGACAGAGAATGTTGGACACCAGCTGATGCTGGAACGTATCGGTGCGCGCCTGTGGATACTGTCGTGCCACATTGCGACCGCCATAGATCTGATAGAGGCCCTCGTAGGCCAGTGGGCGGCCATCGCGCACTAGGCGCTGCACCTGGCTGGTCAGCTGATTGTTGATGGTGAAGGTCATGTTCTCCGTGCTGCTGGGCACAAAGTTGGTCACCAACGTGGGAGCAGGTTGTACGCTGAACAAAAAAACGGAGAAAGTGTAAGCAAATACCTAACATTAAGAAGAGCAGCAGCAGTCTGCCTGTCTACTCACGTATGGAAATCGCCACGTCGGCACACCTCCATCATTTGCACCGAGGCCTTAACATTGTTGCAATAGACATAATCCACCAGGTGGGTGAGCCGCGTGAAGCTGTGATTCAGCGCCTCCGTTGGCGTGAGCCGTCGTTCCTGATCAATGGTTAGCATGCGCTTGAGTAGATCAATGAATTCACGACGGTCCGTCTTCTCGGCCAGCAGCTGCCCGCCCTCCAGGTCCGTGGGCACATTCACCTGCCCAATGTCGTCCAGGCAATTGAAAATATACTTGCGCGCCTCCTTGCTCTTCGTATTCGTTTCCGCCTCATGCTCCTCGGTGGTCTTCAAGCGCCAAAATGGATACGTGGAGTCCACGTCTCGATAGAAGAACTTCGACGTCTTCGAGGCGCTGTTCAGCATGTGCTCCGTGGGCAGGCCCTGTGTTTGCGATATGTAGCGGATCTGATCAAACTCAGAGCTGCCCGGATACAGTGGCCAGCCCAGAAAGAGCTCAGCAACCACACAGCCCAGCGACCACATATCGATGGCCTCGCAGAACGGCAGACCCAAGATAATTTCTGGTGCCCGATAATAGCGCGACTGCAAATATGTGTTGCAAACGGTCTTGCTCACATGCGAGGCACTTCCAAAATCAATGACCTTTACGCGATACGGCTGACGCACTGGGTCCACAAGCATTATGTTCTCCGGCTTCAAATCGGCGTGAATCAGACCCAATTGCTTCAGCTTCAACAGGGCAGTTAACACCTGACAGAAAGGGAGAAAGAGAGTTTACGTAAAGGCCTTTTTATTAGTTTGCCTACTCCAGCTTGTCTCACCTGCTCCAGTATGGGTCGTATGTACTTCAAGGGCAGCGGCGAGAACTTGTTTTGCTTGAGAAAGTCGTAAAGATTCTGTTCGAGCATCTCGAAGACCAGGCAGGTGTGATTCTTATGCTGAAAGCACTCGAAAGCGCGCACAAAATTGAACTCATCCGCATTCTCCTGGCTGAGCCGCGACAGTATCGAGACCTCAATCTGGCCTTGACGCGCGTACGATGGATGATTCTTTAAGATTTTGATAGCGACGATTTCGGAAGTGCCGCGCTTCCAGCACTTGACCACCTGGCCAAAGGTGCCGCGACCCAGAAATTCCAGGACCTGAAAAGAGTCAGTAAAGATGAGTCAGTTCAATTAGTTCAGCAGTTCATAAGCCATCATAAATGATTTATTTAGATCAATTAATCAATTGTTCATGACTAGTTCTAGTTCAGTTCATTGAACAAGTTCATAGTTCAAAGTTGACTAGTTCATTTTTATCGTATTATTAATGGAACACCTCTAGTTTTTAGTCAATTTCAATTCAAGTTGATCAACTGCACTGGATTGTTCATAAATCACTGAACCAGTTCACTAGTTCTTTTAATGAACTACTAAATGAAACAAATACTATTCAGTTAATCCTGATTTAAAGAGCATCATGCACTTTGAACGCATGAACTAGAGTATTATTCAATCACTGAACAAGTTCACTAGTTCACTTTAATGAACTAGTATGTGAAACAAATCTACTGTTCAGTTAATCCTTAGCGATACATATTGATCAGAGCATGCATCAGCCTGATCGATATATATATATATATATACTTAGTTCATGATCACTGAACCAGTACACTAGTTCACTTGTATTGGAACTGTACTATGTGTACGCACCTCATATTCCGCAGACAGCGAGTAGAGCACTTCGTGCTGCACCAGTTGATAGTCGCCATCGGCTCCGCTGCTGGAGCGCTTGCTGGGGGGCTGCGTATTGGCATGGCCCCCCGATGTGGCAACCTTAGCGTGCGCCGTTTTGAGGCTGCTGCTGCCACTGCTGTTGCCGTTGCCGTTGACGCCTCCGCCGCTGCTGCTGCTGCTATTGCTCACAATATTATGAGCGGCTGCTGCTGCTGCTGTTGCTGCTGCTGCTGCTGCTGCCGCTGCCACTGCCGCTGCCTGCGCCTGGTCGTGCCGCAACTCAACGCTGCCGCCGTTGTACGAGTCCACGCAGCCGCAATCGCAATCTGAAATTAGAGAAAACAAACATATTATATGGAATACATGAAAAAAGTGTCTCTCTAGTTGCAACAACCTCTTCTTAGTAAACGCCTAATAACCGAGGATAACATTTTCCCCAATGTTTTCTTTGAAATTCTCCTCGAGCCGCGCAAACTGTGCAACAGCTCAGGCAATTGTTAACTGCGAGCAGCGCGCAGCTCACGGCAGACCAGACACCGTTACAGACTACATACATACACACATATATATAGCATATATATACACACATATATCTCTGTCAGAGCTGACAAAGAAAACGACACGAATTGCAAACGCGCATTTTGGCCAATTGAAACAGTCGCAAATATGGCTGACAAGTCACAATGATTATAATTGAAATAAAGCTATTTCACCTGAATAAAGACACCTATATATATGTGCAATACATATATATGCGCCATAAGGAAGCTCATCTGTATATATATTGTGTATATAGGATATTTACCCAGGCAGATCTTCAACCATGGCTGCAGGTATCTCAGAGTCATCATGTTGCTATGCAGGTATGTATATACATACATACATATATATACATACATACATATATATATATATATATATATATATATATATACACATACGCATATACACACATATGTATCTATATATAATACAGACATACTTATACATTTGACTAAATTAAATACGCCAACTTAGTTTGAGTGCATAAAACGTTTAGAACTCAAGTTTTAGGGCTACAAACGCCTTGAAGATACTGCCACACCCCCACACCATGGCGCGATGCAATATACTCCTTTCATTTCATGAGCGAGTATAAAGAGGAAGAGATGCAGATATCACATCAGATCAGTTTCCGATTCTTATTATATTATCAATCTGTCAATGCATCTATATTTACATTTACCTCTAAACAACGTTTCTAATTTCTAATTAGAAGCAGCCAGAAGAGCTAGGCTACAATCGTCTGAATTGTGGCTATAGTTCAGCTGTAAAGATATATCTAATTCATAGTATCAATGTAAGCAATGCCAGTTTATATGCATGTCGGTGGTTTATTGATTTCTAAGCCATTTCGAACATTTCAATTACTGAGCGTTCCAGTTAGAGCTTCGCCAGTGCGCAACAGCTGCATTCCTTATTAGTGTCCATAGGTCAAAGTTCAGCGCCAATTACTTCATTCATGATAATTCCTGGCCTTTCACACAATATGCTCGTTCCTTTCCTTCTGCACACCCATTGCCCTTACCACCTCGCCTCAGTAATTATCTCATATTAGACATCGTTGACTTCTGTCTTGTTGCAGCTAAATTTAGAACTGGTTAAGTAGGATCATGGCGCCCACCCGCCCCGCTTATTACATAATTTAATTAATTTGCGTCAGAGGACATTCGATACGAATGCGAGAGAAAAAGACATAAAAATAGCACAGGACGACGAGAAAACACGGAAAATAAAAAGAATTTTCTATATCGCGAGGGAGGCAAGGCGAAGCCTGGGAAATTCTATAGCAACCAGCTGAAGGTCGTTCAAAGGAGCAGAGGCAGGGCCAAGGGGCAAGGGGGAGGGCAAAGGGCAGCCGTGGCGGGTGCCAACTTGGCCTGCGGCTTCTACCATCAGCCGGACACAAAATGCGACTGCGAGTTGTAATCAAAACGAAATTTGAGGACACACGCGATGCCAATGTCCTATACAAACAGGGGGCGTGGCAGCTGCGAGAGCGAGGCGAACAACATTTGAATGTGCCTGAAAATTTATGGCGCAGCGAGTGAAAACTAAATGCAATAAATTATGCAAAGCCCGATGAGGAATAGCGCACAATTCGAAGAGCCAAATTGAAACTGAAAGGTTAACTTCAAATGGACAAAGCTTCTAAATTGCCTAATATATACCCTGTACTAAGCTAATGCATTAACTAAGAATATAAGAGAGTGTGAACTATTCAGCCACAACTGCAATTTGAGCACTTTTGTATGTAAATCGATATTTATCGATAAATAACTGACAATCAATAACATCTGTGGAAAAAGCTATCACAAAATAAAATTTGATCACGTAAATACTATAAAGTAACTCTCTTTTATAAAACTCAACCGATTTTTATTTATATTTCATTAAATCAACTTTTATCGATTTACGAGTTGTCGATAACTGAAAGGTTTTTTGGCTTTTGATGTGCCAGAATATGACATTTGAACACAATTTAAATTATTTACAACTCAATTCTCAATATTTATGTAGAAATGGATAACTATCGAAAGCTAACTTATCGATTTCCACATATCAGAAATGCTAATAAAGAAGAGTCTTCATATTGACAAATTGTAATTAGTTAAGTTCTTATGAGCTAAAGTTCTAACAGACATCTATTTGATATCGATATCGATATCGATTTATCAGCTATAACTGATCTGTTCAGTATAGCCTTGTAACTATCTGTCCTTTGACATAACTGTCAAGCATAAGGCGTATTCAAGCAGCAACAGTATTTGCTCCCAAGGTCAAATGTCGGACAATCGTACAAATTGAGTCAAGCGCCCAACCACCGAACCACCTAATCGCCTACCCGCCCCGCTGCCTGACTGAAGGCTGCAAGCAGCCAAGGCGAACGCCAATGGCCAAGGACTTACCGAGGATTTTGTATAACGAAATCTTTGGTTCACGTGGCGCTGCCACATGTCACATGCTGTATGCTGCATGCTGCATGCTGTATGCTGTACGCCACCCGCTGCAACAAGTTACGTGTCTAGCCCCGCTCGTCCAACGGTTTGACATCTATTTGCATATTTATTGTTGAGTTGCACAATAAATCGAATTCGCTTACGCAAATCTCTGCCGCAGTTGCAGTTGCTACCTCTCACCCACCCGCTCTCCACTTGCAACGTGACGCAGTTTTGGCAAACAAAAACGAAACGTTACGGTTGTCGTTGTTGTTGTTGTTGTTGTTGCTTGCCTTTTGCCGTTTGCCTTAGCCGCAGCTTGTTGCATAAATCGCGACTCAACAGAGTGTAAAGCGACGACGAGAAGCGGCATCAAGCAAGGGGCGTGTTATGCGGGTGTTGAACGTAACGGTAGCTGCTATAGAGAACAAAAGCGAAACTCTCGCTCCCCTCTCTTGCCCCTCTCTTGCTTATATAAGGAAACTTTTGTGTGCTAATGATATCGGGAGGCTGCTAGGCGCAAGTTATATATGAGATGTTTTCTCGTAATTGAAATTTGATGGGAATTTATGGAAGCGTTTAGGAGCAAGTATATTGTAATCCGCATATTACCTTCCTGTGATATGGACCTATGTGTATAGTCTTGGCTTTACTATGCTAAGAGTGCTCTAGTCGGAATGTCCGACTCGGGAGATACCCGGAAACCAACGCTGTTATTTTGAAATCCCCTAATCAGTGGGCTCAGGTTAAAAACAAGAGTTTATCTTCTACATGCACATTTTTATGTATCTAGCAGAAAGATATAGCTATGTATTGGCTATAGCAATAAGAGCGATCTTCGATAAATTAGGAATGACTATTGCTTAAGCTATTCAAAGGCTATATTTGTTTACCCATTTATCAGCTCTGGCATATTTGCGTTCCAGCACATTCCCGGTTTTCCTGTAAGTAATATAAAACAGTGACTAGTGCGAGTTATCGCTTGCCCTCGCTCATTATCGGTTATCGGTTATCGGCTTGGGTTTATATTACTGTTGTTGCTCTCGACTGGGCCAGCAAAGTAATTAAAGCTCTCCCATAATTTTTGTAATTGCAATTCAAGAGATAACAGCTATTGACAGTTTATATGTGTGGGCGGATTATGACAGCTGCACGTGTAGATGCTATATAATAATAATTATGGACAGAGATTGAAGCAAAGTCAACTCTCAGTTAATTCTAAGTAAACAACAGGAAAAACCAGAGCTAAATAGAATAACTATCTAAGGCAAAGCCGTAGGTGAAAGTTGGGGCAACACAACTTTCTTAAATGCATATGTAAATTGAATTTCATGTTGCATGTTGCAATTGGCGAAAACGCGACGCAGACAGCGGAAGTCGAGGGTGCCGACAACAAAAGAGTTGCCTTTAAAGCAGCCACGATAAATGCTTTAAACAACAAAATATTTTAAAAGCTCAAAACGGAAGCGGAAAGATAAGAAATGCTCGAAAAGAAAGACGTGAAAACAGAAGAAGGCAAAATAAAGAAATTAAATAAAATAATCATAATTTCCAGAAGCAACAGGTTTTATGCCATGAAAATGTTGACGGCGAATAGCGCTGATTAATGGGAAGCAAAACAATATACATGTTGACAAGACAAATGTAGCGGGCGAGGTTTAGGAGGAGGAGCTGTGCAAATATTTGTTGCTCAAAATGAGAGCAACGCACGCACAAGCATTTCAACATGTCAACAACAATAGCAGCAGCAGCAACAATGTTGCTGCATAATTGCGCTTATGTTGCCAGAACATGTCAGAACCATGGAGAAAGTTGCACTGCAGGCGTCTGCAGTCGCGACAATAATTGGGCGAATTCAAGTTGTGCTTGGGCGCATGTTGCCAAGCAGCTTGCGAGCGAATTTACACACGGTTTTTGCAGCATTTTTCCAATACAGGCAAAATTTACATAATACAACAACAATGATAACTCATGCGTTGCTATTGCACACCTCAGCGAGCAGAACTGTTAATGCCAAAAAAGAGCCTAAATGAAAACTGGCGCAGATACAAGATGGCAGCCTGGCAACAGCAACATGTTGACGTTGCAAAAATGTCGCCAATTGCCTTTCTAAAATAAAAATAAAGCTAACATGCCTTTTATGTACTTTCACAACAGATGAAGAAGAAGAAAAAAAATACACACTCAAAACCAGAAAATAAATAAAAACCAGCTCAAACTTGAAAAATCAAAAAGGCGATCAAATGACAACGAGATAAAACCGCAACAGGCTGACTGGTAGAAGCAGAAGCAGAGGCGAAAGATAAAGGAGAGCGAGAGCGAGATAGCAATTGCCACGCGTTATCGATATCGCTAAAGCGTAAGCTTTGAGCAACATGTGTCCAGCAACACTGCAATCTTAAGGCTAACGGAAGTGTGAATAAACACAATATGCAAAACAAACCCAAAAAGTAATAAACAACAACTACGCCCAAATTGTATCTATATTTTTTTGATTTTGTTGTTGTTTTTTTATTACAATAATGGCTATACTGTACGCTTGTTGTTGTTTTGATTTGTGTAATTGCATTGCACACTTGATTGCACACGCAGCGACGTCGACGTTGACGGTGACTGCAGCGCTAACGTCAATGACGCCAATAAACTTACGCCCAGCAACAACAAAGCGAAAAAGCTCTCGCTCTCTGTCGCACTCATGCCGTGTGTTCCCGATTAAAATGTATTTTGTTTTCGCTGCGAGTGCATTAACAGCAGCTGCGACAATAACGACAACAACAACATCAACATCGGCAACGTATAACAGAATCAATTACAAATTAAATGCGAACAACAACGAAAACAACTGAAAGCAAGAAAAATGCATTTCAAGTGCTGTTGAATTTTTTCTTTATTTTGTTTAACGATAACAACAACAAAGGCAGTGAACATTTTCACTTATATTGCAGAAAAAGCGGCGAAAGAAACACAAAATGCAATTTAAATTTAAATTGCGCGGATTTACGCCAGCATGATTTTTTAAGAGTTTCGACAAACAGCAACAGCAACAGCAACAAAAGCAACGTAAATGAGGTAAAAGCACACACACACATGGACATGCATAAACATGCACAAAGTGCACACAAACACATGGATATGCATAACCATGCACAACGTTCACACACACACAGGGACATGCATAAGCATGCACACAAACACATTTGAGCATGTGGAACGCATGCAAGCAATGTGGGCGACATTTGTCGTCTATGTGAAAGCTTCAGCGTCGACGTCAACGTCAACGTCGATGTTGTGCGCGCTCTGCTCTCACAATGTCTTTGTTGCTTTTTGGTTAAGTGTTGCATGCAGTTGACAATAAGACAAACACAACAGTCACAACAACAACACACTAAACATAAATAAATTAAATGAAATTAAGGGAAATTTCGTTTCACAAGCATTGCAAAGTTTTCGCCAAATGTTTTTTTTTAGTGAAAGTTGCTTTATTTATAGCTAAATTGAGCAAAAACAAATTTTCAATTCAACAAATACTAATAGCATAGCTAAGCTATTCAATGATTCAATGTATGCAGACACAATTGCAAAATTCTGTTCTCAAGCGAGAAAAAACGCAAATGTTGACGAACGACGCCAGCAGCGCAGCCAGCTTGGAGGTCGAAACGCGGCGCGAGGCGACGTTCGCTGTGCGCTGGCCACAAACTGAGCTAGCATTACAAACTAGTGTTGGCTTAGTTGGCCTTTTCTAGCTAAGTTTTGAAATTAGTTTGTGAAGCTAAAGAGCTTGCACTAGAGCTAGTGTTGGCTCATATAGCCTTTTCTAGCTATGTTTTGAAATATGTAAAATTAGTGATGTCAGTGATTTGATGCATATAAGGCAACAGCAATGCATTCTATATGTATGTTCACAAGGGCATTTGGACTTCTGCAACTGTTTTTCTTTCTGCTAAAAATAATTATTTTAATTTTGATGCTTGGCTACACTGTTGACTCTATCAAGAACAACAACAATAACAATGGCAGCACCAATAACAGTAGCTGCTACAGCAGCAGCAGCGACACTTTAGACGGCGTCCTTCAAACAAGCATTAGACGTCAACTGCAATGACCTAAAGTAACCCAATGGGAAGGCGACTGCGGCGAGTATTGCACAATGCAAGCGGCAACAGCGCAGCCAGGCGAGACGCGGCGAAGTGAGCCGCAAGCGACTGCGCTGCATGCCGAGAACCGGCAAAGAAGCAACGGAAATGGGCGGGAGTTGGCTTATGAGTACACACACACACACACACGCACACACGTATGCAAATTTATGCGATTCTAGTGTAGGCGGGGCGTGGCGTAGCGTGCCAGAGTTTTGGCAGCTGTAAAAGCTAAAAAACTAAAACCGTCTAAGCCAAAACCAAATGACGTAAAAGATGAGCGAGCGACGGCGTCGGCGACGCCGACAGCGGCAGCGAAAGGGAACACAATGACAACAGGAGCGAAGCATATGCCACATAAGCAGCAGCAGCAGCGGGCAACAACAGCACTTAGAACTCCTTGCATGCATTATATATATATATATATATATATATATATATATATATATATAGAGTGCATGATATTTTTATAACTGACATCTCCGCTGAGCTGTTTGTTGTTGTAACATCGATTGAGGTCAACACTTGACGAACGACGCTCGAGGCGAGCGTTGACATGATAGGCAACGTGAAGAGCGAGGCGCAGCAGACAGCAGCAGCAGCACGACAGCTGGGAGTCATCCACTCAGCAACTGGCTGAGCAGGCAGCGCGACAAGTCAAACAAGTCGTTCCAGAACTGGAACAAGTTGAGCGAGAGAGCGACAGAGAGGAAAGCAAGGGAAAAATTAGTGAAAGAGCGTAGAAAAGACACGGCTAACTCCATACTGTTTATCATTTATTTGTGCAGCAGCAGAAAGACAACTGACTAAGTCTACATATATAGAGAACTGACAGATCTGGTGTGATCTGAGTAAATATGTATAAAAGATAACGCATTAGCGATTTTATATTTATAACAAACACATTATTCACTATATCTATATCACATTAGTCATTTTTAATAAATATCATGATTAATATAGAGTTTATAGATTATAGAGATTATATAGAGATTATTCGTATACTCAATCTCATTCATTAAAAAAGTTAATCTCAAAATTAATTTAGAACGTGTTTCATTTACGTTTTCAAACTTTTTTATTTCTAGATTTTTTCTTTATTCTCTTTTCAAGTTTATATTAAGATATCTGGGTTTAAGTCATGAATGCCAACAATATCCGGTTAAGTGTAACTAAAATGATCTTACTACTTTATATATATTTGTTTATAATAATCCATTTTCTCTATATTGAAAATGTTTCCATATTCCCATTTACTGGAATTTTTCTAATAATTCCTATCCGAAATGCTTTCCACTAGAACTCACTCTCATATGGAATCCTCTCCAAAGGATCCTACTCCCTACTACTGTAATAGTTTCTAATCAAATTCATAGCCATATGAAATCCTTTCCACTTCCAGAACTTACTTCCATCTGAAATGCTCACTTCCCATGCTATACAAACATTTGAATGGGATCTGTTAACTTTTGCGTGATAATAACATGCGCCTAATTCTCTTTAACCACCCACTCAATCAAACCGTTTTCCCCACAGAGCTGGGAAAACCGAAGTTCCAGGGAAAACCCAAAATGGAAATGCCAATAACAAAAATGAACGATGATTGCGAACGAATTTAAATGCAAATAAAAAATAAAGCAAAATAACAGTATCTAAGCTCAAATGGAAAGCGACGCTTGTGGGCGGCGGTTGTGGCGAGAGGGTGTGGGCGGGGCAGAGCGGGCAGGGGGCGGGCCAAAGCGTGTCAATTTGATTGGCCGCAATGCAGGGCACAGGGAAAATTACTGCAAAAACAAAAATCGAGGCACGAAATGAAAAGCGCAAACAGTGAAAAGAAAAGGATGAGAAGGGACAGGGGAGAAGGTTGATGGGGGCGGAGGGGGTAACCAAAGCGAAGCCTTCAAGTGAAATGAAATGAAATCGTAAATTGCATTTCAAGCGTCAAAGAAAACAGATGAAAAACAAAGGCAACAAGAAGAGGAAGAAGCCGGAGAGTAGAAGAAGAAGAAATAAACTCTCTGATTATCGGTGCACATTCCATTGATTCGCTTGTTGCATGTGTTGCAACTTTAATTTTTAAGTGGAAAGTAGACTTTAGTCCATGGCATAGTAAAGCCCGGCATCAAATGAACTTGAAACTTGTTTCTCTAACTAAATGGATAACTATGCCTAAATTGATTATTTCAATTTTTCACTTATTTTCCGCCTGTTCATGTGGATTATAGAAAATGTCAAAATAAATAAAATAATTCTCTAACTGTTTATTCCACTTTGTTAAGTGAAATCTCTAGGCATTAAAAGCTTCATATATTTATATATCATTGACTATATAGCTTCTGGAAATGTCCGCTCAAAATAATGAAATAATTTTAGAGATTTTTATCAAAAAATGTTTTTTTTTTGTGCTGTTTTATGTCGTGATGTTTTGTTTGTTCGCCGACTTTGGCTGACTGGGCGAGTGCAACGACATTGGCCACAGCCCCCCACAGACCCACTGCCGCCCACTATCCCCACCCCTACGCCTACCATGCTCAGCCACTAACACACTCTTAAGCACACTCAATGCTCGCTGCTTCCCACTGTGCAAATGAACGAAATTTGTGTCGTGGCGAGTGCTTTTGCAGCAGCAACAGACAAGCAACAACAGCAACTAAACTTAGACAACATTGCATTTTGCATGACGGCGGCGAGGCTTTAAGTACCCTGCAAAGCAAATGAGAACAGCGGGCATGACTGATAAATGTATAAGTGGAGCTGATGCTAAAGCAGAAGAGCAAAAAATGGGAATTTAGACATTTGGAAGCAGTTCAACTTCTGCTATCAACTCTTTCAACTGTCAATTACAGGGTATAGCCTGGGCGCCTTACCACTTGGTGCTTGGCTGCCTTTTGCCATTTGCTGAGGCCCCGCAAATATTTTGAAATGTATAAATGCAATTTTCGGCTTAACATTTAAAGTGCTTAGAAGATGGGCGCGAAGAGGAGGCAGTGGAGGGCAGTAGAACAGAGAATAGGGTTTGTTGTCTCGCGATAAGAAACACATAAACATACACATATGTAGGTTATATATACTACATACACTATATAATCATCTACATATATATATATATATCAATTGAAATTCAATTCAGGTAGAAGCGAACGCATTTTCATTAATCAAAAAGCTTTTGCATAACAGCTTAATCAGCGTAGGCAAAATCATTCGATTCATTTATATGAAATTGTTTATTTTTGTAGACTCTGAGTAGTATTAGTAGTAGTAGAGCTTGAGTATTATGAATATGGGATGTCTTTAGTCAACAGTTAAGACTAAAGAGATAGAATGCTATAAAAATAGTTAAAAAAAAAGACAAAAGTAGTAGAAAAGTGAATATAGAATTCACTTAAGCAGGTGAAAACAAAGCGAAAAGTATAACTGAGTTGTCTATTATAAAAATGCATTAGAAAATATAAAAATTCTTGAATACATTTAATAATGTTTAAAGGGATTTGGCAGAATCCATGGTTAATGAATATAAACAAATGAAATTGGTTTCTTCATCAAGCCAACAGACTACAGATAGACCCTGTATATATAGATAGAATATATGCTATTTACTTTAATCTCATTCCATTTAAGAGGAGATAGTTCTGTTTACTCTCGTCTAGAAGTAGTCGTCGCCGTTGCCTTGATAAGCCGCAAGCTGGCAGGAGGCATAGCAAATCAAGTCGAGCAACTGTCAATAAATGCAATAAACTGATAAGATTCTTCTTCTTCTGATTCCACTGCTCGAGGAGGCTATTGAATAGTATTGCTGAAGTGGGCGTGGCCGCACGAGCTTCATTATCAGCCAGCAATAACTAGTGCACACTCTACACTCACTCACACACACACGCCTCCTGTGTGGTGTTTGCTTATGGGCGGCGATGCAAATCTCGTGTCTCCAGAGTGCTTGCCACACAATGTGGCACAGTTGTGTGCACTCTGCTCGGCTAAACAAAATCATGCAAATATATCAATAGACATATAATTGCTTTATGCATGTGGATCGATGTGGCCAGTGGGCGTGGCATAGCGGACAAACTAGTTAGCAATTGGCACGCCCCTAATCAGAGCGAGAAAGATAGAGGAAGAGGAGAGAATAGAAACTATTTTATATGAAATAGATTGAATCGATTCGAAACATTTGGCAAGATTCCCATTTTAAGCAATTTATGCAATTGTCTCCAGTTATATATATATATATATATATATATATATATATATATATATATATATATATATATATATATATATATATATATATATATATATATATATATATATATATATATATATGTGTTTTTTTTCTCTTTTGAGTAGCATGCGATAGCCGGAATCATAAACATAAAATTATTATTCAAGTGTGTTTCATTTCGAGCAACAGCTAAAGAAATAAATTCAACAGCAACAACAACCACAGCAAACACATTAAATGTTACGAGCTGCAAAAACGCCAACAACAAACAGTTCAAAGACCCCCGAAATAGGCCCCTTATTGCCACCTGAGCTTAGCATGAAACACCTGCTCGATGCATCCTCTTGCGCAGGCAAAATAGTTCAAACGGAAATGAAAACTGCTGAGAATTTGTGAGTTGGAGAATGGGAAAAGTTAAGCAAGAAGCAGAAGTCGAGTTAACTCAACTTGAAATACACTTAGAACCTATGTGAGCTATACATAGATATGAGTCAACAAAGTTCTAAAGGATTTACCAAAATATGTCAAGTTATTTTAATACATCTATATCAGATCTATCAACAGATTATTCTTATATATATAACATATATTGTAAGCTATTTATCGAGCAACCTTCATAGAAAAGTTACTTATTATGAATAGAGATACAGAATGAATAGATTATCTCTCTAAAGATATAGAAAACTCAAATATCATATCATATGACAGCTTTTCCATATATCAAATATATATTTTATATTTACATTAGTTCTAATGTATTTCATTTACAGATTTTGGTAGAATTACGAATCTGACAAAAATAAGATAAATAAAGTACCTTTATCAGGTAAAAGTATATATATTTTACACGAGAAAACTGTAGCTATAAATTATCTGTATCTGTATCTAATATATGTAATGGAACAACAAATTGTTAGACCCATATGAAACTAAGTTTATCTAGCTGAGGAAGCATATATAAGGATATATACATATATCCATATGTATATATCGTATGCCTTCCCATCGTATATGCGCCTTCTTCATAGCTCGCTACCAGCTCACTCCCAACATAGCAGTAAACCACTCGAAATCTCCTTGAATATATTTGCAAATAGCACGAAAAGGACGAATTGTAGTTACATAGGTCGTGGCTGGTGCCCTGGAAATGGGCAGGATGACTGCGTTGCCTTATCGAGTGGTCAGCCATAAAACGAAGCGGTAAAACTCACCATAAATAAACATAAACAAGTAAGAAAGCTCTAGTCGGGGTGCCCGACTAGGAGATACCCTGATCCCAGTCCTTTGAGTTTTGTAATATTTTCCGTAGTTTGTATCGAGTATTAAAAAAAAAGAGAAAACAAATAAAAATCGACATTGCGAGACCAGGATTCGAACCCGGATTATTTGCGCAACGTGCACAAACTCTACCAACACCGCCACTTCATAACTAAAAAAAAAAAAAATAAAACAGTAAAAAACATTTCATCTCCTCCGGTCTCGAACCCGGACCAAGCTGCATACGAGCGGGGCCTCTACCAACGCAGCCACTGTCCTTCTTGCACGGGCTGTTGCAAATTTGAACATAAGTAGCAGCTAATAATTCAGCACAATTCAATCGCAATTTCAATTCTTGGAATAGAAAAGAATACACGCATTTGAATGTATGTGTGCACACGCATAGGAAAAATGCGTGCGCGTGGCGCTGCTGACATGTGCTTTTGGAAATTGGCCAAACGTTTTGTTTAATAACTTCTGTTTTACTTAATGGATTTTAATGAAATTTTCAGCATATGATCTACATATCCTATTGGCTTGGTTGAGATGCAAACGCCTTCACATAATGGCCCTATTTCCAACTAAACTTAAATTCTAAGAATTTGGGGGAATTTGGAGCCGGTATCCAAAATCCAACAAAAATCAAAATTGCATAAAATATATATAAGACTAAATACAAAATTTGGAGGCTCTAGCTCTTAAGACGTTCGAGATATAATTTATTTACTGCATTTCAATAATGTTTTTATTCGATAACAATTAAATGCGAATAGTTATCGAATATTTGAAACAAACTTGACCTGCGCGTGCTATACACGGACCTACAAAAAAAATTTCAAGTCTCTAGCTCTTATAGATGCTGAGATCCACGCGTTCACACATACGGACAGACGGACAGACGGACAGACGGACAGACGGACAGACGGACAGACGGACGGACAGACAGACGGACAGGGCTCAATCGACTCGGCTTGTCGTCCTGATCAAGAATATATATACTTTATGGGGTCTGCCACGCCTCCTTCTGCCTGTTACATACATTTGCACAAAACCATTATACCCTGATTTCCCATTTTTAATGGGATCAGGGTATAAAAACAGCCCGAAAACTTTTATGAATAAAGTAGACAGGAAAGGGCTGCAAGAAGAAGCAGCGACAGCAGCTGGAGGTGTTTCGGGGGGAAAGCCCCAAAGGCAAAAACAGTTAGCGAATTGTCAAAGACACGCAGATGAGAGAGCGAGAGAGAGAGAGAGACAGTATATTATATTCTTAGAGACTTTTCTATGAAATCAAAGGAAAACCCCAAAAAGTTCCTTAAAATATTCAGTTTCTTAGATCTAGGGTACATTTCAAAGAAATGTTGAGGTAGTATTACAAGAAATATATAATAAAGGTATATATATATATATATATATGTATATATATACCATAAAAACGTCATCCACACGCTACTTTTATTACAGAGTTTCGAAAAACCCCAATCGATGAAATTTGTATATTTGATGAGCTTGTTTAAAGGTAAGGGATAAAGCCAGACTGCGACGACGTAAGCATGACTAATTCATCCCTAGTATAATGGGAGGGAGCGAGAGATGCAGAACTGTAGCTAGCTGTAGCGCTATGTGAGGCTATGTTGCAATGACTAATAAGTCCAGCAAATAAGAAACAAAGCAGCAAAGAAATAAAACTAAGCTGCAAAGCAATTCAAGGAGACAACGGCATGAAAACAAAAACAACAACAAAAATAAAAATAAAAACAAACACAAACAAAAACACAGTTAAGATGAAGAAGCAGATAAAAACGGAGCAGTGAGCTCCTAAGCAAAGTGCTTAAAGTGCTAGCAGAGGCGAGCGAAGAGAGCGGGCGAAGTGCAGGCGAATTGACAGCAGCCAGACGGTATTGTAAGCAGTTTGGAGAGAAACAGAGGAAGGCGCAAAGAGACAGCGAGAGAGAGGTGGCCGAGGGTGAACAGTGAAACTCACTTCGGTGCGGCGTCGAATAGGCTGCCAACTGAAAGCTGAGAAGAGTTGGCGCCGTCGACAGCTTTTCAATTTGTGTTGACAGTTGGGCAGCGTCGACATCGCAGTCGCAGTCGCAGTCGACGGCGCCGTCGCCATCGCTGCCGCTTTTGCTGTGGAGTGCAGCTTTTGGCAAAGTCGAAAATAGAAGAAAGCACCAACTGGAAGGGGGTGGGTCGAGGTGGGATAGGTTGGCATACTTTAGCTTTCGTGTTGTATTAATAATTCAGGCAAAACATTAATTTAATACAAGCAATTAATTATAGAAATTATACAAAACGCGTTAATTAATGTTGAGCCTTTTATGAAATTACACATAATTAATAATTTGTGGTTTTTTATGGCTTTAGCACTGATTGGAATTAGTGGAATGTCGCATGGCTTTTAAGCAAATTTAATGAGCCTTGGAGGGGCTAAACAAAGTTTTCTTTCATACCTGTACAAACACATTTCAACATTTTGCTTTACAAAGCTTTAATTCTGCTACAACTTTTATACAATGGAATCCCCACACAAAGCCACTGAAAAGCTTACACAGAAAGAATGATCGAAAGAGAGTGTGTGTGCGCTCTCTCAGCATAAGATCATAGAGATAAATTTCTCTCTTAGCTCAACTGCCATGCTGGAATGCACAACATTCAACAGCCGTATTCCAAAATAGATTTCTATGCTAAAATTCTAATCAGTAATTTAACCAACTGGCAACAGCAGCAGCAGTAGCAGTAGCAACACGAACAAAAACAGCGTGCAGCAAAGCTATTTCCATTTTCATATGCCACGACGAGAACAGCAACAAAAATCATAAGAAAAAATGCCCTACTCAGCGGTCAACGCCAGCAGCGACGCCAGCAGTAACGTCGCGTGCAAATGGCCACCAAAAATATTAAAAAAACATCAGCAGCAGCAGCAGGAGAAAGAAGAAGCAGAAACTCTGAGCAGAGCACAGGCGAACGCATGAATATTTTTTCAGCTTAATTACGCGTAAGCTAGTGCAAACAACAACAATAAAGAACATGAAGAAGCAAAAGATACACGGAAGTCGCCAGCAACAACAACAAAGCAGCTCGAAAATGTTGTTCTTGCGGCCAAGCAAAGGCAGAAGCATCAGCACCCGTTACATTTGTGGAAAAACGAGCGGGAGGGGAAGAAAAGAGCAGAGACGCTGGGGCGAGCGACAGAATTTTAAAATAAACGACTTAAAATGCTGTAAAAAGCCAAGAAAATATTCAATATGAGACGACAGCCAACAAAAACCAGCAAAAAAGAAAAACAAGAAACAGCAACAAACAAAAAAAACAAGAACAGCATAGTGCAACATAGTTGCGCTTGACAATTTCGCCAGTCGCATTTTTACGTGGACGAGTTCCAACACGAACATTTTACACACACACACAAATTGCAGCGATTTTACGGCGAGCAAGGCAGAGTGAGTGAGAGACAGATGGAATGCATGGTTAGAATGGGTTGTTGAGGGTCCAATCAGAGCAACATTCGTGTCGCATAACTTTGGCGTGGTTTTTTAATATTATGCAGAAGACACAGCAAGTTTTAATAGAAAGCTGAACAACTAGGAAATACCCTGTAAGGCAAGACTACGTTAAATATAATAGGTTCAACCCGATTCTTATTGGGCATACTCTTTTCTTTTATATAGCCTATGCTTGTTATATTACAGAGTATTCGCATGTTTATTGCCATGCTCGATTAAATGTTAAAAATTGTTTTGCATAAATCAAGACATATTAAAATTTGGTTCATGTAACCCATAGAAAACTAGAGCAAAATTCGCAACAATTTTAAATTTTATTTTTATTTTTGTTCTGTTTTGTTTTCTTTTCTGTCTAAAATCGGAAATTCCACAAAAAATATTTTTAAATAAATTGCGACCTTCAGTTATTTTTTTTATACAAATATTTATATCAAAAAAATTTCCGCATTTTGTTTTAAGTTTGAAAAATAAAAACAAACAAAAGAAAACCTTAAAAAAGCTAAGCAAAGAACTTGTGCAAATAAAGCACGAAACAAAAGAGTCGAGACAAGATAGAGAGAGAGAGAGAAAAAAATATATAGCTTGAAAATGTTCAAATTTGATGTTGAAGCCAATCGTAATAAATAAAATTTAGCTTTTGATACGTCAGCTAAAACTTGTTTTTTTGCAAACAAACATTAAGATAATAAACAATTTTAGCATTAGTCATCGCTGCTGCAGCGCTGCGGCAGTGCACACCTGTAGAAAGCGAAGCGAAAATAATAAAATCCACAGTAGTCCAATAAAAAATAATTGCAAGCATAGCATCAAACAGAAAGAGAGAGAGAGAGAGAGAGAGAAAGAGAGAGAGAAATGGCGGCCGAAGTGACAAAGTAGGGAGCTTTGTGTTGCTAAGCCAAGCATTAAGCTGGCGAAAAGGCAGAGCCGATAAAAATATGTGTGTTTGTGTCCGTTGAGAAGCTGCTCAATGGCAAAAGGATTAATTTCCAGTGAAACTCGAAGCGCATGCAAATGGAAAAACGCTGCTGAAAAGGGGGTTGCGCTTGTTGCTCACCATTGAGCTCTCTGTGTGACGTCGACGGCGACAGCGACGTCGCTGTCGCTGTCACTGTCGGCGACGCCCGCGCAATTTGTAGCCTGCTGTTGTTGTTGTTGTTACTCTCGCTCGTTTCTCAATTGACTTTCTATAATTGCGTTTAATGTGTTGTGACGGAGCCGCACTCGCAATTACCCTGTCCCTCCCCCTCCCCTCTTGGCATACGCCCACTTGGCTTGTTGTGCAACTTGGTAAGGTAATTCTATTTTTGTTCAATTTGCTGTGTGTGTTGCTGTCTCTTTCTGGTTTTAATCGCACATTTCGCTGCACAACGTTTTTCATTTTCACAAGAGATTTTCCCGACCCTAAGCAGCTTTGATATTATTTAATTTGATTTTTTTTTGTAAGAAGCAACCTTTTTTACCTGTATTTTGCATAATCTATGCGCAAAACATAGCACTAGGTGGCGCTGTTGATGATTTCATTAAGATTAAGGTGAATTGATGAAAGACGAAAGCTTAAAAAATTCCCTAAGAATATCCATTTATGTATATGTATATGTACAAATATTTTAACATTATTTCCAGCTGCCTTTCCAGTGTTGATTCTTTTGTGTGACACTCCCTTTCTCATGCTTATTTTGCATTCAATCTTTCACAAAAAAAGTAATCAGCAAAGCCAACACATAACAGTTACGGTACTTTGTGTTTACTGTACTTTGCGCTTTTGTTCATTCGTTCGTTTTGTTCACTGCATTTACTGGGCTTGGGAATTGTCCATTAACACTTGTTAACCCAATTTAAATTCAATTTCCATAGACAACGTGCGTGTGTGAGATAGAGACAGATAGAGCGTTGAGCAACACAGAAAAGCAGCCTGCACTGTCACTCACTCACTCATTCACACACATACATGTACAAGCATAGTCAAACACAGACACTGCGACAGTTACGTGCTGCAACAAGAACGATAATAAAACAAGTAAAGCAAACGTCAACGTTGAAGCCGACGTCGCGTCGCAGCCACAACAGCAGCTTCAAGGCAACGAAAGAAGAGAACGAGAGAGGAAGAGGGAGAGTAGCAGTGCCGCTGCTGTTGATCGCAACATTGTTGTTATTGTTGTTGATGTTATTGGCAAATTTTCTCTTCTGTTTTGACCTCCATTCGACGCCGCCCCGAGGTTCGCATTGAAAAGTTGAAGTTGGAGCTGCACTTGGAGGCCGGCTCCATTGAAAAGTTGCCCAAAAAACAAAAAGTCAAATTATAAAAAGCAACAACAGCAAAGTGTGTACACACATAAATTGCGTTTGTTGTGCAAGTGTGCACCCAAAAAAAAAAAAAATGAACAAAATTTAAAACAAGTTCTCAAACACAAAAAACTGGTCCAGCAATCTTTCATACACTGAGAGAACGAGGGGCGGTTATTGTTGTTTTGGTTTCTTTTTGAAAGTAATCAACCATGAACTGTACAAGTCGATCATTAATTATTTCCCAGATCATCATATATCATCTATAGAAATCAATATATTAAAACGAACTAAACTCACTTTACTCTATTTTTAGCTGAAGTATTTCCAAATTGCAATTGCTTACCTGTAATAAAAGAAGAAAACCAATAGATATTAATAATATGTAATATATTTAGGTATCTATCTAGTATACTTATGTAATCTACATATGCTTCTAGACCACAATATTTGAATGAAACTGACGGAGGGGTCAACTGGAGGCATCATTCAATTCAATTTCAAGTTAAATATGAAAAAAGAATTCGCGAAAACACATTAAAAACGCAAAAATCTGCTTATTTTCAGACTAAGTTAGTTTTAAAGCTACTATATAATTAAAGAAGTAGAAGTGGAAGAAGCTTTACAGATACTCTATAAGCAGCTCAAGTCGCATATACCCACTAGTATAAAAACCATACGCTTGCCTCTTTTTTTGTTCCTTTTTGACATGACAAAGTTCTGTCTCTGTCGCACGCGCCATGTTTGCGAGCTTATTGAAATTTTGTACATATATGTATGTACACGCAATGTGTGTGTGTATATTGCGACAGGCAGCAGCTGTATCACAGAGATACGCACGACAAGCATGTTTAGCAACATTTGCATAGACTTAAATGAGATATAATACATATGTATATATGTGTGTAAGTATATCGCTTATATCGCATTAAGTTAACATTCGCACTCGCCCACTTGAAGTGGCCTTCCCTTAACCTTAGCTAAGCGCAGCTCACATTAACTGTCGAGGTCTGGCTTTTGGCCACAAGGTTCGCGGCGAATATGACTAAGAAAATTTACAGCAATTGCAAATGACGTTCGATTGCCACACCTTTACTACCATTTGCATTCCGATTCCCATTTCCATTTCCAGTGGTTTCCAGTCGATCACGCAGTTGACATACAGGTGCGATGAATTTCACTTAATTGCATTTCATTTGTTACCAATTAACTCGCGTAGGCCTAATGTCAACCATATATATGCACAATGGGGTCGGTCGTTAACTCTTTTACTCTCTTTGTTTACACAAAAAAATTAACATTTGGATATCATGGAATTTCGCCTAAAAGCTACGTGACGTCTTGCATGAATGTTTAATTTACATGGCGTTGTATGTTTACAGGTTCTCGCATAGACACACACTAACACATATACACACACATGCAATAATAAAAATAACTTTTTGTCATTGGCAGCGGGTTGAGAAAGACGCAAAAACTAAAGCAAATTTAAAAACAAAAATGAAAACGCAGCTACGCAGCAACTGTGATTGGCATATGACCGACGCGCTCTACACAACTCACGCCTTCTCTCACTTGCTCCTGCAGGTGGGGTGGGTGCTGCCTCTAGCTTAGAATGCCTTTGATGTAACTTATGCGTGCAAGGCAGACAAGCAAAGAGGAACAAGAGCAGAGAAGAGAGAACTTCATAAGCAGCCTAGAAGAAGAGAGAGAGAGAGAGAGAGAAGCAGAAGCAGCAGACTGGAAGATTCTCGTTTTTTGCAAGCAGAGCTGCAGGCATTACTTGTGCATGCTTTTGTTTGTGTGTGTGAGCAAACCGAGTTAAATAGCAAGCTTGTGTTTAGTACACACACTTGGAATTCAGCTAGTTTAACTCCTTTCACCCACTGCTTAATAATAGGGCAAAGCCAGAGTCCCCACAGATCACAAAAATTGCAATTTGTTGCTAACACGATTTATGGGAGAAAGTACACACAGGAAGAAGAGAATGAGCGAAAACTGTAAAGTAAGTGGAAAATAAAACAAGTTGAGAGACCATTGATGGTTATGTGTGTCATTCTTGCTGTTACAAAGAACAGATTTTACAGAGATAAAAGACCTCACTGGAAGTGGAGCATGAGATCTTCGATGGCATGAGAGCTACCAAGAGTGGAAAGAAACTCCATTTAAAACTAAGTTGCATTTGGTTCACAAATAAAAACAGTTTTTTCAGTCATATGGCAAGGAATTGTCTTACAAGAATTGAAAAATATTGGACCAAATTTAAAGATAGATAAAGATACACTCATTTCTATCAGACCGATATGAATTTAAGTTATGATATATATATATATATATATTTATTTATTTATAGATATATATGTATATGTATATTTATGTATATCTTAAAGAAATCTTTACCTTTAACTAGAATGAGCTGAAACCGAACATTTTAGAAACATTCTCTTAATTTAAAGGCTGGAAGTTGAACAATCTGTTGGCATATTTAACGGTTATTTTGAGTATTTATCGGATCCATTTGAACTGTTCCAGAAGGAACCAGCACCAATTGCGGTTTCTTTCTTATCGAGTGCTTGGCAAAACCATATCCAAGTAACAAAAACAAGAAAACAGTTTATTTTTATATACACACACACACACACACTATAATGCGAAAACAGCTCTGAAAAGTATTTCAACGTATTATCACGATAAAAGTCTAGCCAAAAGCAAAACAGGCAAAAATAAAAACAAAAAGAAAAACAAAAAAACGCCATAAACAAATAAAAAATGTTAAATGCGCGAGTGAGAGGGCTATACAAACAAAAATGTATAAGTCGCAGTAAGCGAAAGACAAATAAAGAAATAAATAATAAATAAACGCTGAAGAAAACAAAATTTAAATGTAAACTAAGAGAGAAGGAGAGGGAGGGAATGAGAGAGAGAGAGAGAAAAAAAACGATTATGGGGTGGGTAATTGCCTCAGAGACACTAAGGAAAAGGAAAAGCAAAAACTAAGTATTATCTGCATTCCTTCCCCGCTTCAACTGGATCTTTATTTAGATTTCTGCATTATCTTATAAAAAATTGGAACTAATCAAAATATGAGATGTACGAGTCTGAAAAAATCATAATTCACCAGTCGCATATTAACAAGCTGAACGAAAGTCTCATTCAAAAAAGTCTAAATTCAAAATTATCGATAGCAAAAGATTTACTTTTGCATTCAATGTATATAACTATCGAATATATATATATATATATATATATATATATATATATATATATATATATATATATATATATATATATATATATATATTGGTGAAGGCAAATAAATTTTTACTAATAAAAGAGCTACAATTGTTCGTTATCGATAGATAACTAATACCTAACAATAGCTAAGAGTGTGTTTACCACATATGCCTATCGATAACAATATTAATACTAAGGACAGAGCAGCAAGATTAGAAGACGATTGTTTTGACTACTTAAAGAAAAGATTTAAGTCATATATATATATATGTATAAACTATCTTAGAAACGTTCTGGAGACTCTATAAACATAAGTTTTGTTCTAAGTGTATGTGTTTTATATGTATCAGTGTATATATCTAATAAGAATGTATAACGTATATAAAATAAAAGCGAAAACAACGAAAACAAACAATCAAGCAAAGCGTAGACAAGCGAGAAATAATAATAATAATAAAAGGGGCAGGCAATAAAAACATCAACAGAGTTAAAAGAGACGAGCGATAAGAGATATGTTTGAGATGGGAACAGTGCGAAATGACAAGAGAGGCAAATGAGGCATGAACGAAGATAGAGAACAAAGTGAGGGAAGAAGGAAAAATCAGAAAGAAAGAAAGAGAAAGAGAACGATGATAAGCGTCTGGGTATTCACACACAAGCCCAAGGGGGATAAAGCCACAGCAACAACATCAACAAATTCCAATTGAAACCAAGTGACAACAACAATAAAACATGAATACAATTTCGCATGGTTTCACGTTTATTGTTTGATTATTAATAGAGACTAAGAGGGAGGGAGACAGGGAGATAGCGATATATAATGCGAGAATACCATTGATAAGAGACAAATGGCAAAAAGAAGAGAACTGTTTATAGAGAGCGCATAATGAATGCGTATATATCAAATATACTCATAAATTGTTGTCCGATCAAAATATCGATAACGATAACGATAACAGTGAATGATTTAAGCTATGGCAATCAAAGTTGGCAGCACATGAAATAAATTTCAGATAAAAAACAAATTTTGGAGCATTATTTGTTTTATCCAAAGTCATAAATAAACAAAACGGAATGGGAGATATTTCTTGGAATTCTAAATGGCAGAGGCAAAAGTTAATTTAAGCACGCTTTGACTATATATATTAACTGAATTATATACTTATTTAAATGATATATATATATATATATATATATATATATATATATATATATATATATATATATATTTATCGATAACAGTCTTTCTATTCGCATCCGGTGCGCCCTGACCTTTGCCCATAGATAATTTCATGTATTTCTCTCGGCATTAGATGATGAAATATTGCCTAAGAATGCATCAGCAAATTCATTATTCAACCAGTTGGAGCTGTGAATGGAATTTGTTCTTTCAATAGAACTAAAGTTCAGTTATCGAATTGATACGTTTACTTCTACAATCTACTTTTCCTTGAGTACACTATTCAACTTCTGCATCCATTTGTAGTACCCAATAGAACCCAAGAGAACTTGCGAAGAAACAAGTCCATCAAAAAACTAAAGTCTCTCAGATATGAACTGTCCTCCTAGTTCTCTAGTTCCCTCTTAAGTTGGTCACCTGAGCTTCTGATCAGATTTTCAGACTTTTAGTAAACTTCTATATACATACGGAGCATATTCCCAGTTCTCCCAACTTATCTCAAATATATATAAAAACTCACCTGTTTCGCGCTTTCGCTTGCTGTTGGCCGCTGCTGCTGACTTGGACAACGCTTTCTGCTGCTGTTCTTGTTGATAATGATGTTGCTGCTGCTGTTGATGATGTTGCTGATGATGTTGATTATGCTGTGAGTGCTGCTTGATGATGACGCTGCGCTGTCGCGGCTGCCGTGTCTCCGCGTCTAGATAGACAATGGGCTTCAGATCGCAGCTGATGCCAATGCTGATCTGTTCGACGGTTGGCTTAACGTCCAGCCCATGCGCAGGGGCTACTGATGCTGGTGCTGCTGCTGCTGCATAGGTGCTGAGACGTGGCCTATAGATCTGCTCTGGTTCTGTTGTTGCCGAGCCGGAACCGGTAGCGGAACTGGGAGCGGCAACGACGGCGTTGTCGATGACGAAATCGGACGCGTGTGAAGGATGCGACGTTTTCATTGGCGCATGCGAATTGATAAAACGATCCTCTGGTGCTCTCTCTTTCCCTTACTCTCTTTATCTCTCTATCTCTATTTCTATTATTCCCTAACTCCCCTAATTTTAGCTCGTTTGCAAGCTCTTTATCTTATTTTTCTTGCATTTGTTGACTTTTCCAACTCGACTCTAATTGGATTTGGTTGGTCTAGTTGTTTGACTCAAGATTTAACGGTTTTCCTGCGCTTTCTTACGATTTAATTTGCTGTACAAAAAAATTACGTTTTGCTTGACCAATATTCAGATTGATCCTTGTGTAAAATCGAGATTGTAGAATTAAATATTTACAAATTTTATTTTATTTTATTTTATTTTTTTTTTATAATTTTTGTAGACAATATTGAGTTAGAAGAGAATCTGCAAGTAGATACAATATAATTTTATTAGTTATAAAATTATATAAATAGGCATTACATTCTAATTGGAAATAAGGCTGCCGCGCAATTCACACTGGAAATATGGAAGGCAACAATTTTCGTTACATTTTCGAAAATTTCCATTGGCATCTTTGGTGCAAAACAACAACAACAATCAAACAAACGTTGCCAGACGCTGCCAATTTGTGGTTTTTGTTTTTATGCTTTTGTCGGGCCTGTGGACAGTGGTACTCTAACGCTAAGTATATAGTAAGTAAATACAATTGCATAAAAATAATTAAGAATTTATAATATTTGTAAAATACAAAAATCAAGATTGATTTCTAAAAACTTTTAATTTTCTATCAACGTCATTTTTTGTCTTTATTTTCACACTATGTAAACCACTGTGCGATGCCTCTATATGAGAAATGTTTTGGGTGACTGCCTGTTCGTCTATGTATTTGTAAGTGTCTGTGTGCGTCGAGCCGAAATATAAAACTACGCAAAAACTATAAAAACATGCGCCAGCAACAACAAAATAGCGTAAGACAATAACAGCAACAAGAAATTTGTAGATTACGCACTAGGGAACGAGCGTTAGACAGAGATAGAAACACACACATACACGCACATAAGCCAATTGAACTGTTTTTTCTTTTTTACGCACTTTGTATTGGAAAACAAGGCAAACGCAAAAAAGTTCTTGGGTCTTAAATTGTATCCAATTGTCGACTTTCGTTTGGAGTTGTACGTGTTTGGCTATGTGTATACATGCGTGTGTTAAAAACAAAATTAACAACTTGTTGGGTTGGACAGATCGGCAATTGAGGGGGGAAAAGCACATAAAAAAATAATGAATATGTGCGACGAGAAAACAAAAATTAATGCAAACAAAAAGCCGGTTCTCATACATACACACACATATATATGTATAAACATACAGTAATAAAAGCAAGAAAAAATTGCAAAGCTACTGCCGATGTTGGCGTGGACGTCTCTGCTGCTGCCGCTGCTCGTAAGAGAGAGCGCAAGGAGTTGCTACAGAAGCGACAAACATAACAAACAAACACACACACACAGACACATATATGTAGAAAGGCAGCGCCGACGTCAGCGCCACATCGACCGGCGCAGACGTCAACAACAAAATGAAAGAAGAAGCAACAGCAGCAGAGCAGCGAATTTAAGGCTGAGCGACGGGCAGCGCTCAAACAGCGCAGTTAGCAGCCCAACGCACAAAACGAGTTTTTGTTTTTGTTTTTTTTTTTTTTACTTGCAACTTGGGCGAGTCGCTAAACAACAACAATAAAAGTATACGTATTTATTAATAAAATTGAATTTGTTGCAAATTGCGACACTTATTTGTTGAAGTTTTTCCACACACAGCCACATACACACATACACATGCACACAGTCAACACTTTTAGAGCGAATTATTCAGTTAGAGACCAGCAAAACGTTTTCCAGTTTATTATCAGCTTAGACTGATGAGAGCACCTTATGCTAGGACGAGCCTTGCTTTTTTTCAAATGTATTTAAATTATCTTTAATATGTTTTTTCTTTTGGGCTGCCGCTTTGTACGTCTGGTTCGGCCGCCGTTTGCTGAGACTCTGCCACGCTGCCGGTGCTGCAGCTGCGGCCGAAGGCTGCTAAAGGCGTCGCTGCCTTTCGCTGTATATTCGGGCGCCTGCGCAAGCGCCAGCTGCGGCAGAGCCACACTCTCTTGCTCCCACTCTCTTCGAGACCGTGCGATGAGAGCCTCTGCCCGGGGGACTCGCGAAATTGTCGCTTTGCTGACGTGGGCACACCACCTAGCATCGCCGGGGTGGTGGTGGAGCTGGTACTAGGTGGGTGGGTGGGTGGCTGGTTAGCTTTGCTTTGCTTGCTTATTTCAACAGACACGTAAGGATTTACGTAGTTGGCAAAAGGCGCGGAGTGGATTACGAGCGCGTCAGAAATAGTTTCTTTTGCACAATCAGCAAGAAAGCTCGACAGGGTGAGGACGATAGAAAGAGAGAGAGGGAGAGAGATGCAGAAGCTTAGGTCGAGGGTCTGATGGCCGGCGGCAAAACGCGAAACTTGTGTCGTGGGCAGACTTAATTCCACACAAAAACTAATACGTACATGTGTGTGTGTGTGCTTTTATTACATATTTTTAGCTCAGAAAATGGCACAGTTACATTTTTAAGACGAAGGCATGAGAAATTGTGGCAGGGCAAAGGCAAGGGACATCTCCCACGCCAAGCAGCAGGTGAGCATATGGCTACGACACATACGCACAAATATAGACCTATATAGGCATATGGAAAGTTCTTTTAGTGGAGGGAAGGAAGCAGAGCAGGCAAATTAGATTTTATGCTGCTAACTAGCCTGCTGTTACCCGGCTATGCGCGGTCAAAGAAATTTAATTTCTTATAATGATATGCGTTAGCTTTTTAGCCATTTTTGAAGTTTTTTTAGTGACTTTTTTATGAATAATTTGATAAAATTATAGATTAGCCCGAAACATTTGAATGAAATATACTTTTCGCTTCTGCTAGGTAAAACTGTACTATATTATTAATACTATTTTTTTTTTTTTATTTTATATTGCGATATTTCCAGCCTCAGACTTTGCCACCTTTAAAAGCAGTTGAAGCTAATCGAAGCTTAAATCCCAATTAGAGTTTCCCCCACCCATAATAGCAAATCCACTTGAGCAGCTTTAGAACAGCTGTCGAAGCTGTCTGCGATTCCTTGAATTTCAATTCAACGACTAATTGACAAATGTGGAAGGTAAAGAGAGGGAGAGAGAGAAAGAGAGCATAGTATATGTTCTCTTAGGTAAACTTAAGTTGTGCAACAATTTAATTTCAATTGTCTTAAAATATTTTACAGCTAATTGTGCGCAGCCCGTGCAGCAGGCAGCGCTGCCAACTTCAAATGCTTTTCAGTATCCTTCGCATGAATGACACATAGCTAACACGCGTTCTCTGCTGCTGCTCTCTTATACACACACACAGAATCACTCTTTCTCTTTCCACTCTCACGCGCACCGGCGACGCTGGCGGCATTTCTTTCATGTTGTTTATGATGACGCAGCGCTGGGCAGAAAGGAAGACGCTCACACACATACGCATACACTATCTGTGCAACAACAAATTGAGCCGTTATAAAAGTGAATGAATATTGCGGCGAACTTTTGTCTACAATTAAGAACAACAAATAGCCAGTACAGGGTGCGTTTTAAATAGAAAGGAAGAAAGAGAGCGCCCGCATACGCCAGCATATGGAAAGTTAACAGTTTTTGCCTGACGCGCAATATGGCAAAGTATACAATCGCAGAAATAAAATAAAATAAAATGGGAATTCATTAATTTTAGCTAGAAGCCCTCTATATAAATTGTTATTAATAAAGCAATAAAACATGGCTGTCTACATACAAACAAGAGTTTGTGGCAAAAAAAAAACAATAAAAATGCAATTGAAAACGTGTTAAAACACGCTCTCTCGCTCGCTCACACTCACACATTAATATACATGCATACATATGCACACGTACGCTACGTGCGCTACTTTGAGTTCATCGTTTTCAATTCATTTTGAGTTTCTCTCTGCCACAGCAAAAAGTCACTCAAGCTCACACACACACACACATACGGACTCACACTTATTTAATATACAAGCGGATTTGTGCTTACTTTTCATTAATTTTTTTGTTGTTGATGGGCGCGAAGAAAAGGAAGGAAATATTGTGAGAAAAAAACAAGCATTCACACTGCGCGCAAACACTTGGGCCGCATTACTAACAGAAATATATACTTTTTTGGGAATTATAGAAAGTGCAATCGAATTTGCGTTATTAAAACACTCGCCATGTTTTCTCTTGCTCGCTCGCTCTTTTTCACACACACGCACGCATGAGAAACACAATGAAAACTTTATTTCTATTTTATTTTTATTTTTTATTCCACACTTTTCCACGAGAGCCCGCAGACCGAGCTACTTAGTGTACGCGTTGCTCAGAGAGTTTTAGTAGACTGGGTGACTCAGAGTGGCTGTGAATTAGTATATGAAAAATATCAATCGGAAACGTGCTAAAAATTGAAGAAAAAATACAAAAATATGCTGAATACTATCTAAATGACCTGTAGAGTCAGCTGGTCACACTGTTAGGTATATTTCATTGAATAGCTGATTTGAAATTGTAATTTTAATCAATAGGATTAGTTTTAACATACGAGTTTCCACTAAATAAGGGGGAAAACATTGATTTATACTTAATTGAATTTTGGTTTTTTTTCATATTTTTGCTTTAATACTGCGGCTAATTGTCTGGCATGGACAATAAAAAATCCTGTCCTTATCGATTTATTATCGATTTCTCAAATTGGCGCTCGTTTTAAAATTTGATAGTCTTTAATACTAATGTTTTTGATTTAAACTAATTGAATATAATAAAATGACTAGCATAGTAACAAATTGGAATGCTAAGGCTTAAAGAAAAGCACAGGGCGTATTCAATTCCTGCTCAAATGCAGCAGCGAGCTCCACACCTCCAATCCCGCCGCTGACTTCCTCCTACATTGAATTGTCCAGCATATCTACGAGTCGCTTGATCTCGCGACTGCAAATATGAATATAGAAATATATATATTATATGGCAGATATCTGGGCAGTAGGTCAGCACTCACATGCGCACACTGAGCTG
Source organism: Drosophila hydei (assembly GCF_003285905.1). Lineage (NCBI taxonomy): Eukaryota > Metazoa > Arthropoda > Insecta > Diptera > Drosophilidae > Drosophila > Drosophila hydei. The sequence continues at coordinate 597,687 of NW_022045848.1, forward strand.
CTCGGTGGGTCGCATCGACTTGGTTATTTCCTCCGTCTTAGCTAAGAGCTGATATTGACACTTGATATTCGCATCCAGGGCATCTGTAAGCTTCTTTACTGCATTTTTGTGTACCTCGACATTGTCGGCAGTGATGCTGCTAATAGAGTGCAATAGATTGCCCAAGTTTTCGATTAGATTATCCACAGATGACGCTAGATATTGCGCCTCCAGCTCGATATCACTGAGGACGTTGCCATCGACTTCAGGCACATTCCGCGATTGCAGAAATCTGGAGATGGGTGCCGAGTCTAAGTTGTTGCTATGTTCCGTGGCAGCGCGCAGCTTTGACTCCAGATTGTGGGCAACAAAATGATGCATGGCCCCCGAGCTGGAAGCCAATGCGCCTTCGAGCTCATAGGGAAAGCCTGCAAGAGACGAAGAGATGAACGGGGATTTGGGAAATGAATCAATCCTAGCTGGTATGCACTCACTGGACTGAGTCGCCTGTGGACGACTGCTGTGCTTGCTCAGCTCGTTGGAGCTGTCTTTCGAATCCTTCGAGTTGCTATTGCTGGGATCCTCGTCCTCGTCCTCCTCCTCTTCCTCGTTCTCATCCTCGCCTGAATCCAAGTTCGTGTAGCTATCGTTCCCTGCTGGTGGCACCTTGCCAGCTGTAGGTGTTAGATCCTGAAGCACATAATCAGGCACAGCACCTGCGTATTGGGCCAGAAAAGGTATCTCGGAGTAGGAAGCAGGTGTGCAGGCATTATTTCGCTGCTTGTGGCTGGTGGTGGCATCCTCGCCGTCAGCCTCTTCGCTGTAACCGTAGCGTGGGCGTATCGGTATGTCTTGGCTGCGACGTGACATCGCAACAATTGTGCTATTACACTATATAAACAATTATCAAAAATCCGCAAAGCTTATTCTTTGTTTTTATTCTGTTTGTTACAGTTCAGTGTAACGATTGCACAAAACTATCGACTATCGTTAGGCAGATCACACAATTATAGTTCAGTGACTATCGTTGTGCAAAGTGTCGGTAAAATTTAAATGTTAGAGCTTAACATTTTATAACATAACTCTTTATTACTATATAAATTATTCTCGCTATAATAATAATATTAATAATTTTAAACTTTTACAATATGTTCATGTTGTCTATTTATATTTAAGTTGTTGCTATTTTCGCAGCTATCATCTGTTGTGTATCGCGTACTACAATCGATAGTATCGTTTAAGTTGACGCACATTCGTATATGCGATATTAACATCCCTAATTAGTAGCATAAACAAAAACAACTTCGAGCGGATTGGACGCGTCGCGGACGATATTTCGCGTCGCTGTCTTGTTTCATTTCAAACAAATGGCCGCCGACGCGTGTGCATAGTAAAAGAAAAAGTATTAAATGTTTTTTGTAATAGTGCGTCGCAGATTGATCAATTTATGCAAGCCACTGGTTGCGTTTAATTTTTATTACTTGAATATAGTTTGCCGTGAAACAGCGGTAAAATACAAAGCTGTTTCCATACATGTGCACTATTGTATGAGTGTTGGAGTCATTTTATGTGCGTGTGGGTTAGTGTCCGACAAAGTGCATGTGCACGGAAATCAAAGTGCCGCAAACGCTAAACGCGTAAAACAGATGAAATAATATATTTGAATGTCTGTGTGTAAATTGCGAGCACAAAAAGCAGCTAAATGTGCTAAAATTAAAGTATACAACAAGCAACTAGCAGGTATCGAAACACATACAAACACACTCACGCACACTTATATGCAGGAAGAAGAAAAAACCCCGACGGCGAATGCAGTGCGTGCAATTGTGTGTGTGTGAGGGCGACAAATTCGCCCTGTGTATGTACGAGTAAAAGAAAAGAAGAAGCAAATCTGCGTTTTGTGTTTGCTTTTGCGTTTGAATTTGCGCTTTACATGTGCTGTGGGGTTCAAATTCCAATTGGAATTTGCAAGTTGCGCATGCGTTGCCGCATTGAAAAAATCTCGTGTAGTGTATTTATAGTGAGTGTGTGTTTGTAAAATAAATCATTCAGAAAACTCAGCGAAGCTGGCTAAACAGCAACAACCAAGAAGGTAAGTAACTTGCTAACAAAAAAACTGAAGAATTTTACGAGAGCACATTAAATTAATTTACGTTCCATGCGCTCACTGGAAGAGAGCGAGTAGCCGATTTACTGCAGCAGCAAAAAAACCTAACTTGTGCATGCGTGTGGTGGTGTGTGTGTGAGAGTTTTGCCTGCTACTCTGTTTCTCTGGCATTTGGTTCTTTGGCTTTTCTTTTCTATTTTGCTGCTGCTGCAGTCAACTTTTGTTCTG